>NC_091768.1:75884344-76187375 GCF_029378745.1 Bos indicus
ACTTTAATGAACATCAGTTTAAGGAACGACTGGCTACTAAGTGGCCAGTGGCTAGTGTTTGAACAGAGCTGATCTTTAAGTCCTTACACTTAAGTACCAAAGGCTTTCAAACCTCAGACTTTAAACCTAACATATCTTCCCTGATATTAGTCCTTTGTCAGCAAAATAATTGTAATTTAGCATCTGATTCACTTCTAAAAAAGAAAATGTATAGACTTACATAGCACATGCATGATTTATGTTAAAACTGCATACAGTGGGTCTTGCCAAGTGGGAAGGATTACAGTGTCTGCATCATTGAACCCTAACTTTAACCTGTCTAGGTCTTTCACATCTCTATCCAAATCTCCCTGAAATCCTTAATAAAAATGGGAGGTACCACCAGAAATAATTGAAGGTCTAGAGACTCCGATTTCTCTTTAAATATTCACCAGTCACTTCACACTTCTAAAAAACAAAGGTCATAAAACCCCCAAATAAGAGTGAAAAAAACCAAAAGTAAGAGGCCAAGATGTCAACAGAAAAAAATACACTTTTCCGAATTGAACTGGTTACCAAAGAGTCCTTTGATTCAAAGTAAATGAGGTCATTTCTGTAGCTTGGCAATTGTAAATAATGCTGCTATGCATATTTGGGTGCATGCATTGTATCCATTTAGTGTTTTGGAGGATTTCTTTTAATATATATACCAAGGAGTGGAATTTCTGGGTCATATGGTAGTTCTGTTTTTTTAGTTTTTTAAGAAGCCTCCATACTGCTTTCCACAGTGGCTGCACCAATTTACCTTCCCATCGACAGTATACAAGGGTTCCCTTTTCTTTACATCCTGGCCAACAATTGCAATTTGTGGTCATTTTGATGATAGCCATTCTGACAGGTGTGAGATGATAGCTCATCGTGGTTTTGATTTGCATTTCCCCAATGATTAGTGACATTGAGCATCTTTTCATGCGCCTGTTGGCCATCTGCGTTTCCTCTTCGAAAAAAATGTCTAGTCAGTTCTTCTGCCCAGTTTTCCCGGCACCAATTATTGGAGACTGTCTTTTCTCCGTTGTATATTCTTACCTCCTTCATTGTAGATTAATTGACCACAAGTAGATGGGTTTGTTTCTGAACTTTCTGTCCTGTTCCATTGATATGTGTATCTTTTTTGTGTCCATCAATAGATACAAGGATAAGGAAGATGGGGTATGTACATACAATGGAATACCACTAAGTCATACAAAGAAGAAAATTTTGCCACTTGCAGCAACATGAGTGGTCTTGGAGGGCATCATGCTAAGTGAAATGTCAGACAGAGAAAGACAAATACTGTATGATATCAATTATATGCAGAATCTAAAATACACAACAAACTAGTGAATAGAACAAAAAAGAAGCAGACAGAGATATAGAGAATAAACTAGTAGTTACCTGGGAGCGGGGAGGGGCAACATAGGAATGAAGGAGTTGGAGCTACAAACTACTGGATATAAGATAGGTTCGAGGGTGTATTGTACAGCAAGGGGAATATGGTCAATATTTTGTAATAACTCTAAATGGAACATACCTCTTAAAACTGTATAAAAAATATAAAGCAAAAAAAAATTTGATATAGCAATTAAAATATAACCCACTCCAGTATTCTTTCCTGGAGAACCCCATGGACAGAGGAGCCTGATGGGCTACAGCCCATAGGGTCAGAGTCAGACATGACTGAAGCAACTGAACACACACACAAAATAAACACACACACACATTTAGGCTGAAAAACAGTAGATGAGGTCCCTCCTTGCAATGCGTCTCACCTTTCCCTCCAAGGTCGGCCTGCCAGAAACTTGCTCTTTCATTGCAAATGGCCAGCCAACCATTTCCACCCTACTGCTGCCCCAGAGCCTTTAAGGTTCGCCTCTGGTCTCTAAAGGTAGGAAGCATTTCTGTCTGGTTCCCAGAGAATCCATCTTTGACTTCGAATTGTGGTGCCCTGTTCTTATAAGGCCCTACTTCACTCTTTTTCCAAAGTTTTTCACTGTTTGTGGACCCTAAAATTCTCCCCACGTTTCTACTCCATCAGTCTTTATACTGGATGGTTTACCTATAGCATCTTTGGAAACCAGTTGTGAAAAACGTAGTCTACTATTCTCAAGGTAGGAATGAAGTAGCTGCTGAACAAATGTTTTGTGAATGACTCATAACCCGGGAACATTTAAGTTGCTGAATGAATGGTTAAGCCCCTCCCAGCCAGGGAATTGATGTCACCATCGCCCACTTCAGGGCAGTGTCACAACTACTAAAATACCTTAAATATCTGTGACAGGAATAAGATTTTTGAGGCATTAAGTCAATATCTTTTTTGTTTCTGGTGATTTATTTTCCCTAGTTGTTCTGGAAGTTACTACTCATTTTGGACCCTGGACCAGAATTTGATGAGAACAAGAGCCATCACTGCACTTTGTTTAAAAATGAGGTCTTAAAAGATTATAGTTAGACAAAAGTCTAAAAACAAACACTCCAGTTTTGCAAAAGCTCATTCTTGCTGAGAGAAAAAGAAGAGGTTAAAAAGGAAATACATGTGCGGTCTGATGAGCTGGATGTCAGAGGACTGGTTCTGGGGAAGAAGGGAGAGAGAAGCAGTTCTTAGCCCCAAGAAGGGATTAGTCGCTAAGCCCCCATGGCAACCTTCCTGTGTTGTGAAAGGAGCTAAATGAGAGATAAGGGAGAAGGGCCAGGGCTAGACCTGGGCTCGGGGACAATCAGAGAGGCTTTGGGGGAAATGCGTGAACACAATGTGAATAGGGGAAACAGTCAGCCACTCATGGATTTCCAGCGATCCTGCCCCAGGGGAATGGACCTGGGGCCACTTCAGGCCCCGTGGGTCTCACACACTGCAGTGTGGTACAAAGATGGCAAAGAGAGAATGGGACTAGGGAGAAGGCAGGATATAGGTGCCAAGGGAACCATCAGACTGGATGTGGCTTGGAGACAGAGTAGAGAAGCCACAGACCCATGGAGACTGTGTGAATGGACCGCTGGACACCTGCAAGGGACACCAGCACATTATCTGAGACGCAGGGGGCTAATCATACCTCTGTGAACAGCAGACCCTTGGGGGGAGTTGGCTCCTCTGCAGAAGTCTAGGGGTGTAGGGGGCAACCTAGGGACCTGAGGTTCTCCTCCCTTTACCTGGCACGTAGTCTTCTAGTCTAGAACAAGAAAAGAGAGGGAGATTCTTGAGACAGGAGAAACTGTCCTGTAAGAAGGTTTGAACTTTGAATGGACTCAATATTTACCCCAAAGAACTTTTTAACCTGGAAAGAATGAAAATTCTCATTACTGCAAACAGGGGTTCCAAGTAAGATGAGCTCAGTGAAGGGGAGAAAAATAAGATGCATTTCTTCATTTCTTAATGTATTCTGACTCATGGCATATGAATTTTTATCCCACTGCAAATACATCACTATTTTTCTATCAAGGTTAAAAGGAAAAAGTGCTTCCTGCTCCCCATATTACAAGCAATGATTACTGGATTGCATCTTAAATCTAGAAAACTCACTCATTCAATGCACACTGGGTTCTTACTATGTACCATGCAATGTGAAAGATCTGTGAGTCCAAATTTAAAATATAATGTTCATTTGGGACATTGTGAACAAAATATCTTCACTGCCAGAGAAAATAGAAAAATCCTTGGAAAGATGACACCTGTATTAATAATATATATTGTGCTTTATAATAGTAAAGCACAAAGGTCTTCACCTTGCTTCTAACAAGACCCCAAGCCAACGTTATGCATGTACTCACTGGTCAGCAACCAGTGAGTTATTTCTTTTATCTTGTCTGACTGCTGTGGCTAGGACTTAAAATATTATGTTGAATAGAAGTAGTGACAGTAGATATCTTTGTCTTATTCCAGATGAATGGATGTCTAAATTACTACTTTAGTCCTTAAAATTAAGTAGTATCTCTACATGTAAAATTATTCCTAAAGTCATAATATACCACTATTAACAACTTAAGTTTATTGTGTGGGTTACAGTGAATCACACTACTTCACTTAATGTGGATGGCAGGGCATTTATTACATCCATTCTACAGAAGAAGAAATGAGCTTCACTGTTCAACCATCTTTCTGAACCAGGTCTAATTCATATCTTCAGGTTTTAATACCTATACCACTCTTCATTGGCTATCACCATCCCTGGGATAACAGATTTGATCTTTGCCCCTTATGTAAAGTGGATTCCATCCACTTTAAAGTGGAATATAGTTCCAGATCCCTTTGTACAAATTCTCCCTGATCAACAGCCTTGTCCCCACTGATCTTGCCTTCCTCTCAATGCTCTCAGCATGTCTGTTCTCTTGACATAGCTATTTGATAATCTATCATACTCTTCCCTGAAAGAGCTCTTTTTCTGGTACTCACCATTCAGTATGTTTACAGCTTGTTGCCCCAACTAGACACAGCTCCTCAAAGATCTTATTCTATCCAGCCCTCTCATACTCCTTTGCAGAGTAGTTGGCACACCACCACTACTACTACTACTACTACTACTAAGTCGCTTCAGTCGTGTCCAACTCTGTGCGACCCCACAGACGGCAGCCCACCAGGCTCCACCATCCCTGGGACCACAAGACCACATATATTTCCAGATCCTCTGAATGGCTGAAAGAATTCTCTTCCTCTCCTTTGAAAGGAAAAGGGCCCCTGAAGATCCCTGAACCCCGGCACAAGAGAAGAACTCTAAAAAGCAGGCAACCACAGTGAGAGGGAAGATGTCTTGCTGCAGTCTTTCTTATGACTATCCCTGTTGAGACCCCAGCAATCAAATGTCATTTAATTCAGTCCAGTGAACACTGGATGATTTCATCCTTCTGACAAGAGTGCTGTTCTGTATTTAATGATTAAAATATACATGCACGGGTTGCAAACATTATAGTAATATCTTTATTTAAAATCAATGCATTCCCAGACTATTCCTACGTCTTACACAAAATTATCAAATGTAATTGGGCTTTCTGACTTTGTGACACAGCCCATCAGCTCCAAAGTGCCTTCTTTATTTCCTTTTCTTAAAAAGTACATTCAATCTACTCTGGACTTTCCCGTCTGTCAGTGTAGCTTGAGGTGACTTCCTGCCATGTCAGCTGACCATGAGTCACGTCACTGCTGCACGTTAGCAAGGCTGCTTCTGCATCCTCAGCAACTAGAGAAAGAGAAGGATGGACATGAGCTATCAGACATTCCCCCTTCCAGGGGGACTGCTTTTTCTTCCCCTGTTCATTTGAACCTCATGGCTACAAGGATTGCCCTCCCGCTCCTGGCTTTGTGACGATGCTTCAGAAGAAAAGGAAAACCAGTTTCCTCCTTTCCAGAAGGAAAGTACATTTAAAAAAATCCATCTCTGTAGTGCATGAATCATTTATCTGGGCAACCCCTTTCTCCGAGGGGGTCCTTCCTTTGAGCCACACTCCTGGGATGTCTTCAGTGAGGCAAATGCTAATGACTGAAGTTCTAGTTCTGGGACTTAGCGTGATGCAAGTAGAGTTTAAAAAGAAATTTCAAAATCACAGGAAGGAAGCTACAAGGGTAGATAGGGTAGATGTGAAATACAAAGAAGACAACTTCCTGGATTGGGGAAGCTCTTGGAGCAAAATTAAGAATAAGTAACTTCTAGGAATTTGGAGGAGTTTAGAGACTGCGTTTGCCTTCTACAAATACCTTGCATACTATTTAGCTACTTGAGAATTTAAAGTCCTCTTTTCAAAGAGAATAAGGGAGCTGTGACACTAACCTATCCCATCTGATGCGTTTGAAAAAAAGCCAACAAAACATTATCATGATGCACTCAGCAGATGTAGATGAATTTTAAAATGCTCCCCCCCCCCATTAGGATAGTGACATAACAATCCAGTGACACTGTCATCACGTCTGATTTATCCAGAGATATGGCTTGTTAGCAATGTCAGGATATTTCCTTGGATTTCTGTTTGTTTGTTTGATTTTGTTTTTTTCCACCTTTCCAGGGGTTGTTGGCACGAAAATGATTTGGAGGAGAAAAAAGCAGGTAAATTAGAGGTGGGAGTAGAAGAGTGAACTTATGCTCTCTTTTATGATCCTAGGAAAAGGTATACTTGTAGATGGGTGGGAAGGAATTGGTCAGCCAAAATCCTCTTGAAATTAAAAGTAGGGGAGATCACTGACCCTGACGTAGTAAAGCTGAGAAAATGTCTATACACTTCTCACAGTAAAATACTCCATCAGCATTCTGTTTCAGTATCACTAATGATTAAATTACCTGCAACCATTCTAACCAAAGCACCACCAGCTCAACTATAGATATATGTGTAATAGGAACAGATTGCAAGCTTCAATTCTGGGTTTTTTCTATGTCATCTCAATTTGAAACTTTCTTGTCCATTTACTGGACCATACATCTGATTATATAACCTGATACTGACTTTAGAGAAAAGAAAAAAGTGTCATTTTGTGTTTTTTTATATCAAGGAAAATCAGGCTAATGTCCATCAAAGAAATAGGTGATGATTAATGGAAACTGACTATTACTTATGATTTAATTAATTAATTATGGTTTTAAAAAGATAGAAGCTTATGGTCTTCATATAAAAGTCTGAAGGTAGAAACCTAGATCTGCAATGGCAACTTTGATCCCCAAATATGTCAGGGGCCCAGGTTCCTTCCAGCTTTTTCTTCTGTTGGTCCAAAACTATGACCCCAAAGTTCTGGTCCAAGACATGTATTAGTAGCAAGGGAGGGGAATGAAGACTAAGGGGTTTGGATGCCTATGACATTGGTCTGTGAAGAAAGTTCCCAGAAGCTACCATCCACATGACACTTCCCCTTGTTTCCCATTAGTCAGAAGTTCATCACTTGGATACACCTAGCTACAAGGGAATCTAAGAAATGCAGACTTTTTTTCTGAATAGCCATGGACCCAGCCAAAAGCCCATCACTGATGAATGCTATTTACTGGAAGTAATTTAATGTCTCAGCCACAGAACAAAAGGGCATGATATATCATGTAGACAGGTTCTACACACTTCCACATAATATGCTAGTAAAGTCATCAGCCTTGCTATGAAAGTTTGAAGACAGAAGTAATAATTCACACTCAATAAAATAATTCATGGATCATTTGAGAATTGTAGATAAGACATAGCTATCTATTAGTTCTATAACATCATAGGTATATATAACTACTTCTTCATCCCAACGTTTTCTGGATTGATGATACTATAGATTCATGTTGGTGGGATAAATGTAGCTGCTATCATCTTAGATCAGCACCTTTAAACCTAAAAAGAAAAGTATATAGGCAGATCAGGGTCATATCTTTAGAGCATTCATTGAAGTTAATTCATAGCATCCTGTTTTGGAGAAATTTTTTTTTAATTTTATTTTATTTTTAAACTTTACAATATTGTATTAGTTTTGCCAAATATCGAAATGGATCTGCCACAGGTATACATGTGTTCCCCATCCTGAACCCTCCTCCCTCCTCCCTCCCCATACCATCCCTCTGGGTCGTCCCAGTGCACCAGCCCCAAGCACCCAGTATCGTGCATCGAACCTGGACTGGCAACTCGTTTCATACATGATATACATGTTTCAATGCCATTCTCCCAAATCTTCCCACCCTCTCCCTCTCCCACAGAGTCCAAAAGACTGTTCTATACATCTGTGTCTCTTTTGCTATCTCATACACAGGGTTATTGTTACCATCTTTCTAAATTCCATATATATGCGTTAGTATACTGTATTGGTGTTTTTCTTTCTGGCTTCCTTCACTCTGTATAATAGGCTCCAGTTTCATCCACCTCATTAGGACTGATTCAAATGTATTCTTTTTAATGGCTGAGTAATACTCCATTGTGTATATGTACCATAGCTTTCTTATCCATTCATCTGCCGATGGACATCTAGGTTGCTTCCATGTCCTGGCTATTATAAACAGTGCTGCGATGAACATTGGGGTACATGTGTCTCTTTCCCTTCTGCTTTCCTCAGTGTGTATGCCCAGCAGTGGGACTGCTGGGTTGTATGGCAGTTCTATTTCCAGTTTTTTAAGGAATCTCCACACTGTTCTCCATAGTGGCTGTACTAGTTTGCATTCCCACCAACAGCGTAAAAGCGTTCCCTTTTCTTGGAGAAATTTTGATCAGTGCTTTCATGTATATTTATATATCATGCTTAAATAAAACATTTCAGTTATCTGTATTCCTTCCCGTAAGATCTAGTGATATATGGGTGCTCCTCAAACACCCATTTCATCTAAGTTAAGATATTTCAGTAATACAGATTTGGGATTCAGTACTAATGGAGTAAATTGGAAAGCTCAAAATTTTATCAAGGAGTGTTGTGCTAGTCACTCCCACCAGGCTCCTCTGTCCATGGAATTCTCCAGGCATGAATACTGGAGTGGGCAGCCATTCCCTTCTCCAGGAGATCTTCCTGACCCAGGGATAGAACCTGGATCTCCTACTTTGCAGGCAGATTCTTTATGATCTGAGAAGCTTTACCAATTATTTAGAGTAATTTACTCTAAGATTATCCCTGGCTCTCATATAGAAATACCCTAAAACCTCTGGAATTTAGACATAGCTATTTCTGAATTGCAGATGGAAACCTGGTGATCATGCTCTAGGGCTGAACCTGTCATTCCTAAAAGGAAATGAATAACTAAACTTGAAGTAGAATCTTAAGGAAATAGTTTCCGATTCTTTCAATTAATTAAAACTACCTTTTCAAGATAACATTTTCTGTAAAAAATTTTTATAGGTCCTTAAACATGACTAAACTCCCAACCAGGGAAAAGCTAAAATTCTGTCCTGACTCAAAGGCAGAATTCCACTACCTGAGTCACGTACAGCGCCCTGGATTTTGCTGAAAGGAGCTCCAGCCAAGGACTGGGCAGGTTTGGCCATGTTCTTTTACGAAGTCAGTTGATGACACAGCCACAAGGGCTACAGCTCAAAGGTTACAGGTTGGGTCGATGCCAACCCTGGTAAGATGTCCTCCATGCAGTACAGGGAACTGTAATCTCTCTAGATATCAAGACACTGCTTTATTTCAAACATCCGTGTTGTCTGCTAATGATAAAAGCACCACTTTCAGCTGTAGCCTTTTGTGATAGCTAAGGGTGTTTGGTCCACTTTGGCTCAGCTCTGTCCTTTCCTAATATTTACGAAAAACCCAAGTTCATAATCAGCTGCACTTGCTCATTTTCTTTTAATCCTTTTTCTCTCTCTCTGGCTTGCTTCTAAATTAAGAATCATTCTTAAAACCACTGCATGAAAGTCAGCCTAAAGTAGCCATCATCTAGAGGAGCCTAAGAATCTTAGACTCAAACCATGTTAGAGCTCTAAAGGCATTTAAAGATCACCTCATCCAAACTCAGTTCGAAGGAGTTAGGGTGCCCACTTCAGTGCTCATAAGCAGAAATGCAATCAGACCTGGACCTCAGAAATTTTCAAGGCAACTTTGACCCAGTAATTACACATCTAGGAATCTAGTCTTCAGATAATCTGAAAAACATAAAAGACATTCACATACAAGCACACTCCTCCAATTAATGAGGCAGCATATCAATAAAAAGATGATCTTATAAAGTGATGGGGTATGTGTAAGTGAAGGAAACTCAGAAAGAGAATGCCTAGGAGCCTATTTTCACAGTGGTTACCTCTAAGGAATAGGAGTGCTTGACCAATAGGAGAGGAGGAGGGCCATTCACATTTAATTTTATATACTCTTATTAATATATTTTTTCGATGAAACTGGTTAGGGGTAAAAAGAACATAACTGTGATTCCCTGGCTCTCATGACCATCCTCTCATTGAAAGTATCAGTGTTAACATTTTCCCACCTTAATAAATATGTTTACCAGTTTGCCTCTTTCCCAATATTCAGATAATATAAGCATATTCAACATTCTTTCCTGTTGGCTAATGCTAGAAATGTGAATTTTTAAGAAAAATTCAGTCTAATAGAAAATAATCTGTTTTCCCCACCAACATTCCCTGCAGCCTGTGAAGGTCATGTGGATGACGACATGGGAGTTGATAAAACTGGGCTCTTTCTTCTCTTACTGTTACACTCTGTCAATGAACTAGTTATGAACCTTTGCTTAAGAGTCTTTTGTTGAACCCTGCACATAGAGATGAGTCCTGGCCATGGTAATATTCATATTGTAATTCAACTTTCCTCTGGGCTTACCCAACTGCATAGATAACAAGAACAACCCCAACTCAATTTTCCCTGGTTCTTTCCATAGCCTCGGGTCATGGGATCTTTAACCCCATGAAAGGTAACTTTCAAATATTTCTGACGGTTCCTAGAAGGTGTCTTCCATGCGCTGCTGAGTAAGATCCCTCTACCAAACTAGTCTAAAGCTCTCCTGGCCATGTGATGACAATCACTGTCCCCTGCTTGGCACTTCCATCTACTTTGGCAGCCAAAGCCCTGGAAATTAGAGGTGTTCAAGTTGCTTGGCATTTTCTTTTAGGTAGGAGGTGTGCTTCCTCCTTCCCACCCCCACTCCTGCCCAATCCCAGTGATGGTACCCAGCAGTGAAGCTTCCGCCCCAGTATGTTATAGAATTATTAGTGATTCAGAATTTCACTTTCTCTTTGTAGTTCCCCTCCCTTTCAAAGGACATTGGCTTTCATTCTTAAATGTGTATTGCCAGCCTGCTCTGTGCAGACTTGTGTAATATGTACAATGACAGATATTGCTGAGGACCCTGCAAGCATGGACTTTTCAGTCACTTCATGGAGAAAGGCAATGAACAAGGAAAAAAAGCAAATAAATATATAATTGCAAATGGAGATAGGTGCAGTGAAGGAAACAGAGAAATAAGGAAGCAACTTCTTTAGGTAGGATGGTCAGAAAAGATCTCCAAAGTACTACATGTGTCCTCAGTTACATCTGACTCTTTGCCACCCCACAGACAACAGCCCACCAAGCTCCTCTGTCCATTGTATTTCCCAGGCAAGAATACTGGAGTGGGTTACTATGCCCTCCTGCAGTGGATCTTCCCAACCCAGGGATCAATTGAACCTGAGTCTCCTGTGTCTCCTGCATTGCAGGTGGATTCTGTACCTACTATTCTTTACCTTCCACAGAGCCATCTGGGAAGTCCTCTGAAGAAGTGATAGTGTACATAACAACTGAGACATTGAAATGCCTAATTTGGGCAAAAGGATGAGAGGAGATGGGGGCAGAGAAGAGAAATAGGAAATGGAAAGCGGAGGAAGGGGGCTAACATTTTTTAATTATTGGGAAGGAAGAACATTCTAAGAAGTTTACATATATTATTTCTTTTAATCCTAACACAATCCTATGAAGCAGAATGACTGTTAGCCCCACATCACAGATGAGGCAAATGAAGCATGAAAAGGGTAAGTAAGTAGAAAGGCAGAACTTGAACCCAGGCAGCCCAAGACCCTAAGGGAAGAAAGACTTTGGGATATTTCAATGACTTACAGGCCAGTGTGGCTAAAGCAGAAGGCAACAAGGGGAAACCAGCACATGATGGAGATGGCAAGGCAGGCAGGACTAGACCATGCATGGTACATGTTCTTATTTCATTCCGCGAGCCTTTCATGGTTAGCAATACTCCAAAGGAACAGCACTGTACTGAGGAACCAGCTGTGGGCATAAAAATTACTTATATTCTTTTTGTATGCAGAGGTATTAGAAATGAGTGCACTTCCCTTCTGTTGTGCCTAAGACAGGACACTTAAGATCCTGGAGAATGAATTACACTTTCTGGCACATATGTTGATTTGATATTTAACTTAGAAAATTGCAGTGTCTCCCAGTACTTACCTGCAGCAACTCATCCTCTGTGTTATAGAATTATGGGGGGCCAAATTAAGAGCATTCTTTTTGGTGTTGAATCCTGAGTTAATAAACATAGAGATGAGGAAGAGCAAGAAGAAGAGCCAGTTGTCAGAGTGAGCTGACCCTCTGCAGGCAACCTGGAGTTCTGCCTCCATGCGATCAGCTCTGAACCACAGAGCTTGCTCATGGCCACAGGTTACCCCCTTGATCTTCTCTTTACTCTACCTTACTTGGTCACTAAGCCCTGGAGATGAAAATGCACTGGTGCACCCAGTACAGAATAAGAATGAAAGGGGTG
The DNA here is from genome assembly GCF_029378745.1 of Bos indicus. Lineage (NCBI taxonomy): Eukaryota > Metazoa > Chordata > Mammalia > Artiodactyla > Bovidae > Bos > Bos indicus. The sequence continues at coordinate 75,896,482 of NC_091768.1, forward strand.
AAGTGACCTCTTTTCAAACTCCAGTGAGTTATATCAATGGGAAGAAAGAAAAAATTGCCATCTTTCCATCCATAAGATCAGCTTTTTGTTTTCTTGCTCTCCTAAATCCTTTTAGAGAATTCTTCCACCTCACAGGAAAACCCAAATTTGCCCCCCCACCCAACTGAGAAGATGAATTCAATTTAATCACATGAGCTTGAGCCTAACCTCAGCTCTAGTCACATAAATTAGGAAGATCAGACAGGGGATTTCCCAAATTCTGTTTGCAGTGATAAACCCTTATTGGTTAGAGTGTTCTTCCTTCTTGTTGAATAGTGTAACCATCCATCCACCATGCCCCCCTCTCCAGCAGGCCCTCAGTTTCTGTTTGGGGATCCATGTGATTCCTGAAAGGCTGATTCCATCTTGGGAAGGAGGGAATACGTGGCCTGGGCTAAGCCATCAGCACATCTATCCCTCACCACCATGACTGTGACTGAGCCAGTTCATTCAGAGGGACCCTTAGGACTTTTGCTGGAGTTGCAAGATGAAGCTTCCCCTTCCCTCCTGCTGTATTTGAACTAGAAGCCCTGGAGTTAGAGCCACCAGGGGCCCACAAGAGGAGCCTGACTTAGGATAGCATAGCCCCTAAGTAAAACAAAATTGATAGAGAAAAGAGGGAAGATCTGGGTCCTGGATGACATTATTGAGATGAAGGACCCCACCCTACCAGAAACCTGGACTTTTCAGGTACATGAGTTGATTAAATTGAGTTCAACAAAAATTCACTGAGTGACAACTTACATGCCAGATATGGTATCAAACACTTAGAATACATGAAACAGACAAGAATCACTGTCCTTATTCAGGAGACAATAGACAATAAACATAACAAGTAACCTGGTAGTGTGTTAGAGGGTGAAAGACACTGTGGGAAAAGGAAAAGAAGAGCAAGGTAAGGGGGTAGAGGGAGACAGGGTCTCTGGTTTAAACTGGAATGAGATGTGTCTCTTTGTTACTTGCTGTCTATTTATTGCTTGCAAATGAACACCTTGTGCATGCATGATCAGTTCTTCAGTTGTATCAAACTCTGCCATGGGATTTTCCAGGCAAGAATAGTGGAGTGGGTTGCCATTTCCGTCTCCAGGAGATCTTTCCAACCCAAGGATGGAACCCAAGTCTCCTGCATTGGCAAGCAGAGCTGCCTGGGAAGCCCCAAATAAACACCTTGCTGTGCCGTGCTTAGTAGCTCAGTTGAGTCCAATTTTTTGCAACCCCATGGACTGTAGCCTTCCAGGCTCCTCTGTCTATGAGAATTCTCCTGGCAAGAATACTGGAGTGGATTGCCATGCCCTCCTCCAGGGGATCTTCCCTACCCAGGGATCGAATCCAGATCTCTCACACTGTATGTGGATTCTTTACCATCTGAGCCACCAGGGAAGCCCAGATAAACACCTTAGGACAAGTACTTGAAATACCCCCATGCCCATCCAAGCAAATACGGAGATAAACAAATTATAACAGACACCCCAAAGAAATAAGAGGAAGGTTAATTGTATTTGTCTAAGTGTCAGGAGGGAAAAAAGGTATCTGAATTCAGGATAAAGATTGAACTAATTCATTTCAAAACACAGATCCACATTTGGGGGCAGGATGTGGGGAAACCCTTGAAACACGTCCATTTCAAACCTTTAGCACTTTGATATAAATGACAATGGTTTCCTGAAGCAGCAAGATTCTTGTACTCCCACTGTTTCTGCTTCTTGACATACAAAAATGGTCACTTGTCTCTGTTTCCAATTTTGATTGATGGAAAACACAACGAATGAATGTCAACAGTGCTTCTTAACTTAAGATGTTAGATTCTATGATTCATTTTCCCAGGGACCAACTTGTAAGAACTATGATAAAGCCAAACTTTATCACAGAACTAAGCTGAAAGCTAAGAAGCAAGAAAGCAAAGAAGAAAGAATGAATGAGAAAGAGAGCAAATTACCTTAATATAGAGATGTCTGCTCCCACCCACCTTTCTGAGTACGTGGCTAGTGGCTTCCTGTAAAGGAAACTTTTTGTCGACTCTTGTCTTTGTTAGTTAAGGCTGGCATTCCCCCCTTGTACTACTGTGCAGTGTTGTGTGAAAGAAGAAACCATCACCATAGAGACACTGGTCACTTGAACACTAGTCAGGATGGCAGATACTCTGTCTTTGACCACAGCACTTGCTTTTCAGCGGGTATCTGTTTGCAGGCTGCATGTTTTTAGATCCAATGCCAGACAAACTAAAGTTATGCTCTGGTAATGCCAAAAGACATTTATAAACATTACTAAATTGGTATAGTGGGTTTTCATGCAAATGCATTGTGCCCTTACCAGTTTCATATCTCAGGCACCTACTTTCCCTAGATGCCTCAGAGTTTAGCCTCAGTGAAGCTAAACTGCAGAACCAGTAGGCAGAGCCAGGGAGAAGGGATGGGGTAGGGAGACAAACACAGAAGGTTTCCTCCTCGTCAAAGTCTCTCCCTAAAACCTAAATGACAAAAAAGCACATGACCCACTTCAGGAAGACACACTGACACTAGAATAATATTGTTTCTATGTTTGTGAAAAGAGGCATCTTCAATCATTGGGAAAGGAAAGATTATTCAACAGATCATGTTGAGACATTGGTCAGTCTTTTGGCAAAAGAAGATCCTCCCAACCTACCATTAAATTCCCAGTGGCTTCCAGAAAATTGCAGAGGAAGGTAAACTGCCAAACTCATTCTATGAGACCACCATCACCCTAATATCAAAACCAGACAAAGATGCCACAAAAAAAGAAAACTACAGGCCAATATCACTAATGAACACATATGCAACAATTCTCAACAAAATTCTAGCAAACAGAATCCAGTAACATATTAAAAAGATCACACATCATGACCAAGCAGGCTTTATCCCAGGGAGACAAGGATTCTTCAATATTTGCAAGTTAATCAATGTGATACACCACATTAACAAATTGAAAGATAAAACCATATGATTATCTCAATAGATGCAGAGAAAGCCTTTGACAAAATTCAGCACCGATTTATGATAAAAACCCTCCAGAAAGCAGAACATAGAAGGAACATACCTCAACATAATAAAAGCCATATATGATAAACCCACAGCAAACATTATCCTCAATGGAGAAAAATTGAAAGCATTCCCCATAAAGTCAGGAACAAGACAAATGTGCCCACTCTCACCACTGTTATTCAACATGGTTTTAGAAGTTTTAGCCACAGCAATCAGAGAAGAAACAGAAATAAAAGGAATCCAGATTGGAAAAGAAGAAGTAAAACTCTCACTGTTTGCAGATGACATGATCCTCTACATAGAAAACCCTAAAGATACCACCAGAAAATTACTAGAGCTAATAAATGAACATAGTAAAGTTGCAGGATATAAAATTAATACACAGAAATCCCTTGCATTCCTATACACTAACAAAGAGAAAATAGAAAGAGAAATTAAGGAAGTGATTCCATTCACCATTGTGATGAAAAAAATAAAATACTTAGGAATAAATCGACCTAAAGAAATAAAAACCCATATATAGAAAACTATAAAACACTGATGAAAGAAATCAAAGATGACACAAATAGACGGAGAAATATACCATGTTCATAGATCAGAAGAATCAACATAGTGAAAATGAGTATAGTGCCCAAAGCAAAATATAGATTCAGTGCAATTCCTATCAAGCTACCAATGGTATTTTTCACAGAACTGGAACAAATAATTTCACAATTTTTATGGAAATACAAAAAACCTTGAAGAGCCAAAGCAATCTTGAAAAAGAAGAATGGAACTGGAGGAATCAACCTGCCTGACTTCAGACTATACTAGAAAGCTACAATCATGGTACTGGCACAAAGACAGAAATACAGATCAATGAAACAAAATAGAAAGCCCAGAGATAAATCCACACACCTATGGACACCTTATCTTTGACAAAGGAGGCAAGAATATACAATGGATAAAAGACAATCTCTTTAACAAGTGGTGCTGGGAAAACTGGTCAACCACTTGTAAAAGAATGAAACTAGAACACTTTCTAACACCATACACAAAAATAAACTCAAAATGGTTTAAAGATCTAAATGCAAGACCAGAAACTATAAAACTCCTAGAGGAAAACATAGACAAAGCACTCTCTGACATAAATCATAGCAGGATCCTCTATGACCCACCTCCCAGAGTGATGGGAAAAAAAAGCAAAAACAAACAAATGGGACCTAATTAAACTTAAAAGCTTTTGCACAATGAAGAAAACTATAAGCAAGGTGAAAAGACAGCCTTCAGAATGGGATAAAATAATAGCAAATGAAGCAACTGACAAAGAATTAATCTTGAAAATATACAAGCAACTCCTGCAGCTCAATTCCAGAAAAATAAACAACCCAATCAAAAAATGGGCCAAAGAACTAAACAGACATTTCTCCAAAGAAGACATACAGATGGCTAACAAACACATGAAAAGATTCTCAACGTCACTCATTGTCAGAGAAATGCAAATCAAAATTACAATCAGGTACTATCTCACACTGGTCAGAATGGCTACTATCCAAAAGTCTACAAACAATAAATGCTGGAGAAGGGGTGGAGAAAAGGGAACCTTCTTACACTGTTGGTGGGAATGCAAATTAGTACAGCCTCTATGGATAACAGTGTGGAGATTCCTTAAAAAAATGGAAATAGAACTGCCATATGACCCAGCAATCCCACTGCTGGCATACACACTGAGGAAACCAGAACTGAAAGAGACACATGTACCCCAATGTTCATCACAGCACTGTTTACAATAGCTAGGACATAGATGTCCATCAGCAGATGAGTGGTTAAGAAAACTGTGGTACATATACACAATGGAATATTACTCAGCTATTAAAAAGAATTCTTTTGAATCAGTTCTAATGAGGCAGATGAAACTGGAGCTTATTATACAGAGTGAAGTAAGTCAGAAAGAAAAACACCAATACAGTATATTAATGCATATATATGGAATTTAGAAAGATGGTAACCATGACCCTATATGCAGGACAGCAAAAGAGATACAAGTATAAAGAACAGTCTTTTGGACTCTGTGGGAGAAGGCGAGGGTGGGATGATTTGAAAGATTGGCATTGAAACATGTATATTACCATATGTGAAATAGATCAGAGCAATACAAGTGAATGTAAAAATAGATGAAAAATGTCCATCTCAAGATTTAAGGCAAAATGGAAACAGCTGAGGGGAAACTTTCTTAATACCAAGTTAGCAAAAAATCATTTCTAATAGTGCTGAGAAGAGTACAGTGAAACAGGAAATTTCATTCACTACTAGTAGGAATGTACAACTTTCTGGAAAACAATCTGTGTTTTCTCAAGAGGGCTCAAAAATGTTTATATCCTTTGACCTAGTAATCCTACTTCCAAGAATTTATCATCAGAAAGTAATTTTAAAATTCCAAGATAAAATTCCAAATAATCACTGCTTGTGAAAACCAGAAGCACCCAAAAATATCCACTATTCATTTCAAGGGACTTCCCAGGTGGCACAATGGGAAAGAATCCACCTGCAAATGTAGGAGCTGCAAGAGATATGGGTTTGATCCCAGGGTTGGGAAGATCCCCTGGAGGAGGAAATGGCAACCCACTCCAATATTCTTGCCTGGGAAATTCCATGGACAGAGGAGCCTGGCAGGCTACAGTCCAAGGGGTCACAAAGAGTCAGACTCATTTCAATATCTTATTGAGTACCTAATATGTATCAAACATTGAGCTAGAACAGAATCCAAACACAAAATAGACATGGCCCTCATCCTTGCAGAACTTACAATCTGGGTGGAGATAAGTAGTTAACCGAGTAGTTAATGACATTTGCTACAAGACCTCAGAGGACAGGGAACCTAACCAGAGGAAGTGACATTTAATCTAAAATGAGAAAAATGTGTGAAGTTAACCAGAAGATGGGGATGATAGAGGGAAGAACATTTCAGCAAAAGAAAATAGCATATGCATGACCTAGAGGAAAAACAGGCTAGAGAGTCTGGAAGTTCAGTAGAGCTGGAGCAGTGGGGCAGGAGCCAAAAGGTAGCAGGCTGTAAATCACGTTAAAAAGTTTAGATTTCATCCTAAAAGTAATGGTTTGAAAATTATGTCATATTCATTACATAAACACTTAAGTTATTAGGAGAATAGTTTCCATGTTGTTTATCATCTGCTGTTTGTTGTTTTTGTTGCTTAGTCACTAAGTCATGTCCGATTCTTTGCAACTGCAGCCCTCCAGGTTCCTCTGTCCATGGGATTCTCCAGGCAAGAATACTGGAGTGGGTTGTCATACCCTCCTCCTGGGGATCTTCCTGACCCAAGGATGTAACCCATCTCTCTTATGTCTCTTGTATTGACAGGTGGGTTCTTTACCACTAGCACCACCTGGGAATTCCAGGGAAGCCCTGAGGAGACTCAAAGGAATACCAAAGGTAATTTTACTCTCTTTGCCTTCTCAAGCACATGGAAGTCTGCAGATCCAGGCTTTGCTCATCTTCCCTTCCTTGAGCAACTCTCACCCTTCCCTTCCAACTCAACTTAGAGAGTCTTTGTGTTTCTAAGTGACAATAAAGAGAACCAAGACTCTATTGGCAGAATTGGACCTAATAGGAAACAAACTAGAATTACTTTCCTGGGGAAGGAAGAGACAGATGTGAGGGAGTGGGTTCCATCAAGAAGAGATCTTTCCAGATTGGGAGAATGGCCATGATGGTGATAAGGGGAGCTAAGTGTTCAATATTAGGTACCAGGACTTGAATTCCTTAGTAAAGATGGGAAAATCTACCCAGTGGGAGGACATTCTGTGTGTATCACTAGGGCATGCAAGGAGCATGGGCACAGCTGTCAAGGGGGACTGAAAACCAGAAGCCCACATCCTTGGGTTTAGCCTGTGTCGGGCTCCAGGGTGATAATGATGTGTGTGTGTGTGTGTGTTTATATCTCTAAGAGAATGATAGAATCATCTAAAACACAAGGGAGATTAACTTTTCCAAAGAACTTTTGGTGAGTGTGGTCAAGACAGACTTCTGACTTAGAAATGGAATCTGTGATCCATGCAGGATGCTTATAAAAAAAAGAAAAGATCTTCTGTTACAAATAATATAAATGTTTTATAACCAAAAAGTTTATTTATGAAGAGCTTGTAAAAGTTAAACCAAAAAAAACAACCAATTGTATAAAGAGTATATTGCCAGCTTTGCTTAAAATATGCACACACACACATGCACACAGAGTCAACAAAATGCAAGAATATAGGCTATTAATGGCAGTTATCTCCAAGTGACCTTTCTCCCCTCTGCTTTAAAGCATGTTCCAAACTGCTGGATAAGTATATATATATTTATATATGCTTTGTATATGTTTTAATCATTTAAAAATGTTAATATCTGAATAGAATAAACCTAGTTTAGTTTTTGCCCTATAGTAGTACTACATAAGTAACATTCACCAATAAATGAAGCAACTTCATCGCAAGAGTGTACACAGATTGTGAAAACTATTCACATGTTTTTGACCTATACAATGTGGGCATAGTCCCCATTGACTGTTCTCAATGACTAACCTGTAATCATTTTCCTGTTTGGGGGGTCAAATGAAAACAAGACTGATGCTACTCCTTTGCTCTCAACAAACAAATAAGAAAAACTACAAAACATTTATTGCTTTAAAATCTACATATCTGCAGTCTTGTCACTACTGAGTTTTCAGGCCTGAGAAACAGGGACACAAGTTTATACTTACTTTCATTTTAGATTATTAGTCATATGAAAATTTAGCCAAATGAATTAAGAATACCCTATCCAAAAAAATTAAAAACTTCATTTCCAAGGTCCTTTAAAAAAGCATCAAGGAGGTGCCACAGTTATCTGGTTGAATTGACAACCATGAGACGTATGGATGGTTGTCTACAAGTTCAGAAACAGGAAACAGTGCTTGTGCTGCTTGCCAGGGCATACGAATCGAGGTCGTTGTAACATAGGAAATCAACATCAGAGGATGAGCAGCAGTCTTCAAGAACAAAACAGTCCTTCGTGAGAAACAGTGACGTGAAGTTGTGTTTCTGTGAACACAAGCCCTTCTCATCCCAAGTCTGATGACTGGAGTGTTTTCTTTCCCCACCTCAACAACGTTATGGTCAAATGACATAGTGATATTCATTATGGAAGCATGTCTGTCACTAATAACGTATCAAGCAGAGGTCTTGATATGATCTGCAGCTGATCAGTTGATTAGGTTTGACCTGCAGGAAAAGCCTGGCCACAGCCTGCCACAGGCTTGCCAAACATGACGTACAGAAGCATCCTTGTTGCAGCCCCAGTGGGAGTATGCAGGCTTGAAAAACACACCTGAGTCCATCCCTCTCCATGGCAACAGAGTCAGATAATGACCATCCATCAGCAGGAAGAGGGTGATCCCGTGACAGCAAGAGTTTTCGAAGGCAATGCATGAACAACACCCCTGCAACATGTTTGTTTTGGCGGTAGACATGGACGCACAGCCAGGCAAGCCTGCCAGAGGAGCTTTCAGAGGAAACCCAAGATTCCTGCCTTGGAAGAAGGAACAAAGATGTAAATGTTCCCTGTTTCCTGGGAGGAGGAGGGCAAATAGGCATCTGCTGAGCTGGAGCCTCTCATATTTACCAGGTGAACAGAATACTGCCGTTCTAAACCTCCCAGCACCTTGCACAGAACTTCAAATCTCTTCCATTTAAGCTTGTTAGTTGTAAGTAGAAGAAATCAGGGAAGTAGCTGGAGGAAAACTAAATGAGAGAGGAAAGGAGTCATCTACTGTCTACCCTCCCCAAGGGCAAGGCGAGTCCCTTACTCACTGGAGCTCTTTCTATTGGCCTTTACTGGGGGCTGTTTGGGATTTTGTTGGCTTGTTTGCTTGGGTGTTTATCTCCTCTACATTTCTCGAGGGCAGTCCTACCATCTCTTTTTCATCTTTGTATCCATGTTACCTGGCATGGAACAGAAGCTTAATCAATATTTACCAGTTGCTAGGGGTGATGCTGGTGATAGTTATATGAAGTACAGCTAAGTGATAGAACATTCTCCTAGCCTTAGACAGTTGTGACATTCTCTGGGAAATTCCAGTCCAGATCTTGGACCCTCTAGTCAGGCTAGTCAAGAGTGGGACAGCTCCTAGTGTCCTCTCTAAGAGAGATGCACAAACCTTATAGTTTACAGAAAGGGCTCTGGAGCCAGATGACCCAGACCAGAATCCTGGCTCCACTTCAAGCTGCATGAGCTTAAGTAAGTTACTTACCTTCTCTGTGCCTCTGTGGGGCTGAAATGAACCCATTAGAATGGCGCCTGGTGCCCTAGACGAACTCTTGTAAGTTGTCACTATTTCCAGTATTGTTGCTCAATTTTAGGGAGAGAAAATTCCAGGTGATGAGAGCCTTCTGCTTCAAATTTTGCATTTCACATGTAACTCTGCAGTCTTATCCCCTGGGAGCCCCTGCCTAGATGGAAGATGAATTAGGTATCTAAGCTTCTTCCTTAAAGCTATCAGTTCAGCCACTGCCAATCCCCAGGGGGACCTATAAGACCCTCACTAAACTCCTGCAAATGTATAGTTCAGTCACTTGAAAAGGAAAAATAAATGATCCAAATCAACCAATCCATTCTAACTGTACATGAGGTATTCAGTTTCCCTTGAATCAGTATTATCTCCTTACCAGGTATGGTTGATACTTATTGTCTGGAACCTCGTCAGATACCATGGCAGGAACTGTAAACAATAAGCATCCAAAAGGCTGAGGGGACCTAAAGCCAAGTTGGAGATGCAACGTGAATACTGGGTGAGTAACAAACATACAGGTCTAGAGAGTGGTTGTATTACACAACCCCTCCCAACACACACACACACACACACACACACACACACCATGAGCCCACAGTGCAGTGTTCCAAAGACACTTTAAAACTTGAATGATACATGAGGAATTTGATAAAGCTCACTCTCAAAGCCAGTGAAATAAGGTCACCCATAATTACACACCAGCAGCAAAATATTGTCTGGGGAAAGGACTCTGACCGCCCTTCATTTCAACCACCACCTTGAGCACATTGTCTTGGAACTGCAAAAAAAGAAGGCAGGGAAAGAGAAAGATGGGTCACCATGATAATGATTTCCAGATGAGGAGAATCGAAGTGTTGGAAATTTCTACTAAGAATTTTAAGTCACTGGGACAGTTGCCTTTCTTATCTAGGATTATATTCCTACTGTGTGGCTGCAGTGTGAGAAAGGAAGAGGAGTCAGTTTCCAATGTTATCATATTACAGTACATTTGTCACAACAAATGAATCAATATTAATGCATCATTCTCTCAATTTTTCCACAATATCTCTTTTTCTGTCCCAAGATCCCACCCAGAACACCACGTAACATTTAGTTGTCTAACATCTCCTTAGGCTTTCTTGCTATGAGAGTTTCTCGAACTTTCCTTGTTTTTGATGATCTTGAGAGGTTTACTCATCAGGTATGTTGTAGAATGTCCCTCAATTGATATGTCTGATGTTTCCCCTATGACTAGACTATGCTTAGTCACTTCATCATGTCCAACTCTTTGCAACACTATGTACTGTAGCCCATCAGGCTCCTCTGCCCCATAGAATTTTCCAAGCAAGAATACTGGAGTGGGTTGCCATTTCCTCCTCCAGGGGATCTTCCTGATCCAGGGATTGAACCCACATCTCTTACCTCTCCTGCACTGGCAGGCAGTTTCTCTACCACTAGCGCCACCTGGGTGATACACTGCTGCTGCTGCTGCTGCTAAGTTGCTTCAGTCGTGTCCGACTCTGTGCAACCCCATAGACGGCAGCCCACCAGGCTCCTCTGTCAGGTGAGTATATTTCTGCAAGGAAGACCACAGTGGTTAAGTGCACTATCCCATCCTCTCAAGGCTGCCACATACTGTGACTCACCGTCCCACCATGAGGAGGTTCTTTGCAGGTCTAAAGTAAACCCCTTTTGTCAGGCAGTGGTTCTCTGATAGTGCTCCCCAGAAGTATTGGCATCACCTGCAACTTGTTAAAAATGTAAATTCTTCGCCTGGTCACAGGCTCACTGAATCAGCAACTCTGGGGGTGGGGCACAGTCATCTATGTTTGCATAAGCCATCCAGGTGAATATGATGCACCTGAAGTTTAAGAAGCACAGTGTTGGAGGCTGCCTGCCGTGTTTGGCTCCATGTACAATAGAACGCTTCTCACAGCTCACCCATGGAGCCCATGGCTCTCAACCTTGCTGTGTTTCATGAATAGCTATCACCACACAGCATCCCCAGAGACTCTGATTGATTGCAAGCTTACATAGGGTTGAGGGCTCTTGCATCTGGCCCTCTGCTGAGAGCAGCGCCCCCCTCCTCCTAGTCACATTTTCCATCCCTTTCACGAACTCCTTCTTTGCCACCTCAGACTTCGGAAGAATGGATCAATCAGTAGCTTTATTTCTTAGAAAATATCAAACAAGATTAAATACTGTAGAATTTCAGAGCTGGTAATAGTTATAAAGGTCAACTAGTTGAGTGACTTTAAAGGTTTTTTTTTTTTTTTTTTTTTTTTGAGCAGGTCTCTTTCTTCAAGCTTTTTTTTTTTTTTTTTGAGCAGGTCTCTTTCTTCAAAGGAAATCTTACGGGGAAACCCAATATTAAAAAAAGAAAGTTTAGCTGCTCTGATGAAGGGTGAGGGGGCTGAATGATGCTTCTGGTCCTCCTGGCACAGGGGGCCCTCACTGGCCAAGTTCAACCTTCCCAGGTGATGGTTGTCCATCTTCTCCTTGACCACCTCTAGAGATCAAAGCTTCTTTACCACTAAACTACTTCCATTTTCAGTACAGCTCAAAGCTTTTCAAATATTCTTCTTTCCTTTGAGCCCAGATAAGCCTTCATATCACCCCTTAGCACTAGCGCTGATTCTTTTCTTGGGGTGAAGCGAGGAGACCTAGTTCATTTTCATTTGAAGGCTTTTCTCATTTCACAATCAGGCCTACTGCCCCCTAAACAGGGGTTCTCAGCTCAACTCATCCGAGGAGCTTTTAACACTCCTGGTATCCAGATTGCACTTGAAATCTAGGTAAATTCAAAGTGTCTCAGGAAGACACAAGGTACAGCCCTGGCTGCTAAGGAGAGCCTGTGCCATAGCCTCTGCTGCCCAAGGCGAATGTGACCACCTTTTCTACCTGATCCTTAGTTGACATCATTTTATAGTTGCTCATCATCCTCTCTGCTTTCTTCTCAGAGTGCTACATCGTCCACGCACAAACGTAAGTCATAATAGCACAATAAACTGTACCAGTTGTTTTTTGTAGAAAGTGAAAGAAAGTGAAAGTGTTAGTTGCTAAGTCATGTCCGACTCTGCGATCCCATGGATAATAGCCCATCAGGCTCCTCTGTTCATGGGATTCCCAAGGCAAGGATACTGGAGTGGGTTGCCATTCCCTTCTCTAGGGAATCTTCCCAATCCAGGGATTGAACCTGGGTCTCCTGCAATGCAGGCAGATACTTTACCATCTGAGCCACCTGGGAAGCTGAATGTAAAAACTGTCTAAGTGCTGGGTTGATATGATATCAAATGCTTCCTTGCCCAAGGAAATTAAAGTCAACCAGTTACGTACTACTCACCCATTTCTGATCAGACATAGCCCTCCTACCTTTCTCTAAGAAAGCTTGAATTTGATGAAAAGGAGCAACCTTCACCTTCACAGCTAGTATAACCACTGTCTTAATTATAGGAGAGCTAGATGATGTGATGACTTTTGATGAATGGCCCAAAACCACTCTACCCAAATGGCCCAGTTCTTTGGTATAGATTACTCTCTCCTCCTCTATCCCCAAACCTATTAGCAAATAACTTAGCTGTGTATAGGATGTCAAGTTTACCAGCCTCTCTTCTGAGGCCTCTTAGGCAGAATTTCCTGAACAAAGCTAAGGTCATACAGGCCAGGAGCCAAGGAGTTTTGCTAGAGAGGGAGTGGGTAAAGCTCACTTAGAGGAAGCTTTGAAGTATCTCTACTCTCCAGAGCCAATGGCAATTACTTGTCTCCACCAGGCTGAAGAACATATTTCATCGGTTCCTATCTCCATGCGTTAACTTCTCTTTATTGAATGACTCATAGCCATCAAGTCCAAGGAAGCATAAAGGGGATAACATCTACGTAAAAACTGGTTTCCATCAACCGCTCTGGGCTGCAGAGCGTTATTGAGATAAACATAGTAACTGTGATGAAAGCTTCATCTCAAACCCACGTGTTCCCTCCTCATTTGGACCCTCATTTCTCCCCTGTAATTATTTTGTCTTACTTAACTCGCCACCCCCATGCCCTATATCAGTGTCTCAGAACCTCCTTCCAAAGCTCCAGCTTTCTCATCTCTAACATGGGGATAATTATAGCATCTACTTAGTAAAGCCATTCTGAGTGTTAAATGAAAATAATGAGCATATGGTTATAAACACATGATATCATAAGTACCTAATAAGTGCTGTTATTATTGTTATTATATTATGTATATACTACTACATATTATATGCTGTTATTATTATGTAACATAAATAATGATAAAATGACAAAATAATAATTGTGTAATTTTCTACTCATCTCAGAGTCAAGAAACATTTTTCAATGCCAGCTGTATGCCAGTTATTGTGACAGGTACTGGGATTTTAAAAAATTAGTAAGATGTAGTATTTATTCATCACATAGGGAGAAAGAGGTGTGGGATTTAGCATTGATACAACACTTTGATATATACTCTCTGAAGAGCCCAGCTTCCTCCCTCTAGATTTCCCTCATCTGATGGCTGTTTCCATCTCAGAGACGGTTTCACCCTTAGCCTGTCTGTGCTGTGAGCTCTGAACACTGCAGCCCAAAGTTTAAAGCTGAGTTCTTGTTCCTGAACAGATTAGAGCAGAGACTACAGAAGAAAGAAAAAGAAAGAAAGAAAGGAGGAAGGGAGGAAGGAAAGAGGAAGACAGAGAGAACGAAAGAAAAAGGAAGGAAGGAAGAAAACCAACCTGGAGATAACTCATAGCCTCATAGCAAGCGCCATATGAGTCATTTAAGAAAAAAAAAAAAAAAAAAGAGCCACCACAACCTTCAGCAGAAGAGAACCATTGAGCTCAAGTTGGGAAAAAAAATATGTATGTATGTATGTGTGTGTGTATATATATATATATATATATATATATATATGTATATATATCTTTCCCAATAGGAATAAAGCTAATTCTCCAAAACTTTGTAATCATACTTGTAACATTTTAATATGTTACAGTTTTTATAAAGTAATTTCACACACACAAAATTTCATTTCCTTAAACCACTTAATTCGGTAAGGAAGGTCAAGAAATATTCTGCCCATTTTATAAATGAAAAAACTGAGGCTGAGAGAGAAGGGGGTGATTAGGAAAACTGAGTCAGCTAGTAAGTGCTGGAAGCAGAGTTTCAGGTGGGTCTTGGGGCCCTGCTCACCTGCTTTTCCTCCCAGTATGTTAACATTTATTCATTTATTATGTGCCAATATTATGCTGGGAAATTAGCATATGTTTTCTCACCTCCACTGTACAACTCTGAAAGTTGTCATACTGCCTGCTTTTTAAGATCAGGATAACCTCACGAGGAGGGCCTGGGTAGGAAGGGAAACTGTTAAGTAACTTACTCCAAATCCCACTTCCAGGAATCTGAAGTTGGTATATAAATCCAAGCTTACAAAACCTAAATTCTATGTACTACACTATATTCCTTATCTGTCAAGGACTTTTGCTTGGGAGAGCAAAAGATAATACCAAAAAAAAAAAAAAAGAAAGAAAGAAAGTCAAGTTTAGAGCAGTGGCAGTGGCCGCAGCTAAAACTGGACAAGATGACTGTGGTTAGGCAACCTGTGTGTGTCGAGACTGGCCATAGTGCAGGATGGAGAGGGGAAGACCCTCTTCAGTCATGGCCAGAAATACTCAGTTATCTTCATAAACACTAGTTCCTAAGTTATTTCTGGAAAAATTTTTTCATTTCACTCTCGGTTTTTATTACTCTTTATGATCACATGAGATCCCCTGCTAGAAAGTCTTCAGTGACCCAGTGCATGGCAGTGATCTGCATGTCCATTCAGACTTATCACTCACATAGACAACCTCTGACAAATGATATGATGGCTTATGTTATTCAAATAAATTCAATAGTTTATATTACACTGGACACGACATCTTTTAAAAGTACCCTAATTAATTTGAAGCTTAGGATGACAGCAAAAAATCTCTTTTGAAGGAAAAAAAAACTAAGGAAAAGGTTATGAACAAATTTAAAGAGTGTGTGTTCAACAAAATACATTAAAAATAGCACAATATAGTGTAGCAAAGTTTATGGCAGATACTTGATATGGCAGCCTCTTTGGAATGCTAAATATTTCAGTGGGTTGGATCTCAAAATTCTGAAGTGGCACTGAATAATTTTCTACTAGGTACACTGTACTTTTATGAGGATTTCATCCTTTTTTTCCCTTTTTGTATTCAAACTGAACTGGTTGGTGACTATGACTCAGATTAACTGGCTGTGGTTTGAAGGTATCCAGTATCGATTCAGAATGCTAATCTCCTTTGTCATGGACCATCCCTGGGGATTCCAAAGTGTTAACCGCCTTAAAGGAACTCCCCTTCCTCAATAACCACAACTCCCAACAAGAAATGAGCAACTTCTGGTGTTAAAGTACTAACCTCATTTTAGAAGTATTAACTAAAAGTAAAACCAAATCAAGAAAACTCTCTCTGAAACACATTATTTGCCATATTAGGAAATAAGCTTGGGAGATAGACAAAAACTTCCTAAGAAGTAAACTGAATTAATTTTATCAAAAGCTTATTGACCGAAGGTTTTTATTATTATTGCTTTTCACCTATGATATATAGTGGATAGAAATAAAGGATAAACTATACCCTACATAAAGACTGAGTACCCCACTTTTGGGGCTCAGACACAGAGAAAGCAACAATTCCTAAGCATTTTTTAATCAAGTTGAGGTCTAATCAATATCTATCAATACCTACTAAGTGCCACCCTGTGTTATCAGATACTGGGGAGTTAGTAATACAAGGTCTTTTCCTTTAAGAAGTTTACTATCCAGTGGAGGAGTTCCTACTATATTCACAAACTTTTTAATATCTATTATCAGAGTTATTAGGTGATACTACCTGCTAAGGGCTTTGATCTGTCCTCAAGATGAATCTGGGCTTCCCTGATAGCTCAGTTGGTAAAGAATCCACCAGCAATGCAGGAGACCCCAGTTCGATTCCTGGGTCAGGAACATCCCCTGGAGAAGGGATTATTCCATTATTCCACTATTCTTGGGCTTTCCCTGTGGCTCAGATGGTAAAGAATCTGCCTGCAATGTGAGAAATCTGGGTTCCATCCCTGGGTTGGGAAGATCCCCTGGAGAAAGGAAAGGGATAGTTATGTTATACTGGATAATACCCACTCCAGTATTCTGGCCTGGAGAGTTCCATGGACTGTATAGTCCATGGGGTCGCAAAGAGTCAGATATGACTGAGTGACTTTCACTTTCATTTTTCATGGAGAAGGAAATGGCAACCCCCACTCCAGTATTCTTGCCTGAAGAATCCCCCTGGACAGAGAAGCCTTGTGGGCTACAGTCCATGGGGTCACAAGAGTGAGACATCACTTATGGACTAAACCACCAAGATGAATTCTTGAGAGGAGCCAGAGACACGTGAAGACCTCACACAATCCATGTCCAACATACATTCTCACTATAAACTATAAACCATTTGTGGTCTTATTTTTCTTAATCCATTTCAGGTAGAGACATATTCATTTACTAATAATACTGTAAGTATAATGTGTACATCCCAGAAAATACAACATACTTATTTTCAACTTGGAAACTTAACTCTCAAAAAATAAGAGACTAATTGGAATCAAAAAGGAGCCTAAGAAGTGAAGGGCTACTGGGAAAACCATCAGAGGGCCCAAGTTACTGTTAAAGCCAGAGATTGCCCGGATGTGGCTTAATGTCAATACACTGAATGCACAGATTGAAGAGTGTAGGGGTTTGTACAGATGGTTTTCTAGAAAGATTGTATCATACATAAAATACCTGAACTTTTCAGATTCAAAATTCCCAAGTGGAAGAGGGATTAGGGACTTTTTTAAGGGACTCAGTGACTCAGCTTGACTCTCTTTGTTTCATGAGCATTCAAAACCAAACAAACAAAACAAAGTGCACACACACACCCCAGATGTGCCTAATTCTGTAGTTAGGTAATATAGTCGGAACACCCGTGTAAGTTTGTAAATTTGTGAAACATCAAACAGTGGTATGAAGAGTTTGAGACTGGGTTTTCCATTTCCTTTAATTCCCCCACAGTGATGAGCAGAGTCTTACTCCCATCATGGACATTCACATTTAATGACTATGCCTTTTGAAAGAATGAATGAACGAATAAATAAATGAATCAATCAATCAGTGCCTCCATAGGCCCAGACATATGTGTTGATATATAGGTGTGAGGACTTGTGGAATTTACCTTCTAAATTCCACATCAGGATATTATAATGAATGGATTCAATACTTTTTAAACTTGCCTGCTTCTAAGTCAGGGGCCATATATTAAAAGTATCAATTTCTAGGTTTCTGTCCAGAAGATTCTGATAGGAGAGAAATCTAGAAATCTCTATTGTTAACACATAGCTCCTGTTAATACTTGTTATCCAGCAGGTATAGGAAATACCAGACTAACTGATTCATGCTGCTCAATTATAATATTTTATTTGCTTAATTAAGGGTTTTTATTTTACTCCTTTTTATCACAGACATTCCCAATGTTCCCCACATTTTCATTTTTGTTTCTTTGAGCTTCATTTACTTTTGTAAACGTTGGCCATGGAGCCCTATTCCTATCTTTACCCCTAACCTAAATCTCTATTTTATTTCTACTCACACAGTTATCATTGATACTACTCCCATTAGAATTCTAATTATTAGGATAAGTGTTCATTTCAAGAACTTCTAAAACCTTGGAGGGAGAAAACAATTTCACCATTTCAATAGACTTCAGGAAGATTTGAAGAAAAAAAAAAACTTGAGGAACTGAAAATGTCTGAGACCTGTCGTCAGGGAATATACCTAAGGAATAAACCCCAAAATGTCTTGTTCACACTTCCTCCAGACTCACTTGTAAATTATTTGCATATTCCCACCTCACAGGAGGTTATTTTCTCATTTAGTCAAAGTTTAACACATTGTAGATGATATTCATGTGTCCTGACCATAGCTGGTTAGATACATGAATGTACATGTGTCCTACTCTAATGTGGGACCACATGAAGAAATTGACCTATTTTTCATTTTTCATTCATTCAGTAATTTACACAATGCAAAAGCCTACTCTATGCCACAGGCTAGTATCTGAGCTAATATACAAAGACTAGTAAGAGGTTATCCTCACCTGTAACTAACTCATAGTTTATTGGAAAAATAGGCATATAAACAAGTAATTATGTTACAATAAGACTATTCTTAATATATTAGGGTATATATGTAAGAGGCTATGAGAATATAGAAAAATATATTGTGGGTATGCAGTGGGGTCACCTTTAGAAAGGAGATGAAATTTTTTTGCAAGTATCTATTACTATGGCTATTTTTTAATTGTATAAATAATATAACAACACTAAGAAGGATATTTTTTTCACCACTTTGCACATTAACAGTCTTTCTTTTCTGATGTTC
Organism: Bos indicus; assembly: GCF_029378745.1. Classification (NCBI taxonomy): domain Eukaryota; kingdom Metazoa; phylum Chordata; class Mammalia; order Artiodactyla; family Bovidae; genus Bos; species Bos indicus. The sequence continues at coordinate 75,915,261 of NC_091768.1, forward strand.
CTATCCAGTCTTTTTGTTTATATGTAAATATATATGTTTATGGCCACCCCAGTGGCTCAGCAGTAAGACTCCACCTGCAATGCAGGAGACATAGGAGATGTGGGTTCCATCCCTGGGTCAGGAAGATCCCCTGCAAGAGGAAATGGCAACCCACTCCAGTATTCTTGCCTGGGAAATCCCATGGACAGAGGAGGCTGGCAGGCTTCAGTACAAAGGGTCACAGTCAGACATGACTGAGCACACACACATATATATGCAATATATATACATATTAGAATATATAACACACATATATATATGACATAATACATATAGATAAATGTATATTTATGTGTTTTTTGTTTATGTGTATATTTATGTATATTTCTATTTTAGAATACATATTTTGGAAAGCTGAAATCATAGCATCTATGTGTGTTCCAAAGCTTTGCATACATATATTTGGCTGTTTGAAACCTAAAATATTTCTCCTATAAAAACAACTTTCTTTTCAGGTTTCAGACAATTTATTAATCAGTGTAAACCCCAACATACCAACATGATTTTGTACATTAGAGGGAAATATTTTCTGGTTAAGTGAAAAATTGTGCAGATGGCTTCTGGAAGACCTTCATTCTAAGCAGCTTATAGTGAAACATTTCATTTGGAAGTCTGGACCTTCTTTCTTTGGTTTCCTTAATCTACATTCACAGATCCCCTGGAGAAGAGAAAGGCTACCCACTCCAGTATTCTTGGGCCTCCCTTCTGGCTCAGTTGGTAAAGAATCTGCCTGTATCGTGGGAGACCTGGGTTTGAATCCTGGGTTGGGAAGATCCCTTGGAGAAGGGAAAGGCCGCACACTCCAGTATTCTGGCCTGGAAAATTCCATGGGGTCACAAAGAGTTGGACACGACTGAGCACCTTTCACTTTCAGATTCACAGAGTAGAATTTGTACTGATCATTAGGACCCAGCTGGTTCCAGCATTCTGGATTATTCTTTCTGTCCCAAGATAGGATGCTTCGTGGCCTGACCGATGATCGGCGGAATGCGGTTGCAACAGAGACCTCGAGTCCAAATGGAGAGAAAAACTAATCTGCAAGGCTCTGGATTAAACACTCTCTGCTAAAAACATGGCCTATTTAATACACATCACTCCAGCGCATACTGTTATGGCTGTACAGTGGTAAAGTAACTGTGTAGTCATTAGACAAATATATTGCTTTTCTAATGCATTTCTCTAATAAAAAAGAAAAGAGTAAAGTGATTTTTAAATATTTTAAATTATATTCCAAATGCTCATTCATCCTCAAGATGGGAATTTAGTAGATAGCCCATGGCCTGGTTAGGGAGAGATGGCAACAAGATGCTAGGGGCATGGGCAGTTCCATTTCCCTTTGATAACATTACAACTGGGAGTATGAGGAACGGAAGCCCAGAGCGAGTGGAAGAGGGAATACAGCTTGATTTTCTAATTTGTCAGTGGATGCTCTCGCTGAGATAGGGAAAAGCCCAACAACCGCAGGTTGAGGTTAGCTGCTGTCTAACTGGGAAAACTAGCACCCTGGTAAAGAAGAGCATGTGTATAGCAGAGTGGGGAGAGGAAAAAAGAAAACCAGTGACTGCGTCCACACTCCAGGTGATTTACTATCACAAGAAAGTGTTTGCTCTGCCTGCACTTATAGTGAAGAAAGTAGAATGATAGACTACAGGCATCCCCCATTCTCTGGATCCTGGACCTTGGACCCTGGGGTCATGTCCAGGTAAGTTTACTACTCATTCATGTTTGTACTTGACCTCATGTCACTTGACAACCATTTTTGGTGTATTGCTTCTTTCATTCCTCATTCTAACCATTTTCAAGGGGCTTCCCAGGTGGCTCAGTGGCAAAGAATCCACCTGCCAATGCAGGAGATGCAAGTTTGATCCCTGGATGGGAGAGATCCCCTGGAGAAGGAATGGCAACCTACTCCAATATTCTTGCCTGAAAAGTCCCATAGACAGAGGAGACTGGCAGGTACAGTCCATAGGGTCCCAAAGAGTTGGACACAACTGAGCGGTTAAACACGCTCGCAGCTGCTTTCACACTTTATCCTCCTAACCCCAAGCCTGTGTTCCTGTCACATTTACTTCCCATTTCTTTGATTGGCTACCCATCCATAAGTCACCCATGCCAGGAGCCCAGGGGTCTTCTGGACTCTTTTGTCTCACTCTCACATTCAGACAGTCCGCTAAATCTCATTAATTGTAACCTTGGTTTCCCAGTGAAGTTCAAGAGAGGAGCAGGAAAAGAGGGCTGATCTTTACTCTGGAGTGAGGGGTGGGAATGTGGGAATCATAGAAGGTCAAGCAAAAAGACAGAGATCGGGTACTAAGAAGAGTTTGGTTGAAAGTGATTGCCCCTGAGCTCTGTGCTGGGGGAAGAGATGTGAAGTGGGAGAAGAACCCAGTGAGTGAGCAACAGTCAGGAACAGTGACAGGAGTGGAAGGCGCTCAGAGGCCCAACAGCACCTCAGCGGGTGATGGAGGAATAAGTGGCCATGACCACTGAGAGGATTTCAGGATTTAGAATAACAGATGAAGCATTGTCAGATAGTAGACTTTATTTTTTTTATATCTATTTATTTGGTTGCATCAGGTTTTAATTGTAGCATGTGCGATCTTCTCTGCATCATGTGGAATCATTCATTGGGGCCCACGGACTCTCTAGTTGTGGCTAGAGAGCCCACATGGGCTCAGCACTTGTGGGGCACCGGCTTAGTTGCTCCCCAGAATGTGGGATCTTAGTTCCCAGACCAGGGATTGAACCCATGTCCCCTGCATTGTAAGGCAGATTCTTAACCACTGGACCACCAGGGAAGTCCCTTTGTGGTTCAGTCACTAAGTCATGTCAGATTCTTTGCAACCTTGTCCCTCACCATTTCCCAGAGTTTGCCCAAGTTCATGTCCATTGAATTGGTGATGCCATCCAACCATTTCATCCTCTGCTGCCTCTTCTCTATCTTTCCCAGCATCAGGGTCTTTTCCAATGAGTTGGCTGTTTCCTAGTTGACTTTAAGTTCAAGGTGTGGCCACGTTCAGCTGCAACTTACTTGCGAAATTGATGTGAAATGTGGATGTTGAAGTCACTGTGTCTCCTAGAAGGGTAGGGGAGAGGCACATGTTGAGGGAGACTAGCGATGGCCTGAAAACCCTTCTTGTGGTTTTCAAGGCCTGGTGCCCTCGGTCCCCACCCAGTCTCTCTCCATTCTGCCCAGGCTTTGCCCTACTACTCAGGTCCAGCTGGCCCTCTTTCAGTTCCTTGAATGCTCTGGACTCTGTCTCACCCCAGGGTCCCCACAAATGTAGTTTCCTCTTCTTACAATTTAGAACACACTTCAACTCCCGCTCTCCCTTCCTCACTCCAATCAGATCTCATTTTGAATGTGACTTCCCCCAAGAGACTTTCCCCAAGTTCTCAGGCCATAAATGTGCGTTGGAATTCTGTTAGACTTCCCCGTGTTACCCTGCCCTTCTCAGTACTTAGCACCATTGTAACTACTTATTTCTAACATGATTTGCTCACAGCCAATCTCTCTCAATGGGCAAGATTTCTGAGGGCAAACAGCATATCCACCCTCTTTACCAACACAATTCCATTCCCAACAAAGTACCCATTTATGTATTTGTACTTACTCTTGATCCAAAAGACAGTACAAAGTAGTACAGATGTATGGAATATTCTGATATTGAAACAATATTGCATTAAATAAATTTAAATTATTGGATAAACTGTCTAAATGAATGTGAAGGTAAAGGATTCACTGGTTGTTGAAATAGTTAATTTCCCAAATTAAGACAGTATGGTATATAAAAATAGAAGGAGCTTCTACCCAAAGGACTACCTCCCAGTCTTTAACGAGGTCTGCCACTGCCGTGTCAATCTTTTTCAAATACCATTTTCATTATAGCTCTTCCCTGCTTCAGGTTTTCTCAGATTCCTTTTTCCCTCCCCTAAACAAAGCTGAGGTCCTATGGTGACTTGAAGTGGCCCTTATTGAGTCCAGTTTTTTTCTACTCAAATCAGGCAAGTTTTTTTCACTCTCACATTAACTTTCTGCACTCATTTCTCACTTCATTGACTTGATACATATAGCTTCCCTCTCATGGAAGGGCCTTGCACTTCTCCAGAACCTATCTGACATTGACCCGGTCATTTAAGACCTGATCCTGATGAGAAGGTCATTTCAGCCTTGTTAGTGTATCCTCCTTTGAATTGGATAACATTTGATCACTGGAAGCACAAAATATTAATAGTACTTAACTATATACAGTCCTGAATTGCTCAGTGTAGATTTTTGTAAGTTACACGTGTCTCAAAGTCTCCTGTGCTATGCTGTACTCAGATGCTCAGTCATGTCCAACTCTTTTGCAACCCCATGGCCTGTAGCCTGTTAGCTTCCTCTGTCCTTGGGATTCTTCGGGCAATAACACTGGAGTGGGATACCATTAATAAATTCCTCATCTAACCAAAGTGATGGAGAAGGGCCTGCCAACCCACTCCAGTATTCTTGCCCAGAGAATCCCATGGACAGAGGAGCCTGGCAGGCTACATCCATGGGATCTCAAAGAGTTGGACACAACTGAAGCGACTTAGCAACCAAAGTGAACCAAAGCTTAAAATAGCCTAAATTACTTTGTATTCTCCAAACTATGATGTTGGTCAGGTTTCCTTTTTACTGAATGTCCAAACACTTGTAAAAGTCATTTGCCTCAAAAATTTCTTTTCAGATTAAAAAATTTTTAGAAAATGTATTTTAGCAACTTTTTTCCTGTGGTTTTTCTAGTCTCGTGTAAGCAAATATTAGTTAATAGAGCATTTTGAGGTTGAGTTATGAACAATATCTGTCTGGAACACAAAATCAACACTTTATTGCCATAAGGATGGGTCCCCAGTCATTTACCAAAGATTATATGGTGTTTATGAGTGATGCCAGACTAAGGCTAGGAATTTCTGGTGTTGTGCACTCTCAAAACATATTAAGAAATTGCTGCAAAGAATGTTTAAAGCAACTCAGGACTGTTTTTGTGACTCTCATTTAACTAAATAACTCTTTCCAATTATTTTCTTGGCTGTGTATTTCATAGAAATGATGCAAGTGCTACCTTTTATCCACTATGAGGATATTTCTTATAAAACTGACAGATTCTATTAAAATATCTCTAGGTATTTTTTTTAAATAATCCCTTTATTTTTATTTAAGTGACACCTTAGTGGGCATAAAAATCTCTGGGTATTAAATCACTAAATTAATTAATTTAAATTAGGTATTAAATCTAGGTATTAAATCACTAAAAAAGAAAACTGTCTCTAGGTATTAAATCACTTAATTAATTAATTAAAATTAGGTATTAAATCTAGGTGTTAAATCACTAAAAAAGAAAACTGTTAGTCAATCTGGCATCACAAATGCCAGTTGTGTGTGAAGTCCTTACATTCATGATTATCATTATAATAGTAAAAATATTATCATTATATAGAATTTTCTATGAATAAAATATTAATTATGTACTGGGCTAGAAGTTGACTTACCCATTACTCTATAATGCAGAGATACACAGTCCCCTGTATACAATCACCTGAGTGATTTCATAGAGAATTTAGAGAACTTGAAAACATTCTGTTTAGCTGGGAAAGCTGACACAAGTTCACGGTCAAAGCTTATGAATACAGTTTTTTATAACCATAAAGAGATTCAGTTCTTTATCCTTAAGAAAAGGTAATAATCTCCCTAAAAGATAAAGATTGGTACAGAATAGACTAAATAATACAACCTGAGGATGTACTGGGCTACAGCTAATGGAAATTCTTAGCTTAATTCTTATGACTTTAATAATATTGCTGCTGCTGCTAAGTCGAGTCAGTTGTGTCCGACTCTGTGCGACCCCATAGACGGAAGCCCACCAGGCTCCGCCGTCCCTGGGATTCTCCAGGCAAGAACACTGGAGTGGATTGCCATTTCCTTCTCCAATGCATGAAAGTGAAAAGTGAAAGTGAAGTCGCTCAGTCGTGTCCGACTCTTCGAGACCCCATGGACTACAGCTTACCAGGCTCCTCCATCCATGGGATTTTCCAGGCAATGTAAAAAAGAAAAAAAGAAAAGATAACATAATATTTTCAGGCTCAGCATTCTTATTACAAATCAAAAAAAAAAAAAAACTGGTAACAGCAATCCTGGAATATCCAGGAAATCTGATCTCACTGTTGAGGAAGCTACCAAGTATGGGCGCACAGAGGGATATAATTTTCCAGGGCAAATTCTCTGAGGTATATAGAGTTGGGAATACCCTTACTAAAAATTCCTTTTCCAAATTGAATGTAAAAAGATCTGCTTAATTGTTAGAATGTAACTTATGGGAAAAGCAGTAGTCATGATATGGGGAATCACCCAGAGTTTTCTATAGACTCATAGGATCCAAGTAATCAGAGGCACTCATTTCGGAAGACCTGCTTCAAATGACATTTCCTTCTGATCCACAATGGGTTTCTTTCTGTTTCATGTTGCCTGTGCACAGTCTACACAGGAATCTAGGGTTGTCACCCATAGAGAAAAGAGGCAAAAATGTGTGTGCCACCCCCACACACTTCTGAAAATGAGATCTACATCAATATATAGAATAGCCTGAACCCTAACTGTACACTGTATGACTATAACAGAACTCTGGCTTCAGTGGTTAGTAAATGTGAAATACAAAGACAAAAAGAGGGTTTCCATTGCCATATGAATCAGATTTGCTGTCATACCCCCAAGGCATAAAAGAATTGTAAAAGTCTAGGACCCCATTGGCTTCCTGGAAGAGATCCCCCACCCCCCACATCTCCATGCTCTGCCCAGCTAATACCATTCAGAGACCCTCGAGCTCCTGGAGTGAACACTTCCAGGGCAGTGATGAATAGCAAGGATGCTGGAACCAACCTGAGCTGCCACTTAAAAAAAGGGTGGCCTTGGGCATGTTACTTACCCTCTCTTTGCATAAGTTTTTGTATGTGAAATGAGGATAATAATAGTGCCTACTTTATTAAGTGATTTATGAAGATTAAATAGCTACTGCTTATAAAACACTAGACTATTACCAACCACAAGGTCAGTGCTGTCAGCTATTAATTGTTACTATTAATACCAAAACACTAGAACTTTACCGAGCACATGGTAAGTGCTATATCAGTTATTAACTGTTATTATTAAATTAATACCTGCCATGCCAACAGTTCTCTTGAGGGTTTCCCTGTGTGTTTGTCACTCAGTTGTGTCTCTTTTGCGTCCCCATGAATGGTAATCCACTAGGGCCCTCTGTCCATGAATTCTCCAGGCAAGAATACTGCAATGAGTAGCCATTCCTTTCTCCAGGCGATCTTCCAGACCTAGAGATAGAACCTGGGTCTGCATTGCAGGCAGATTCTTTACCATCTGAGCCACCAGGGAGGCCCTGAGAGCTTCCCTTGCCTGTCTTAAATAGACATCTCCATACAGGCCCTGCATTGACCTCACCCCCACTTTATATAACCGTATTTAGTTCTCACTACCTCAGTGTGCTTTCCTCAAAATTGGATGGTCATTTATACCCATGTGCTTCCCTGATAACTGAGTTGGTAAAGAATCCGCCTGCAATGCAGGAGACCAGGTTCGATTCCTGGGTCAGGAAGATCCACTGGAGAAGGAATAGGCTACCTACTCCAGTATTCTTGGGCTTCCCTTATGGCTCAGCTGGTAAAAAATCCACCTGCAATGCAGGAGACCTGGGTTTCAATCCCTGGGTTGGGAAGATCCCCTGAAGGGAAAGGCTACCCACTCCAGTGTTCTGGCTTGGAGAATTCCACAGACTATATAGTCCATTGGGTTTCAAGGAGTCGGACATGACTGAGCAACTATCCCACCCTAGGCTCTGGGATAACCATGTTCACTTCATTTTACACCCATAGTGTGATCAGCAAATTCTCTCTCATGTAATCTGAGCTGATCAGCTCTGAGGTCTAATCAGATTCTGGTAGGTTCTTGTCTTCACATTCTGTTTCAGCCATGGATGCTAGCATTGGAATTCTAACATTTTAATTCATCTCTGCTGGGATATCAAAAAAAGCTTTCTGTACTTCATTTCTTTGTGTCTTCACAATAACTGACTCTTTTTAGTCCCACTTTACACATGAGGAGACTAAGACACTAAGATTTAAAGGCTTTTCACTGAAAGTGATGAGGCCTGTGACAGAGGTGGATCTGACTCCAAGGCCTTTGCTCTCCCATATTAGCCACCCATCTGCCAACTCTTGTGGATGCTATCCATCTCTGAAAACCTCAGACGTTCTTCACCTCCATCAGAGTAAGATCATTACAGTTCTAGACTGACTGGGAGACAGGAAACAATGGCCTATGAGCTGATCGTGTTTTCACATTTTTAAGTGGTTGAAAGCAAATCAAAGGAAAAATAGTACTTTGTGACATATGAAAAGTATGTGAAATTCAAGTGTCAGTCTTCATAAATAAAGGTTATTGGACCACAGCTGCAATCATTTCTTTATGTATTATCAATGGCTGCTTTCACAGTATGCTCGCAGGGCTGCACAGATATGGTGGAGACCATGTGAGCCACAGAACCAAAGCTATTTACTATCCGGCCATCTCTGCCCTAGACCTTTGCTACTCACTGTGCGATTCAGAGACCAAGAGCATCAGTAACGCTGGGGAGCTCATGAGAAAAGCAAAGTCTTGGTCTCCATCTCAGAATCTGAATTTTAAACCCAGTAACCCATCTGCATATGAAAGTTTGAGCTGCACTGGTCTAAGGAGAGGACCATGTCAAAGAGGTTTGAGGAGGGATGAGGGGTTCTGAGCCTGACAGTCCTGTTCCAACATTTCTTGTCTATATAGCCTTCCTTGGGTGTAACACAGAATTTAATCCTCGGGTTTCACAGCTGTAAAATGGATACAAGACCATCTACCTTTAGGTATCAGGTAGAGGAGTAGAGCTCCTCTGTATAGTGGACCTATCCCAGTGACAGTCACATAACAAGCAATTAACTCCAAATATTATGAACCCTGAACATTTGGGGCATGCTGCTGCTGCTGCTAAGTCACTTCAGTCGTGTCCGACTCTGCGTGACCCCATATACGGCAGCCCACCAGGCTCCCCCGTCCCCGGGACTCTCCAGGCAAGAATACTGGAGTGGGTTGCCATTTCCTTCTCCAATGCATGAAAGTTAAAAGTCAAAGTGAAGTCGTTCAGTCGTGTTCGACTCTTAGTGACGTCATGGACTGCAGCCTACTAGGCTCCTCTGTCCATGGGATTTTCCAGGCAAGAGTACTGGAGTGGGGTGCCATTGCCTTCTCCGATTTGGGGCATATGACTTACTTAAAAAGAGTCCACCATCTTGGCTTCATGGAAACTGAGGAAATGGGCAACATTTTTCAATGGCTTTGATCAAAATTGTAGACCATTTCAACATATGCTGCGGATCGAATGTGCTCCCCCCACACACGTTCAAATATGAAATCTAATCTGTAATGTGTTGGTAATTGGAGGCAGCACATTTGGAAGTGATTAGGTCTTGAGGAGAGAGCCCTCATGGATGAGATTACAGCCCTTATGAAAGAGGCCCCAGAGAGCTCCCTTGTCCCCTCCCCCACATGAGGGCACAGTGGTCATTTCTAAACCAGCAAGAGAGTCCTCATCAGACACCAAATCTGCCAGCACCTTAAGCTTGGACGTCCCTGTCTCCGGGACTATGAGAAATAAATTTCTGTTGTTTATAAGCCACCATTCTTTGGCATTTTTGTTATCACATCCCTAGCAGGCTAAGACAGTACATTTGATCAAAAATGAAGACCTGATAACAATGTAAAGCTGCCAAAGAATAAGTGTGGAACTGCCTGCCTACTCCTTATTCTCCTAATTTCCCCACTGGACCCTTGACCAGCCCCTGAAGGCTCAGCCCCACCCTAGGCTCTGGGATAACCACATTCTTAGTGTACAGGTGACTCAACATCAGGTCAACTCCACTGACAGACCTGCTGGCACCATAAGTCCTACATTCAGAAATTGGATGCCTGCCTCATGACTCACATATTCACACCACAAATACTTAGTTGAATGGCTCCTATGTGCCAAGCAGAGGACCTCCTGAAAACACACATATAGCTCCTAGGAAGAGTCTTTTACTTTATGCCCCAGTTAGTATTAATTTCACCTGAGAACCTGCCTTGCTAAAATGCCAAATACTTCAGTTTCTCCAAGACCATGTCCTAGACTTTATCCCCCTAGTTCCTCTAGGACTGAGGTCCTCTGCCACCTAGTCCAGCCAGCATCTCCTGCCAGTGCTGTGACCACGTGGATCTCCATGCCCACTGCTCCCAGACTCCAGGCCTGTCCTCCTGTGGGACTTCATCCATGCTGACTTTCTCACCCATTGGTGGTCTCTGGCTCCAGGTCTCCACTCCTGGAAGTAGTCTACTCTCTTCCTCTCTGACAGAGCAGCCTTCTGGATGCTTTAGTGATGATCTCTCATTCTTTACCATGACAAGCCTCACCAGCCTGCTGTAGAAACAAGCCCACGCTGATCACATCAATGGAAACTATAAAAGGAACTCTAGCTTTGTTCATTCACCTTGTGTGATCATGGGACAGTCCTGTGTCCTGTGACTCATGCTGAATGCCTTGAGTATGCTCTTCCCTGGGCAGTCAATTTCCCCTGATTCACTGGCCACATGCTTTTTCCCCCTTGGGAATAAGCAATTCACTGGATCATCTTTTTATGTGCTGAAATATTTCTTGAAAGTTAGGTTACCTGGGAAAGGCCAATTGGAGGTGTGACACAAATGAGTTTCCTTCCAAACAAAGGCATTTAAAAGGGAAGACAAATAACTGAATAGATTCCTCCCTGATATTGCTGCTATGGTACAGTCAGATCACATGAAAATGTAAATCGTGTTCCCTGAAAGCAAAGGCAGCTGAAAAGATCATTAATTTCCCCCAGGACTTTTTCGGGTTGATTTTCAAGAAGGGCCAGGAACTGTATCCCCAAGTTGAGGTATGATTTTATTAACAAAAAGAAAACCTACACTAGCATGACAATGTTTCCGTTCCAGATGAAGAGGCATGCTCGGACATGCAGTCAAATAGTATCTCAGTTTATTTTACACTTGATTTTGTTTAACTTGTTCAAAATCTGCTAAATTACGCATTGTGGTTAAGAGCACAGACTTTGGCGACAAGCAAATCTTCAGTACTGTACCAGTTTTGTCAGTTTCTATATTTGTAAACTTGATTCTGCTAATTTATCTGGAAAATGGGATAATGATACCCACTTGTGAAGATTAAACATGATAAGACAAATAAAACATTAAGCTCAGTATCAAGCATACAAGGAGTCTGCCACAAAGGGGTATAAAACACGTGGATATCAGGCTCCAAGTATCAGAAGAGGATAATAGAGGCTCTCCATTTGATTGACAGCTGAGCAACCCTAATCAAATCCTCGACTATCTTGTGGTGGGAGATTCTTTACCTTCAAAATAGAAATAGAATCTATATAGTATTTGGCAATATTTTCTTCATACTGTACACAGTTGTGAAGAGAGATGTGAAAGGCATGTCCTGTTCAGTCACCTCTGTCTGGGTGCTGATACCTTCCTGGATAAGCCAGGTGTCCAAGTGGGACTTCTAGTCACCTTGAAAAACCTGCCACAGAGGTCAGTAGGACAGAGGAAAGAGTGCAAAGACAGGGAAATTATTTCTATTCCAGAGTATAGACAAGTATGAGTCATAATAATGGAAATTTCAGGTGATTGGAGAGACTAATATATCTTAATAGATTAGTCACACTTACTCCAGGATATGGCAGTAGAGTGTGCATTTGTCATATACTGTATTTTCTTAGCACACAAAGGACGAGGCACTGTATATTATCTTCATTTAATCCTTAAAATAACTTCTTGAAGTCAGTACCATTATTATCCCTCTTCCTATTAGCTCCACTTTATCACATCTTCTACTGAGGGATACAAAACTAGTTAAATGGAAAGACATACCATATTCTTGAATAAAAAGCTTCAACATCATAAATATATAGTCTTCCTTTAAAATTTATAAACTTAAGGCACTCCGTTCACCAAAAAATGATTTAATTTTGTTGTAAGGGGAGGGACTAGATAAATGGATTCTTCATATGAGAAAGTAAATAAGCAAGATTAGCTAAGAACATTCTTAAAAAAATTAGAAGATATATACACTTATTAGATGATTTCCCAGGTGGCTCAGTAGTAAAGAATCCACCTGCAAAGCAGAAGATGAAGGTTCAGTCCCTGGGTAGAGATGATCCCCTGGAGAAGGAAATGGCAACCCACACCAGTACTATTGCCAGAGAAATTCCACGGACAGAGGAGCCTGGCAGACTACAGTCCATGGGGTCACAAAGAGTCGGACACAACTTAGTGACTAAAGAACAGCAACTCTATCAGATATTAGATTTTAATAGTCTAATTGTTAAAACAGTATTTTTTTGCATAAGAAAAGACCAAAAAATCAGCAAGACAGTCTAGTAAGTCCAAGCATATTTTAAAAGATGTACAGAAATTTAGGCTATGATAAATTCAATTGGAGATTAGTGTATTATTTAATAAGTGACTTTTGAACAACCAAAATATTCAAAAGGAAGTTGGGAGATTTTAATTTTTAATTTCAGAGTGAGAAAGACCTTTCTAAATATGATATTTTAAAAAAATCATAGACATATCTATATTTGCAATTCATACACAGACAAAAGACTATTTTCGTGTATATAAGCAGTTCTTCAGAGAAGGCAATGGCACCCCACTCCAGTACTGTTGTCTGGAAAATCCCAGGGACGGGGGAGCCTGGTTGGCTGCCGTCTATGGGGTCACACAGAGTCGGACACGACTGAAGTGACTTAGCAGCAGCAGCAGCAGCAGCAAGCAGTTCTTACATTCTAGTAGGAGGAAAGCCAACACCCAAGAGAAAATGCACAAGACTGAGCAGTTACAGAAAGGTTCTTTAAAACATGGAAGAATGCTCACCCTTAGTGGTGACAAGAGAACATAAAACCAGCATGATATGCTATTTTCACCCAACAATTTCATAAAGATTTCCATGAGGAAACGTCACTGACAGGCCTGGATATAACGGGACAGCCACAGTGCAGAACAATTTGGCACTATCCATCCAACTTTCAAATACAAATATGTTTTTACCCAATATTTCCACTTATAAAGTATATCTTACAGAGATGTATTCTTATGGCCCATCCACACTGCAGCATTGCCTACCAGAACAAGAGACTAAACGCAGCCTAAATGTCCATCAACAGTTAAATCATGGTCCAGCTATATAATGAAATACTGTGTAGCTATTTTAAAAAATAATACCGTGAAATCACATGTGTTAATATGGGTCAATTCCAAGATACTTTAAGTGAAAAAATATGTAAGCCTGAGGAAAGAGGCTTTGTGAGATTGAGTAACTTGCCTAAAATAACCTCGCTATTCTAGGGTTGTTGGTACTAGAACCCTATTCTTTCTGAGTACAAGGCCCTGTTTAAATGTGCACTGCTGTTCTGCTGTTGTGGAAAAGTCATGTTGTAGAAAGATATGAGGTCAATGGATTACATGTCTTCTGTGAATCTATGGATTCACTGTTTCTTTGGGCAGTTTTTCAAGGAGGAGGGGAGAGCATGTGGAGTGTGGAATTGACTGCATAACTTCACTCTAGTTAACCCTGTTTCCTGAGCAATTTATTAAAGCGTTCCCCTTAATCTCTCAGACATACCAGGACTGGCAGGGGAGGTATGGCTTATTGATTCCTCTCTGTGTCTCTGGAGCAGAATTGAAGCTGAGGGATCTAGTATTACCTAACCCTTGGAGTTATTGACTATGCCAAAGCCTTTGACTGTGTGGATCACATATGCAGAGTATATCATGAGAAACGCTGGGCTTGAAGAAGCACAAGCTGGAATCAAGATTGCCAGGAGAAATATCAATCACCTCAGATATGCAGATGACACCACCCTTATGGCAGAAAGTGAAGAGGAACTAAAAAGCCTCTTGATGAAAGTGAAAGAGGAGAGTGAAAAAGTTGGCTTAAAGCTCCACATTCAGAAAACTAAGATCATGGCATCTGGTCCCATCACTTCATGGGAAATAGATGGGGAAACAGTGGAAACAGTGTCAGACTTTATTTTGGGGGGGCTCCAAAATCATGGCAGATGGTGATTGCAGCCATGAAATTAAAAGATGCTTACTCCTTGGAAGGAAAGTTATGACCAACCTACATAGCATATTCAAAAGCAGAGACGTTACTTTGCCAACAAAGGTCTGTCTAGTCAAGGCTATGGTTTTTCCAGTGGTCATGTATGGATGTGAGGGTTGGACTGTGAAGAAAGCTGAGTGCTGAAGAATTGATGCTTCTGAACTGTGGTGTTGGAGAAGACTCTTGAGAGTCCCTTGGACTGAAAGGAGATCCAACTAGTCCATTCTGAAGGAGATCAGCCCTGGGATTTCTTTGGAAAGAATGATGCTAAAGCTGAAACTCCAGTACTTTGGCCACCTCATGCGAAGAATTGACTCACTGGAAAAGACTCTGATGCTGGGAGGGATTGGGGGCAGGAGGAGAAGGGGATGACAGAGGATGAGATGGCTGGATGGCGTCACTGACTCGATGGACGTGAGTCTGAGTGAACTCTGGGAGTTGGTGATGGACAGGGAGGTCTGGCGTGCTGCGATTCATGGGGTCGCAAAGAGTCGGACACGACTGACCGACTGAAGTGAACTGAACTGAACCCTTGGAAAGCACTGTGTACCTTGAAAAGGGCCAAGTACTTATGGCAAAACCTTTCCATTTTCTGAAGGGAAAAGCCATTCAGCAAATGAAGGCATTAACAGTCGTTGAAAGGTGTTCAGCAAACAAGGGCATTAATAGTCATTGAAAGTTATGTGGCAACATCACAATTCAATTTATGAACGGAAATGAAGGCAGAATTCTTATCTAATTAAAACAGCTTGAGGAAAGAAAGTGGGCAAAGGCTAATTACCTAACTTGGCATCTGGCCCAGAAAAGAAAGGTTAGTATTTTCCTTCAAAAACTGTCAGGAAAACTTCAAATTATAATACTTGCTTTAAAGCTGTAGGGAATTTTTCATCCCTGAATCCCATAGTGCCTGACACATGTGAATTATTTGGGATCCTTGGGATCCTTCTTTTAAAAAGCAAGTATTCATTTTTATATAGATAAGGTAGTTAGATTTGATTAAGGAGCTGAAGTTTTTACAAAACAATCTAAAGGCCCAATATCTGGTATCTTATATAACTTCTAAATTCTAGTTCCCTTGGTTTAGTCTTTACTGTTTTTATCAAGTGGAGGAAGTTCTATTTAGGAAAAATGTGTTGGTATTTCCTAGTGATATTCAGGGGTTTTCTGGTTGTCGTTTGCAAGTTTGTTTGTTTTTACTTTAATCTGTTTGAACATTTCCATGGCCGCATGGTAAAGAATGTGGTCCATTGGGCACCTGGAAACCTATGGCTTATTTGGTTTCCTATTAACCCGCTATGTGTCCCTGGACATATCAGTGCATCTTGAAGTGGTTCAGTTTCTTCATCTGTAAAATGAGGAAATGTGCAAAATAAGATTAATTCTTATCAGGAACTGCAAAATACAAAATGGATGGAAGCAATGCCTTTAGGTGTGACCGTGGAGATTCACCCTTCCTACCCATCCTGTGTGGCTATAAGGATGACCTTCAGATCATCTCCTAGGAATATTAAGATTCCTGTGTAGGGGGAAATAGTAGTCAAAGGGCACACACTTTCAGTTATAAGAGATTAAGAATCTCACCGTCTACAGACTGAGCTAGCCGGACACTAAACTTTCAGTTATAAGATGAATAAGTTCTCAGGATCTAATGTACACTATGGTGACTATAGTTGATAATACTATATTGTATACTGCTGCTGCTGCTAAGTCGCTTCAGTCGTGTCTGACTCTGTGCAACCCCTGAGACAGCAGCCCACCAGGCTCCCCTGTCCCTGAGATTCTCCAGACAAGAACACTGGAGCGGGTTGCCATTTCCTCCAATGCATGAAAGTGAAAAGTGAAAGTCAAGTCGCTCAGTCATGTCGGACTCTTAGCGACCCCATGGACTGCAGCATACCAGGCTCTTCCATCCATGGGATTTTCCAGGCAAGAGTACTGGAGTGGGGTGCCATTGCCTTCTCCGATATTGTATACTGGAAGCTTGCTAAGAAACTAGCTTTCAGGTGCTCTCATCTATATATATATCTGTATACCAAAATATGTTGTACACCTTAAATATATACAATTTTTATTTTTTAAGGAAGTAAATTATGATGTGGACAAGAAATCATTAACATAAAATAATTGATTTTGATAAAACTCGGTGAATTAAAAATAAGAGTACGAATAAGAGTTTGATTCTTAGGAATCAAAACTGGTTTACTGTGCTATTTTTTAAAATGAAGCAAAAAATTAAAATGTCTTGTTGAAAAACAATTTTATATACTGGATACTTGAAATTTGCTAAGAGAGTAGACTTTAATTGTTGTCACCACACACACACAATGGTGTGAGATTATGTGAGAGTATGGATGTGTTAATTAGCTTGGTGTGGTAATCATTTCACAATATTTACATGAATTAAATGATTCCATTTATCTTAAAGATATACAATCTTTTTCAATTGTAATTCAATAAAGCTGGATAAAAATGTTCATTAAAAAATTAAAATATTGTCAAAAAAGGAAAGAAAAGAAAATTACCAGCTTTGATGATTTCAAAAGTCCCATCAAGCTCTAATATTCAATAGTTCTATAATTCTATATTTGTGGGGAAAAAAGTAAATGTATAAAGAAATTCTTGAACTCCCTTGCAGAATAAAGACAATACTCTTCCCCAAAACATATGGAAAACAAACATGAAATGCCTTGTTGTGCCTTTTAGTATGATTAAGCAAACCTTGAAATAAAATAATTTGTCCTGACAGGAAAATGAACAATTAATAATAACTAACATTACTATGTACCAGTCACTGTTCTAAGCACATCACATGTATTAGTTTATTTAATGCTTGTAATAACCCTAGGTCTTATTATTATCTCCAGTTTTCAAATGCAGAGCTCAAGGCAAAGAAGTGAAGTAACTTGCCCAAGATCGTTCAGCTAATAAATGACTGAGTTGAACTTTGAACCCAGTAGCGTGATTCAACCCTGTACACAGATTTCCATATTAAATGTAACCTACTGGTATATTAATCTATATACAATTTTCTTGATAGAACCAAACAAGGATAAAATATTGGAAATGGAATGACACTTAGGTATCAGTGCATCCAAATTTTTCATTTTTTAAAAATTTTAATTGGAGGTTAATTACTTTAAAATATTGTATTGTTTTTGTCATACATTCACATGAATCAGCCATGTATGTACATGTGTTCCCCATTCTTAACCCCCCTTCCACCGCCTTCCCCATCCCATCCCTCTGGGTCATCCCAGTGCACCAGCCCTGAGCACCCTGTCTCATGCATCGAAACTGGACTGGCAATCTGTTTCACCTATGATAATATACATGTTTCAATGCTATTCTCTCAAATCACCCCACCCTTGCCTTCTCCCACAGAGTCCAAATGACTGTTCTATATGTCTGTATCTCTTTTGCTGTTTCGCATATAGGGTTATCGTTACCATCTTTCTAAATTCCATATATGTGCATTCCATATTTATATTGGTGTTTTTCTTTCTGGCTTTCTTCACTCTGTATAATAGGCTCCAGTTTCATCCACCTCATTAGAACTGATTCAAATGTATTCTTTTTAATGGCTAAGTAACATTGCACTGTGTATATGTACCAAAGCTTTCTTATCCATTTGTCTGCTGATGGACATCTAGGTTACTTCCATGTCCTGGCTATTATAAACAGTGCTGCAATGAGCATTGGGGTACACGTGTCTCTTTCAGTTCTGGTTTCCTCAGTGTGTATGCCCAGCAGTGGGATTGCTGGGTTATACGGGAGGAATTCCCGTATATGGAACTCCGTATATGGAGGAGTATATGGAGGAACTCCCGTATATGGAACTCCGTAAATGGAACATTTACAATTTTTTAAGGAATCTCCACACTGTTCTCCATAGTGGCTGTACTAGTTTGCATTCCCACCAACAGTGTAAGAAGGTTCCCTTTTCTCCATCCCCTCTCCAGCATTTATTGTTTGTAGACTTTTGGATAGCAGCCATTCTGACCAGTGTGAGATGGTACCTCATTGTGGTTTTGATTTGCATTTCTCTGATAATGAATGACGTTGAGCATCTTTTCATGTGTTTTTTAGCCATCTGTATGTCTTCTTTGGAGAAATGTCTGTTTAGTTCTTTGGCCCATTTTTTGATTCAGTTCAGTTCAGTCGCTCAGTCATGTCCAACTCTTTGTGACCCCATGAATCGCAGCACACCAGGCCTCCCTGTCCATTACCACCTCCCGGAGTTCACTCAAACTCACATCCATCGAGTCAGTGATGCCATCCAGCCATCTCATCCTCTGTCATCCCCTTTTCCTCCTGCCCCCAATTCCTCCCAGCATCAGAGTCTTTTCCAATGAGTCAACTCTTCACATGAGGTGGCCAAAGTATTGGCGTTTCAGCTTTAGCATCATTCCTTCCAAAGAAATCCCAGGGCTGATCTCCTTTAGAATGGACTAGTTGGATCTCCTTGCAGTCCAAGGGACTCTCAGGAGTCTTCTCCAACACCACAGTTCAAAAGCATCAATTCTTCGGTGCTCAGCTTTCTTCACAGTCCAACTCTCACATCCATACATGACCACTAGAAAAACCATAGCCTTGACTAGACAGACCTTTGTTGGCAAAGTAATGTCTTTGCTTTTCAATATGCTATCTAGGTTGGTCATAACTTTTCTTCCAAGGAGTAGTCGATTGGGTTGTTTATTTTTCTGGAATTGAGCTACAGGAGTTGCTTGTATATTTTTGAGATTAATTCTTTGTCAGTTGCTTCATTTGCTATTATTTTCTCACATTCTGAAAGCCGTCTTTTCACCTTGCTTATAGTTTCCTTCATTGTGCAAAAGATTTAAGTTTAATTAGGTCCCACTTGTTTGTTTTTGCTTTTATTTCCATTACTCTGGGAGGTGGGTCATAGATTTATGACCTGCTGTGATTTATGTCAGAGAGTGTTTTGCCTATGTTTTCTTCTAGCAGTTTTATAGTTTCTGGTCTTACGTTTAGATCTTTAACCCATTTTGAGTTTATTTTTGTGTATGGTGTTAGAAAGTGTTCTAGTTTCATTCTTTTACAAATGGTTGACCAGTTTTCCCAGCATCAATTGTTAAAGAAATTATCTTTTCTCCATTGTATATTTTTGCCTCCTTTGTCAAAGATAAGATGTCCATAGGTGCATGGATTTATCTCTGGGCTTTCTATTTTGTTTCATTGATCTATCTTCTGTCTTTGTGCCAGTACCATCCTGTCTTGATGACTGTAGCTTGGTAGTATAGCCTGAAGTCAGGCAGGTTGATTCGTCCAATTCCATTCTTCTTTCTCAAGATTGCTTTGGCTATTCAAGGTTTTTTGTATTTCCATACAAATTGTGGCATTATTTGTTCTAGTTCTGTGAAAAATATTGTTGGTAGCTTGATAGGGATTGCATTGAATCTATAGATTGCTTTAGGTAGTATACTAATTTTCACTATATTTATTCTTCCAATCCATGAACATGGTGTATTTCTCCATCTATTTGTGTCATCTTTGATTTCTTTCATCAGTGTTTTGTAGTTTTCTATATATAGGTATTTTGTTTCTTTGGTAGATATATTCCTAAGTATTTTATTCTTTTAGTTGCAGTGGTGAATGGAATTGTTTCCTTAATTTTTCTATTTTCTCATTGTTAGTGTATAGGAATGCAAGGGATTTCTGTGTGTTAATTTTATATCCTGCAACTTACTGTATTCATTTATTAGCTCTAATAATTTTCTGGTGGTGTCTTTAGGGTTTTCTATGTAGAGGATCATGTCATCTGCAAACAGTGAGAGTTTTACTCCTTCTTTTCCAATCTGATTCCTTTATTTCTTTTTCTCCTCTGATTTCTGTGGCCAAAACTATGTTCAATAGTAGTGGTGAGAGTGGGCACCCTTGTCTTGTTCCCGACTTTAGGGGAAATGCTTTCAATTTTTCACCATTGAGCAAACTTTTCATTTTATAAATGAGCACACACAGTGAGACCAGTTTTAGAAGGAGAAAAGTCATCTCTTGGCTCAGTTGAATGTTTTAAAGTTCCTAAAGTTTCTAAAAATGATTTCTATCAGAA
The DNA here is from genome assembly GCF_029378745.1 of Bos indicus. Lineage (NCBI taxonomy): Eukaryota > Metazoa > Chordata > Mammalia > Artiodactyla > Bovidae > Bos > Bos indicus. The sequence continues at coordinate 75,935,601 of NC_091768.1, forward strand.
ATTGCTACCTTTAAAACTTAAAAGTAAAATAAATATTAGCTCATAAAATATCAAATAGAGGCTTTAAGGCTTATGGAAAATGACCATTAGCTTAGGATTTTATTTACATTTTCTCATGGAGAGTTTTCCATTCACATCAACTGATTTAGCTCTAGAAAGACAAACTGAAAGCATAGCCACATGCAGAGTTTTGCATGGATAGTTCAGTCATCACAAAGCAAACTTCTGTAGTTAGGGAATAAGACATAACAAGTTGTGCATTTCTGAGCAATTATAGTTAAAATGCCAAGGGCCAAGAATTCTTCAAGCCACCCAAGCAGTACAATAATTTTCCTGAAGTTCAAAGCCAGGAATGTACATATGAATTAGGCTCTTTCATTTTAAAATGTTTGTTTTTTAAAAAAATCTCAAATCCCACGTGTGCCCAAGTTCTAATGTTTGACATCATTGAGAACGAACCAAAGAATTACTATTTGGTTCAACCAGAGAAGCCAAGAACCAACCATGAAAGCCTCAAGAATCAGGGTATTTCTTCTTAAGAATTTATTTCAGAGCTGAAATGCAATAAGTTGAGTTTGCAGGGTGAGGGGTGGGGGGACTTCTGTAAAATACCATGAAAGTCACTCATTTCAGGAGAAAAGCTACATTTCATTTTGGGATAAGGCATGATGGCTATCTAGCCATTTTCTCTAGAGAACTGAACATGTCTCAAGACAGTTTCAGCAGATGTAGTTCTCGTGTGAAAAACCCAGGCAGCTTCCAAAGCATATATTAAAAATACAGCAATTGTGAGCTTTCCTTCTAGGTTTCTAAGTCTTCTCTAATAAAAACTAGAAATTAGATAAGCTAAAGTCTTAGGACTTTATGAAAACAGAACCAGTTCAGAAAACAGGAGAGTTTTTTTCAGTAACATAAAACAAACAAAAGGTTAATATTTTTGCATGTGATAAACTTATTTACAAACGAATTTTTTAAAACTAAAGTGCACGAATAAACATTTTAAAATTCATAAACATTCTCCTGGGAGACTAGTCAAGTCCCCTGTAATTAAGAGAATAATAGACTTGCATACCTAACAGAGGGTCCTTAATGGCAACCCACTCCAGTACTCTTGCCTGGAAAATCCCATGGATGGAGGAGCCTGGTAGGCTGCAATCCATGGGGTCACTAAGATTTGGGCACGACTGAGCGACTTGACTTTCACTTTTCACTTTTCACTTTCATGCACTGGAGAAGGAAATGGCAACCCACTCCAGTGTGCTTGCCTGGAGAATCCCAGGGACAGAGGTGCCTAGTGGGCTGCCGTCTATGGGGTCACACAGAGTTGGACACAACTGAAGCAACTTGGCAGCAGTAGTAGCTGATATTTATTCATTCAAATAAGAAAGAATAAAATGTCTGGCCAGTTCATCTCAGGAACACAAACATACCCAATGGAAGGATGTTAAAAATTAATAAATTTGTAGACCTTTTTTCCTGTTCATCTATTTTCAGTTTATTTTATAGAAATAAACCTATTGAACTAAATAGGAGTTTAGCTAAAGTCTTTCCTCCCTTACACAGTGAAGAAGAAAGGGGAATGTAACTACATCAACAAATGTAGACTACTGTCAGTGAGTAAAAGAACGTGTGTACATGTAATAGAATGATATTAAATCCACGGTCTCTCTTGAGACCATGGATCCTCAGAATCATGGAAATACAGCTGCCTCTCCAACCTGCAAAGGTGCTCGGAATTTCCACCTTTAAGTTCTAGGAAGTTGTGGTGCCAACAGGAATGTTTCTCAAGAAATGTAACACGTTGCAATCTGGTTTCAAAAATGGACGTGAATTGACTTATTAATTCAGCCAGTCTCATTAAAAAAGAAAGTCCCCCGGGGAGAGAATGAAAGCCAAAATCCATTTTCTATGGAGATGGTGAGATAGGTGAGGAAAGAAAGCAGGAGTTACAATGAGGCAGGATTGCAGGCACTGCAAACTGGACAAAGGGAATTGAGAGACAAATGAAGAAAAGGGGGGCACATCGAAGGCAAATTTTCATAATGGCTTGTGCTGTTCCAAATAACAAGAACTCATTTATTTCAGTTAACATCCAGCTTACTGCTGAACCCAACCCCACACATCAGCTAGTTCCTAATAACACCCATTTTAGATCTTTTGGTCATCATTCATATTGGGTCATTAATAGCAACCTCCACAGAAACAGAAATGAAATCACGAATTGAGTATTTATATACATGATGTCAAATAAAATTACTTTGCCAAGTGTTTCAGCCAAGAGTTGTCAGAAAATTAAACCAGAATTCGTTGAGGAATGGATCTTCTGACACGTTTCGGATTTCAGTACTGCAAGCTTTCAGGCAAAGGAGGATAAAGAGGAGTTGTACTTGGCACTAAACCAACTTCCTCCCTCCTAGTGGAGGGTCTTTGTTCCTGTTACTAGTGACTCACTGGGTTACCTCAGTGAAGTAAGTCCCTTCCTCCTGGTGGGTCTTGGTTTCTCTATTCACCGCAGATAATCCCTGTAAAGGACTTGAAGTTCCTAGATAAGAAGTAGAATTTCAGGAAAATTTGGCATCCATAGAGTGCTGAAATCTATGACATCATTAACCCAATTCTCTTCGGAGTTATAGCCCACAAAGAACGTCTATTGTCTTCTCAAAACTAGCCCTGACAATAGCCTTGAAAGTATAAACATCACACTTGAATAATCTCAAAACTCAGCCCAGCATCACTAAAATTTGAAACAAGATTTAAAGCTACCCTGCAATAAATAAACTGCCATACTTACACAAGGCTATTTCAAAATACATTTAATATGGATTTTCTTTTTCAACAGAGCACAACGCTGGGAAAAGTAGAATGATTGTACAACAGGCACAAAATGTTCCAGTTCAGTTTAACCTGTGATTGCCGGCCTTAAAATTCCATACACTTTCAGAAAAACTGTGGCTGTTTCTTAAGAAAGACTCCTGAACTGAGTTTGAGGTGAGCTAGGTATAGGTCCTCTTCTCAATTATCAAGACTGCCTCTGTCTAATCAGGTTTCTCCTGCCCTGCCCCCGCCCCTACTCCACCTCCCTCTCCACACCCCCCACCAATATCTTAGGATGTACATCTTTTTCATCATGTGATATAAGAACACAAGCCACAGGCACAGTCCCACAGACTGTGTAACTCCAAGAGGTCAAGTGTGCTCTCTTTATGAAGTTTATGACATGTGAATGTTGGCACCACAGCAAAAATTACACAAAAATTACACACAAATCTCCAAAACACCCCCACATAACCAGGATTCCTTTTCTCTCTGATAAAGAGACCTTATTTTTCTCCTGTGTGTCCACTCAGTGTTAATAATAGTCCTTTCTCTTTGCAGAATTTTGTTCATCTCGGTAAGCTCTGTCACAGAAATTAGTTCCTGGTAGGAAGGAAAGTTATGACCAATCTAGATAGCATATTCAAAAGCAGAGACCTTACTTTGCCAACAAAGGTCCGTCTAGTCAAGGCTATGGTTTTTCCAGTGGTCACGTATGGATGTGAGAGTTAGACTGTGAAGAAAGCTAAGCGCCAAAGAATTGATGCTTTTGAACTGTGGTGTTGGAGAAGACTCTTGAGAGTCCCTTGGACTGCAAGGAGATCCAACCAGTCCATCCTAAAGGAGATGAGTCCTGGGTGTTCTTTGGAAGGACTGATGCTAAAGCTGAAACTCCAATACTTTGGCCACCTCATGTGAAGAGTTGACTCATTGGAAAAGACCCTGATGCTGGGAGGGATTGGGGGCAGGAGGAGAAGGGGGTGACAGAGGATGAGATGGCTGAATGGCATCACCGACTCGATGGACATGAGTTTGGGTAAACTCCAGGAGTTGGTGATGGACAGGAAAGCCTGGCGTGCTGCAATTCATGCAGTCGCAAAAAGTCAGACACGACTGAGTGACTCAACTGAACTGAACTGAACTGAAGGCTTGCCTGGAGAATCCCATGGACAGAGGACCCTAGCAGGCTACACTCCATAGGGTCACAAAGAGTTGGACATGACTGAGTGACTAACACAGGCTTTTATATCTCTTTGATTTCAATGCACTACCCAGATTTCCCCAATTTTTTATCTCCTTTCCCATAAGGAGAGTTTCTCCTTCTATACTCTCCTTTCCTCTTCTACTCTTTGTTTCTGATTTACCAAGAAAATTTTGATTGGTCTTGCCCATGTGTTAAATACTAGAAAGGGAAAAGTGCAGAGCCAGAGCTCTGATTTAGAAGGTGGAAAGAACAGTAAAAGCTAGAGAAGGGCAGGGCTAAGAAAGCATCCTCATAGAGACCATCATTCCAGTGGTAGAATTATGGAAATGGAGGTAGAACTAAACTGACAGTTACAGACCACTCTGCCTCTGACTGCCATGAAAGAAAGTGAAGTCGCTCAGTCATGTCTGACTCTTTGCGACCCCACAGACTGCAGCCTACCAGGTTCCTCCGTCCATGGCATTTTCCAGGCAAGGAAACTGGAGTGGGTTGCCATTTCCTTCTCCAGGGGATCTTCCCCACCCAGGGATCGAACCCAGGTCTCCTGCATTGCAGGCAGACGTTTTACCATCTGAGCCACCAGGGAAGTCCTAACTTTCTGACTGCCATGACCTCATTACAAATCCTCATCTTGGCAGACAAGATGGTACAGCAGTGATCTCAGGACAATTGGAAGTGACAGATATAACCATGGTCTTTCAGGCTTGTTGCTCCTGTTATTGCATTCCTAGCTCATGAAACCAGAGAGCAGATGTAAGCCATAAAAGGGATAATGGAAGCTACAGGGGAGATGAGGGGCCATAGCCAGGCAGCAATGCACAGGAGCTGGCAAATTCTGTTTTCAGAAGAGCACAAGGAGAGAGTGGTATGAGGACTGGGGATGCTCTTTTAAATCCATCATCTTTTATCAGCTTTACTAGCTCAGAAAGTTTCCTGAGGATAAAACCAAGGCCTGTCTGGCTCCTAAGACCACATGCTGCCCCTGGCCAGGGTCCATGTTTTGCTAAATGACTGCCATAGGCTCCTCAGGCGGGGCCCCTACAAACAGGGGCCCTGAGACTTTAAATCTTATAGGCTCTCTTCTGAGAGTGATTATCAATAGTCAGGACCTAACAGTGTGGGTGTAAGGCAGGCCCAGGGCCAATCATGTCTCTGTCACTGACTGTGCAGACTTTGGGCAAATGGCTTAAACTTCTTAAACGTCAATTTCTTCATCTGCAAAGTGGAATTGTGAGGTTTAAATGGCAGAATGCAAACAGCCTACAACCTGGCATGTAATAAGGACTTGATAAGTATCATCATTACTATATGCTTGACTATCCATTGTTTTGGTGTTACTTGAGTTGAAAACACTTGTGAATGAGAAAAGGACAAATATCAGGTTAGGAGTTGGAAAAAAAATTCCAGTCATTGGTTTCAAATGACCAGCACAAGCCTTGGAACTTTAGTCACTACTGACTCTCACTTTTAAAAGCCGCTGGAAAAGTACCACCCTCCATGCAGACTCCACCTCATTCTCCGCAGGTTCTTACTTCTTAGAAAAGGAGTATGATTTTCTAACTCAAAATCTGAGATATATGTCCTGACAAGTATTCTTAAGTCTACAAGAGGACAATGGTACAGAATACTTCAGTCTGGTTGTAGTTTAATCATGCTAGAAAGTGAGCCCAGTCAAGGGGGACACCAAGGCAATAAAAGGACTTATTTAGTGGCTCTCTCTCCACAACTCCAAGATGGCTGACACCTATTTCCAAAAGACACTGGCTGGGTGAAGACAGTGCTCTTAGCATGCTACTTAATAGGAGAGCTTAGTGATAAAGAACCAGCATGCCTTTGCAGGAGATATGGGTTCCATCCCTGGGTGGGAATATCCCCTGGAGAAGGAAGTGGCAACCCACTCCAGTATTCTTGCCTGGGAAATCTCGTGGACCGAGGAGCCTGCCCGGCTACAGTCGATGGGGTCGCAAGAGTTGGACATGACTTAGGGATCAAAACAACACCAATCAAGAATAAGAGTAATAAGTATTATCAGCCATTGATATCTTGGGGAGAACTATTATCAAGATCCCCTAAAAGGACTCCGAATAACAGCTTAGGGGAATGTGGCAAGGACAGTAAGGAACAAGAAGTGATTTGTAAATTGGTATGATACCTGAATGTGATGCCACCCGGACCCTTGATACACAGAAATGGAGATGGGGAATCAATCAAGTGAGGGAGGGTGTTGGTAGCGGTTTTGATTCCTAATTTTATCTAAGTCTGGTTTTGCCCTGTGAATTTCAGGGCCGCGAGGTCTGACGTCACCTCCAGGTAGCCTCCCACCAGCCTGGGGTCCGGGGATGGCAGGAATGCAGCGGGTGAGGACCAAGAGCTGTGACTGCATATTTTTCTCGAAATCCCCCCAGGGGCCCAGAGTTGGACGCTCCCCTACGGGCTCATCACGTGTGCAGCCCAAGCAGTGCAAACCCAGCAGAGATCTGTGGTCCCCGGGCACTAGGGTGGTTTTTAGGGTTTTCTTTCTTTATGATTTCCCTTCTTGTTCTCCACAGTTGATGATTTTCTGCAGAAAAACGGCTGAGAAAAAGAACCTATTTCATTTCCAGTTCCCATCACTGCGATTTCCACATGGATGTGACGTTCAGTCCAGCTTCCGAAATGCCCAGGTGACTCACGCGGGGACACCCCGGGGCGGGGCGCAGGAGTTTCTTTGGCTGCGCGGCGGGGCGGGGCGGCGGGGCGGGGTCGGGGCGGGGCAGAGTGCATCTGGCTTCCCCGCTCCTGCTGCGCCTCCTGCGCCCCCTAGCGGCGAGATCAGGGCCCCGGGAGTCTGGGGCTCGTGTCACGTGACTGGAAAGTCCCTGGGTGGAAATCCCCGCTGTCCGCGGGCGGTAAAACAGAAAGGGAAAAAAGAGAACTGGCAGTCGGCAGCCTTCGCGGCGGCCAAGTGCGACAAGCTAGGAGGCCGTGGGGGCGGAGCGGCGAGAGCAGCCGCCGGGAAGACTGCGGTGGCAGCAGCAAAGGAGATCTACACCCCCCGACCGGCCCGCCGGAGAACTAGACCGAACCAGGCGTCCATGGGGAGCCGCCTCCACCCGGCCCCGACCCGAATTGCTACCCCAGCCTGCGGCGCACGCTTGTCTTGACCTGGACTTGGGATTTCTGAAGAGGATCGCGCGGCCCGAAGAGGTAACCCCGCGTCCCTGTGCCGTCTGCCACGGGCTCTCCCGGGACAAGGGCTGCGAGTGCGAATTTGGCAGCGACCCGCGGGCTGGCCCGGTCGACTTGGCCTTGGTTTTGCTGCTGTCCCAGAGGGAAGTTTGTTGACCCCTGTAGGTTCTGAGCTGCTGAGAGTGGAGGTGGCCGCCAGATGTTGGGGTGACAGCCCGTTTTCTAGGATCCAGCCAACTGTTCTTGCAGCTCATGCAGAGAACTTGAACGGCAGCTGCTTGGGGGAGAGTCGCCCCCGGAGCCGCTTGGTCTGGATGGTCATCGGTGCTTTGCTCTTCGGCTTGTCCATTTTGGAGTCGAGCTCTGCATGCTTACGGCCACGTAGACCTTGCAGAACCGCCTGGCCTCTTTCCAGACTGCAGCACCGGTCCAGACGGGTGGGATGTCGCAGCGGCAGCAAACCCTAGGGGGCGGGGGACCCGGTCAGCTCTCCTTTCCGGGGAGGGCTTGCAGACACTCAGAGTGCAGCAGTGTCAGAGAAGTATGCATGGAGCAGGAGGTCGTCCGCCTGCCTTGGGGGGGTGACTCCAGTTTAGAGCATCTGCAAGCCCCTACCCCCAAGTCAGACTGTCTTTGTCAGCCGGGGTCGTCCCACATCCTGCCACCTGGCCTTTCAGGAAAGCCGTGGTATTAAGTAAGGAAGGAGCTCAACTCTTGTTGAGACCGCTTTGTTTTCAGTTCTCCCTGCCTCTGATCTTTCCTCGGAAAGCCACTCTGGTCAACTCTCTCAGGGCAGCCTTTTGGGAGAACCGGTGTTTGAGTCTTCTGGACCACAGCCCCAATGTCCCAGATTATTAAGCAGCCAATTACTGCTTCATTCATGTGTCCTAAGGTCCTTCTTTATTTTTTTCAATTCTTTGTACAATTTTTGAGTTTTTGAAGTAGTACTTTCTGAAAATTTAATATCTGTTGGTAGGCCAATGAAGTATCAGAAATATGAAAAAAATGTTATGGGTGATATTGTCTTTGCATATAAAGACATTACATTCATAGCTCAGAAATTCTTTATCACAAGTCAGATTATTCTTTAATCTTAAGTGTGGAGAAGTCTAAGTCCTGGACACTTAGGCAATGGGTATTGATTTCTTTTAAGGAGGCAATGCTGCAGGCCATTCAAGGCTACACCAATGAATGAGGTGACACTGGACTGTCAGATATTGACATTTGCATGTCTTGCCTGTGGTTCTAGCGCTCTCTATTTGAAAGATCTTAGGTGCAGAAGAAAATAATAGAAGAGTCAGAAAAGCAAAAAGAGGCTACACCTCGTTTGTTTCGGATCTTCTTGCCTGTTTCCATGTGAGAGCAGCAGGCACTGCAGCCACAGGTGTGGTGTTGTGAGATTAACAAGGGGGTGGGTTTAGAAGACCAGCTTCTAGGCAAAGCCCTGCTCTGGGATGGTGTGGAACCTACCTGAGCAGGACCAGTACCACAGGTGCTGTAGCTGGAGACTATGATGGTCATGTGACTTCATGCTGGGGAATAAGGTTATCTTTGATCTTTTGCCTCAGCATCAAGTTGATGGTCAGGCAGTAGAAGCATGTGGTCAGGCCATGCTTGCTGAGTGATGGATGGACAAATGAATGACATCATGAAAGAGGCTTTTGCCATGCCACCAAGGGGGGAGCACGTGTGATGTTTTTGTCCCTTAGTCGTGTCTGTGGCCTTACCATGATTTTGCCCAATTCCACCTGCAAGGAATGTCTGACGTCAAAAAGGAGAGATTACCATTTGACCCAGAGAATGACTTCTTCCAGGCATCATCTAGCTATCAGATTAAGAATCTAAATCTACCACAAGAAGACTCCTCAGAAGCAACCTCGGAGTCATCTAGTCCACCTGTCTTCCTGGAGTGGGCCATGAGAATTTAGACCATTTTATCAATGTCTTTAAGAAAGCTGAGACCTACCCAGGACAGGCTTTCTTGTAACATACTTTTCTTCTCCTTCTTAACTTGGTTTAACTTTCTCATCTAGAGTCTTGCCCTAGAAAACAGTATGCTACAGGACTGGGATTAACAATCACAGTGAAACTTCCTAGAGGCTCTGTTCGTGCTCGGAAACTGTCTTTGTCCTCAACTTGGAAATTTGGATGGATGGCAGGGCACTCTGCTCAGGGTCAGTGAATGTCAGCTGGCTCTCCACAAACAGATGAGCTGTAAAGTCCCATGTTAAATCAATTCACATCTTCCCATGCTATTGTCATGGATTGGAGATGCTGGGGTTATCCCCTTCCTCTTTCATTGGTCCTGAGTGGCCCCCTCTGGCTGCAACTTCTTTCCTTGTCTGCTTCCAAACTTGTATTTCTTTCCACTGGTTGATTGTGCTTGAAGATTTCAGGATGAAAACAGGGTGAGAAATCAATCTGAGTATTGGTAGCTGGAAGATGATGATAAAATTGTGTTGGCAGTTGAGTTCAAGTAGTCCAGTTAATTCCATCATTACATAGAATATAATTCTGTGCTTTTACTATCTGCCCTTGGAAGTGTAGGATTTATTATTCTAGTATTGTTATTATTCTAATTATTCTTCTGATGTTGTAACGTTCAGTGGAGAGGTTCTGAAAGACTGCTAACTGTTTGCTCTTAAAATTGGAAAGCATCTTGCTAGGAGTAGACTTTTTTGTTGGTTATAAAACATTCAATTTAACTCTCTATGTATATATATAAATAGCATTTTATAAGTAAATGCTTTATAAATGTTCCTTTTGGGGACTATAGAGAAAATTCCAATTGACAGCCTACATAACAGCATAAAATTGCAGGATTTTCCACAAAATATTTGTTGTCTTTCCAGTATAGGGAGGGTGTGCTTGAAAGAGGTAAATCAAGACATGGACTGAAAAAAAGGGTTGCTTGGTGGTGCTCTTAGAAGAGGAGCTGACTTGCCAGGGCTACACTGTGCCTGTAACCAGCATTCAGGGCACCTCAAATCCAGTGTTTGCCCCCAGAACAACATCAGGATGAGATGGGAGTTTCAGTCAGTTAGAAGGCACCGTACCTGTTGCTGACAGACAAGCTTGGCTCCCTGACAAACATTACTGAAAACACGGGTTATTCCCCTCCTCCTCATTGCCCACTCCTTCTCTTGTTTAGACTAATCTTTAAAAATGATGTAACTTAAAACTGTCCAGTGTGAGTTCATCTTTGGGGCCAGCTAGTATCCTGGGAGTAGAGGTGACTAAGATCTTTTGCCTGCTGCTCAGGGTGATGACAAGATCAGACGGTGGGGTTTCCTGCAGGCAGGTATATAGGAGTCATATCAAAGTCAGACTAACGGCGTGGGGTTTTCTTTCCCTCCTCTTCAGGTATTGGAGAGCACCATGGCTGAGCAAGTCCTTCCTCTGGCCTTGTATTTGAGCAATATGCGGAAAGCTGTGAAGATACGAGAGAGAACGCCAGCAGATATTTTTAAACCTGCCAATGGAATCATTCACCATTTTAAATCCATGCACCGATACACTCTGGAAATGTTCAGAACTTGCCAGTTTTGTCCACAGTTTCGGGAGATCATCCACAATGCTCTCATTGACAGAAACATCCAGGCTTCCCTGGAAAGCCAGAAGAAGCTCAACTGGTGTCGAGAAGTCAGGAGGCTTGTGGCACTGAAAACAAATGGTAAGACGTGCTTTTGTCTAGGGGTTGAGGTGGCTCCTACCATGCTGGGTCCCTATTTATTAAAAGGCACCAGCCCCAATTCAAATCTCTTAAGGCTATAGGTACCTTAGTATAGAGACACTCCAAGGGGCATGTGATGAAAGCAAGCTTGCTGTGTGAGTATTTAAATTAAGGGTGATTTCTAGTGCATGTTAGAGAGCAGAGCACACTGAACCTTGGAGAATGTATTTCTGGACACTGTGCGTTACATGTATGTGTAGGGTATGTATGTATGACTTCTGTATCTAATTCTTGTGACTGTTTAATCATCTGTGAAATACCCTTCCCTTACGAGTAATGGAAATATCAAAAGGCTTTAAAAAGTTCAGAAGAAAAGCATGGTGTGAAAATCAATAGTGTTTTCCACTGTCATTAGAAAATGCTCATGATGATGGCCTTACACTTCTTGAATTGATGGCATTTTATGGGTTAACCAGTGGCTGTTGTCAGCTCCTCCCTTACCTAGGTTCTGCTGCCTGCAGTCCCAAGATACTAACTAGACAGATAAACCTGAGTTCTTAGTGCAGGTTTTAGTCCTCTATTTCATTCTTTTTAGGGATTCCTAGTACTGTACTGCATTTCTTGCTATCTGTGACTGTCTGCCCAATGGCTGTTTACAACTCATTGCTGTTTCCTGTTCTAAACTTCACTGTTTTTTTTTTTTTTTTTTAATTCTTTCCTTTGAGCAAGAGTATGCACATCACAGAAACATTCAAGCCTAGTGTTAAATGTAGAAACAAAATTCTACTTTATAAATGTAGTTAATTGTTACAAGAAGCAGTAGACTGCTTATTGTCTAGGTAAAAGCAGGAAACTCTTGCCCTTAGATCAGTGACAATCCTAAACCATCCCAATTATTTTGGTTGATATACATCTGAGGGCAAAATAATACATCTTCATTGACAGTGAGACCAGATGATAAGTATGTTAACTTAACTAAATGAATTGGTACCTTCACTTTGGCCGTTTTTGACTTGGGTAACTTGGCGCTATTGAGGGACATGACTTTTTGCTTGGGTTGTGGGGGTTAAGTGCATCACCTCAACATTGTGCTTTTATTTTTGAAGCATAGATTCTTAGAAGCATAGAAAACGGAGGCTACCTAGTGTTTACACTGGTTTTGGCATTAAATCAAGAGATGCTTAGAAGTAGGTAATTATGTTAAGTCATCATCAAGGGGTTTATATTCCTGACAGTCTGTGGTTTTAACTCTCCCATTTTGTTACAAAAAGAGGTGGAGTCAACTTTGGGAGAGTTGAAAAGAAGAGATTCTGCCAAATTAGAAATGTGGTAATAAGAAAAAAACCATTTTATCATGAACTGAACTGAGATTTTAGGTTCAACTTGCTCTAGTTCCTTAAGGAAAAAAATGGAATATAAAAAGTAAATACTTGTCTTGCAAAGATACGCATTTAAGTCAAGGATCATGCTACAAATAAAACTACAAAGCAAGTGCATTTTGATATCATTTTCTGAGAGATGGGGGTTTTAAGTCTCAGAGTCCTTTTATTTCACCACTTACAAGAAAATTCTTTAAAATTCTGGAAAAGGAAGAAAAAATATTTAGGGGAAGAGGAAAACAAACAACTTTTCCTTTCTGATTTTTATTAGCACCATTTTTTTTTTAAGTCTTCCCCCTATAGGAAGGCTCTTCAAAGTCAATGATCTATTTGGGGAGGGGGTGATTCACAATTTGCATTTGAGGATATGAGACTGCGGTGAATGAGGAAGGGAGTAGGTGGTATAAAATTGAAACTTCATTTGAAAAATTCCAGCGTCTATTGGCTGCAGCGATTTCACTTGTATAATGAGTAGCCCTATTCCAGCTCACCCTGACCACACCCACTTGGAAAGTCCAGGGTGCACTTCGCAGTTTAAATGTCTACACACCAGAACAAAAAGTACAATAGCTGTTGCTCAATTGCTAGTCAAATAACTTAGCACTGGGGAATTCCAGATGTTACTTAGGGAATTTTATGCTGGTGCATCTCAATAAAGAACTGAAAGTAAGCACAAGAAGAAGAAAAAAAGCCTTATCTTTGCTCTAGATTTTGCAAAGGGGAAATTTCAACAGCTTGCAATTGTTGCCACACTTCTGCCAAGACACAAGGCTTGAGCGATCTTTTTGGTTCATTTGTTTGAATGTTTATTTAGCTTGTTTTTCTGACTATGTAAACTGAAAGGATATTGGCTGTGGATATGTTTGAGGGTGGTGGTGGTGTTGTTGTTTACAGTTTAATTAGGATATGATAAAATTTCAAATAGCTTCATTGTCCCATACAGCAATGTAAGGAAATAATTGAACTTTTCTTTATAAAAACAATTCTGCAGTTCCCAGAAGAGCCTAAAGAGTTAACTTTTTTAATATTAAACATTTCTCTGAAACGTTTATTCTTTGGAGGCAAAAAAAAAAAAAATGTCATTTCATGAGTTGTGGATTTTTAACCTATAAAAGTAACAAAGTGACAGTAAAATTAGACCTATCTTTTTCTCAAAAGGCTCAGAGTTCTTAAAGTGCCATCCGTAAACACTGACTCAATTTTCAAATGTAGATATCTAGGCACCCTTTAATTCTGAAAAGTGACTCTAATTGCTAACAAGCAGGTTCACACAAGGCATTTATAGGAGGTGGGGGTGAGCAGGCTAGTAGGTAATTCTGTCTCAATCCCATTTTATAAATCAGGAGAGGAAACTCCCAGGCCCTGCATGCTGTGGTGGGGTGGTCAAGTCATTTACCCCTGAGTCATGGCCAGACGGTCCCTGTCTAGTAAGCGGAGCCAGAGCAGCTTCCTGGTTTGAGCATGTTGCTCTGGGTGTTCTCTCTCAGGGTCAGAGAGCAATAGGACCAGCATCTGAGCCAGAAAATCAGGGCTTGTTAGAAAGGAAGGGACTTTAGAGATCATAACCCAATGCCCTCATCTCACAAAGAGGAAAAATACTCAGAGGTTAAAAAATTCCCCACCAAGGGCAGAGCCAGACTGGAGTCAAGGTCTCCAGACTCTCAGTCCTTGGTTCCTTGGGCTTTGTTAGTAGCATTCATTAAACAGAAGAGTTATAAGAATGATTTTTTATTTTTCCCTTAAAGCTGTCATCACCTAGTGAAATATTACCAGCTGGTCCTTTGACTAAGAAACTAAACCATTGGCATTTGTTCACAAGCACTACTGGGTCCCCACTCATAGTAGCAGAGAGGCTGGTTTATTCTGGAAACCTCTGCTAGGCCTTAGATGTGGATTGCTAGAATTTGCTTCCCTTCTGTCCTCAGGTGACGGAAACTGCCTCATGCACGCGGCTTCCCAGTACATGTGGGGTGTTCAGGACACAGACTTGGTCCTGAGGAAGGCGCTCTTCAGTACCCTCAAGGAGACGGACACGCGCAACTTTAAATTCCGCTGGCAGCTGGAGTCTCTTAAGTCTCAGGAATTCGTGGAAACCGGGCTTTGCTACGACACCCGGGTATGTTGGGGTTCCTCCTCAAGCGTCTATTGACAGAGCTCCATGGTGGGAAAACTGCACCTCCGACCAGTCCCTGCTGTCAGGGAGCATATGGTTTGCTGGGTCACATGAACTTGGCTAAGCAGAGTCAATGGAAAACACCAGAAACCTCCCGTGGGATGAACCCAAGGCCCTTGTCACTGCTGGGAGGCTCCCAGGCAGCATCTTCCCAGCTGGAGAGTCATTTTAGAATGATCTTTCTGATCACGGGTTTTCCTGTGGCATTTTGGCTGTTTGGGGGGTTTGATGACCCTTCGCTTGCTTTACTGAGCCCGCCAGTCAGATTCAGAGGGTGCCTCCCCATCTTCGGTCACAAGGCTGGGACTTTGTGCACAAAGAGCTTGTCTTGGTGCTTCAGCAGGGATTTTTCTGAATGCAGGTGCTGTCCCCCTGCTCCTCTGCTTCTGAGTTTGCCTTGAAGTGGGAAAAAGTAAAGGAACAAAACCAGAATTGGGGGGAAAATGGGTGATCATTTGAGTGATGATCTCAAGAAAGGGTAAAAGTAAGCTTAGTGATACCAGTGAATAATTATAGAGTGGAGCCAAAGTTGTTTTTTAATGCAGAGTACATTCAATAGTTTCTTTCCTCTCCCCTTAGAATTGGACCGATGAATGGGATAGCCTCGTCAAGATGGCATCCGCAGACACACCTGCGGCCCGAGGTGGACTGCAGTATCAGTCACTGGAAGAAATACACATATTTGTCCTTTGCAACATCCTCAGAAGGCCAATCATTGTCATTTCAGGTGAGATGCCTGC
The DNA here is from genome assembly GCF_029378745.1 of Bos indicus. Taxonomy (NCBI): domain Eukaryota; kingdom Metazoa; phylum Chordata; class Mammalia; order Artiodactyla; family Bovidae; genus Bos; species Bos indicus. The sequence goes on from NC_091768.1 coordinate 75,950,752, forward strand.
TGATGGCTTATCTGTATTTAGGTGCCTTTCAGCTTTAATCCCTTACCTCTTAGCATGACCCAAGTTCCAGGTGACCACAGCTAAATGGACTCCCGTAAAAAGTCTCAGAGGGCCTTATCTTTTCTTTCTCTTTCCTTAAACAGACAAAATGCTGAGAAGTTTGGAATCAGGTTCCAATTTTGCTCCTCTGAAGGTGGGTGGGATTTACCTGCCTCTGCACTGGCCTGCCCAGGAATGCTACAGATACCCCATTGTGCTCGGCTATGACAGCCAACACTTTGTACCCCTGGTGACAATGAAGGACAGTGGACCTGGTGAGAAAACCAAGTATCTATTCACATATGTAACTGCTGGTGAATCCTGCTACACCCTGTTCTTACTGAACGTCAGGGTTTGCTCTTTGGCTCCTTTTTGAAAGCCTCATTTAAGTATATTCAGATCAGATCAGATCAGGTCAGTCACTCAGTCGTGTCTGACTCTTTGCGACCCCGTGAATCGCAGCACGCAAGTATATTAGTTTTATTTAAATATAGTATTCTGTCATTTGTTTGATTAGCAACAATAATGCACTAATCATAATGCCCCCCCACCCTCGCTTATTTTGTGTGTCGTTTGGGACCTACTTTGAGCATGTTAGTGGCAAATAGGAGATAATGTCTATTACAGCCACCGTTTCTTAATTAACCCATAATACAGTGCCTGGCCTCGGGCAAGTAAATGTCTGGCAGGCTAGCTATTACTGTACTAGCTTAATGTGGAACTAATAGGGTACTTTATAAATGCTTTAGGTACAATATTTTATTTCATTTCATCTTCACAGCATCCATGTGGATGCTATAAGCACTGATAGCCTTACTGTACAGATGAGGCACCTGAAGCTCAGAGAAGTTAAGTAACTTCCCTAATGTCACAGAGCTAGACAGTGGCAGAGTCAGAATCTGAACTCAGGTCAGTCTGAATCTGAAGTGCAGTAGTTTAACCAATAAGACCTGCTGCTTGGAGGCTGCTTTATATTCTGTGAACTTCCTGGAAACAGTGTATTTTATATTAGAGTTTAGCACAGTTTGTTTCCCCATTTGATTTTGTGGCTAGATAATACTTTTCCATTCTGTAATTGTATCCTTTCTGCATTTTCAAAATGCAGCCGTTTTATGTATATATGACCTCACACAAAATCTTGTTTAGTAGAATCATTTTGCTTACCTGTTATTTCTTTTTCCCTCAGAAATCCGAGCTGTTCCACTTGTTAACAGAGAGCGAGGACGATTTGAAGACTTAAAAGTTCACTTTTTGACAGATCCTGAAAATGAGATGAAGGAAAAGCTCCTGAAAGAGTACTTGATGGTGGTAGAAATCCCCGTTCAAGGCTGGGACCATGGCACCACCCATTTAATTAATGCTGCAAAGTAAGCAGTTTGTTTTTGGCTCTATCCTGTGTCATCTTTAAGCTGCTTCTGCTCAGAGACCAATAGTAAAGTTATTTGAAGCCAGTTTCCTCCAACGTGAAACAAATTTAGGGGCTTGTGTGTGTCAGAGACAATCAGCTCAAGCAGCACGGACTTTAGTTTTCAAATAAAAACAAGGAATTTTTCCAGAGGATTGTCCTGTGTATCTGGATGCTTGGAAGCCAGCATTGTGGCTTCAAAAAGTGCGTTCACATCAAGGATACTTTTTTTTCTTTTAATTGCCCTAGTGCTAGACTAACAAGTGAAAATTCTTAGAAACAAAAGCCTCATTCTCCTGGCTTCTGGGTAAGGCAGACACATCACATGCAGGCCAGGCTGTAGAATGTGTTTCTGTAGCAGCCACATGAGTTGGCCACGTGGATCAGGGAGGAGAGACCCAGAGTGCGGGTTTACAGGTATCAAGATTGTAAACACTGGCTTGATGATAAAGAGATGCCTGTTTCCTAGAACTTGAAGTGCACAACACCGAGAAGGCCTAAGCTAAACAATTTCTTAGCGTGGAGATGAACAAATTTCAGTGAGTCAGAAGTCAGTACAGAGTGCCTGTGGGTGCGTCCGCCTCTTAGTTACTGCTCATGGCAGTTAACGCTGATAGGCACCACATGCACATTTAAAATTAATAACAGCAAAATACAGAATGCAACATTCCTGTATAGTTTGTGCTGGAAAGTAGACTCGTCCCAAATGAATACCCTGAATAATGTTTCAGTAGAAATCTGATCTCTGAGAACTTAGATAGTAAAAGTAACTGTTTCAAAGAGGAATAGAGTAAGTATAGCAGCAATCCACAAGTAACCCTTTCTTTAGCATTATCTGTAATTTGGGGTGGACCAAAATTAATTAAATGAGACTGATTCTCAGGATAGTGATGTCTTCTCAGCATTACTGGACTGTGTTACGTTAGAGGTGCAAACTATCACAGACTGCATTTCAGTGGGTAGGTAGAAAGTTATTGCCACAATCCATATTTTCAGCTTGCTCTATGAGCCAAGGATATACAATTGTGTGTGGGTCTGTGTGTGTGTGTGTGTGTGTGTGTGAAGTCTCATATTTTTCCTTTTGTTCTTTAGGTTGGATGAAGCTAACTTACCCAAAGAAATAAACCTGGTAGATGATTACTTTGAACTTGTCCAGCACGAGTACAAGAAGTGGCAGGAAAACAATGAGCAGGGACGGAGAGACACACACCCCCAGAATCCTCTGGACCCTTCCATCCCCCAGCTTTCTCTCATGGAAATCAAATGTGAGACACCTAACTGCCCATTCTTCATGTCCGTGAACACCCAGCCTTTGTGTCACGAGTGCTCAGAAAGGCGGCAAAAGAACCAAACGAAAGTCCCAAAGCCCACCTCCAAGCCGGGCCCCGAGCTGCTCCCCGGCCTGGTGCTTGGGACCTCCCGGGGGGAGGTCTGGAGTCCTGCGGAGCCTGCCGGAGGCCCCCACTCAGCCCCTCCGACAGCACCCAGCCTCTTCCTCTTCAGCGAGACCACGGCCATGAAGTGCAGGAGTCCCGGCTGCCCCTTTACCCTCAACGTGCAGCACAATGGCTTCTGTGAGCGATGCCACAATGCCCGGCAGCTGCCAGCAGGCCACCCTGCAGACCCCACACGGCTTCGCGACCCGGGCAAGTGCCGAGCCTGCCTCCAGGATGTCACCAGGACGTTTAATGGCATCTGCAGTACTTGCTTTAAAAGGACTACAACCGAGGCTGCCCCGAACCTCAGCTCCAGTGGCTCCCTGTCCTGCCACCAGCGCTCCAAGTCCGACCCCTTGCAGCTGGCCCAGAGCCTGTCCCCACACGCCTGCCGCAGAGCTGGGCCTGAGGCGTCCCCAGCCACACGGACTCCAGGGGACAAGATGGGGACCAGCAAGTGCAGGAAAGTGGGCTGCATGTACTTTGGGACCCCAGAGAACAAAGGCTTTTGCACGCTGTGTTTCATCGAGTACAGAGAAAATAAACGTGAGTGTGACAATGGGTTTCCTATCCTCTGTTTAAAAACTCCCGAGTAGAAGGCTGTATGCGCCTTAACTTCAAGAAGGGAGCCCCTCTGGACCGTGGGGGAGAGTGTGGCTTGCCTGGGGGCAGAATCCCAGTAGTTCTTCTAGCATGCTTGGAAGTAAAAGCACAGAATAGCGTGTTCCAGGACCCACAGAACTCTGTGCAGAGTTCAGAGGATTTGTTTTATAAGGTCATGCGATGCAGTGTTTGTAAGGTAGAGTTCAAACAAGACTTCTTTTGAAACTCAAGCGAACTAGAGAAAATTCAAAATCTGAAGAGCAGTAACTGAAAAGAGGGCTTCCCTAGTGGCTCCAATGGTAAAGAATCCACCTTCAATGCGGGAGACCTGGGTCTGATCCCTGGGTCGGGAAGATCCCCTGGAGAAGTGAATGGCTACCCTCTCCAGTATTCTTGCCTGGAGAATTCCATGGACAGAGGAGCCTGGTGGGCTACAGTCCATGGGGTCACAAAGAGCCTGACATGACTGAGCAACTAACACTTTAGAGCTTCCCTGGTTACTCAGAGAGTAAAGAGTCTGCCTGCAATGCAGGAGACCTGGGTTCAATCCCAGGGTCAGGAAGATACCCTGGAGAAGGAAATGGCAACCCACTCCAGTATTCTTGCCTGGAGAATCCCATGGACAAAGGGGCCTGGCGGGCTACAGTCCATGAGGTCACAAAGCGTCAGACATGACTGAGCGACTAACATACACAGACAGCTGGCAAGAGGGCTGTCTCCACTGACTACATAAGAATGCCTTTGTGGTTTTTGAAATATCAAATCTGAAAGAAGGATGGGCACTTAATGTCTCTGCTTGTTCTGTGGCTGTGACGTACCCGTACAGCATGTTCCAAAGGGAGAGACTTGTAGAGTCAAAGATGTTTTAATTACAGTGTTATTTCTGTTGTTTATTTTGCTGAGTGTATGAAAGGTTGCTCTCCTAGAGCGCAACCGGCCTAATCTGTGTCAGTAAACTGTCCTGCTGGGTGGCCCATAGGTGTTCCTGATGAGCCTCCACTCTCTTGCAGATTTAGTCACTGCCTCCGGGAAAGCCAGTCCCACAGCCTCCAGGTTCCAGAATGCAGTCCCCTGCCTGGGCAGGGAATGTGGCGCCCTTGGTAGCACCGTGTTCGAAGGATACTGTCAGAAGTGTTTCATTGAAGCTCAGAATCAGAGATTCCATGAAGCAAAAAGGACTGAAGAGCAGCTGGTGAGACCTCTCGAGGGACTTCCCCCTCTCCTGCAGGCCCGGCCTCCTTCCCAGGGTGATGAGCGGGCTTTTCTCCCTGCCGAGTTCCAGGGAAAAACCAGGGGAAAAGTCAGCCTGGCCCCCAGACTTGGACGTGCAGCAGTTCCTATTGATTTTCATGGCCTAAGTTTACTTTTGAATTCATTTGAAGAAGCAAATGAAACTAGCCATGGAATAAAACCCATGAATGCCTCTGAGAAGCCAGATGGTGATCAGAGACTTCTTGGATTTGTAGCACAAGTACAGACCTCTTAGTGGCCAGCAGGCTCCTTAACTAATAACTAATCCTCTGTCATGAGATCCGAGGAGGAAGCAGATCGCCCCGGGTGCCTCCACTTACTGGCCAAAAGAAAGCAAGCATTTATTGATAGATGCCTTGCCTATTGGTTGTTGGATGGTAGGGAATGTCTGAGTGACAATAGCTTATTATTCACACAATTACTATTCATGCGATTACCATTCATGCAAACAGAAGCTGGCCTCTGTGTTAGGGTTGGTGGTTCCCCTGGGCCTCCCTGGGGCCAAGGTCTGATTTCATGGGATGGGGAAAAGCGGTCCTTGGAGACTCCAGCCCACAGGCTGCCACCTGTCCCCTTGGGCAGGCAGATGCCCCTCACTTTAGCGGGCCCTTTGTAGGACCCACACTGTCAGTTGAACAGGGCACCGTGTTCTCCCTGCAACACATGATGACAGTTCTCTCTGCTCTCTCCACCCAGAGGTCAAGCCAGCGCAGAGACTTGCCCCGAGCCTCACAGAGTGCCTCCAGGTCCAAGTGTGCACGGGCCACCTGCCGCAATGTGCTGGCCTGCTGCAGCCAGGAGCTCTGCATGGAGTGCCAGCACCTCGGCCAGCGAGCGGGCACCAGCACCCGTCGGCCAGAGCACACCCCCGAGGAGCCCCCAACGCAGCGCTGCCGGGCCCCCGCCTGCGACCACTTCGGCAATGCCAAGTGCAATGGCTACTGCAATGAGTGCTTTCAGTTCAAGCAGATGTACGGCTAACCCAACCCAGGGGGTCAACCCCAGACCCGGAGGGGCCTAGAGCCTTAGCCCGTGGGGCGCCCCGGTGCCACTCCCGAGGGCCCTACCCTGCAGGCTGGGCCTGGGCTGTCTGTGAGCCGGGGACGAAAGAAGCGCTCGGTCACCGGCCAGGAATCTGAGCAGAGCGTGTGACGGGCCGCGGGTTGCACAGGGTCAGCCCGGAGCTGCTGCTCCTCCTCCCCTTCCGAGCAGAAGGCTGGGAACCTCCAAGCCAGGACAGCCCCACCATCTTTAGAGAAAAGAGAAAAGACGCAGGATCCGGCTGGACTGGGAAACCCAGAGCCAGTCCCCTGCCCTCCCTCAGCATCTCTCGGAGACCAGGAGCTGAGGCCTCAGGGCCCGCAGGCCCTCTGCTGGAAACTCAGGAAGCTCAGGGAGCACAGGCTCAGACACAGACTCAGAGACAGACTCAGAGCATCAGTCAGTCGCGGTTTCGCCCTACTGGCCTCACTCCTCTCCCACGGACACGGCAGAAGCAGAACCATCCACAGACGGTGATGCTGAGGCTGAGCACGATCATAAAGAAAAGCAAACCAGCTGCTCTTTACAATATGCACCTTTCAAGACTCAGAACAGCGGGCAGATGTGTAACTCCTGGTTACGGCTGTCTTCACTTCTAGAGTTAACTCGAACTGAGGTGTGCATACATTGTGTACATATACCACGGCCCCTTATATTCTGTATGAGGGAATTTTTTTTTTTTTTGGTCATGTTGAGATGCTGCCCTAGAGGTTTTAAGTAAGAGGACTGACTAATAATAATAACCTATTTTCTGGTTGTTGTTGGGGCAGGAACTTCTCATAGACAGCTTGCGTGAACTCCACTGGCTGCTCTGTGGAATGGAAATTCCTGTGTAAATCACTTTATTTATTTTATTACAAACTTTAAGGTTATTTAAATGAAGATGTTTCTTCTGGTCTTCAGAAAATGCTTGCTGTAGTGTCCTCTTGAGATAAAATAAGACTGACTATCAGAAGCAGGCAAGTTCCTGATAACGGTGGGGGAGTCACCTTTCTCCGTGCACTTTGCTTGCCTTCCCTAGGAAAGAAACAGTCTCTTCCACAGTAAATCTATTAAAATCTCACACTTTCTCGTGAGACTTTTGGCTAGAGCCACTTCCCAGCCCTTCAGTGAGAAGCCATTCTCCACAGTGTATAAATGGTTCTGTGTATCCTACCTCCTCAGAGAGACGATTGGGAAGGAGCAGAGATGCGATCGGGGAAGGTCACGGGGAAAGATGTTGCCTTTGACGAAGGGTTTGTTTGCTGTGTTGATGCTGCGTCCTGGGGTGCGGAGCGGTGACCTTGCAGCCAGCTTAGCACTGGAACAGCACAACCTTGTAACCATGAGTATGAGGAAACCTCTGTCTGTCTGTGGCCCGCAGCTTCTCTGTGTGTTTTGCGTTACTGTCATAGTTGTGCTAGGAAAAAAAAAAAAAGAAGGGAAGCACATTGTCCCCAGAGGTAAAGGCTGCTATTTTTTTGTTGTTGGTCTGAACTTATGACCTGAAAATCTTGCCTAATGCTCCATAGCCTTTACTGGTCTGACATGATGTGTTTTCCTCTTGAAAATCCATACACCTTTTCCCTTGGCATATCCCTTTATGTCTTTCTAAAGATTTCAAATAAACGTCAGTGTTTTCATTTAGTTCTTTTAAAGTTTCTATTTTAATATTTTATGTGTATCAATATTTTCATTCTTAATGTGAATAAATGGAATATTTATGCTTATTATACAGAACATTTGAAATTTGCACATTTAATTGTCTCTAATAGAAAGCCGTTGACTCTCCTCTATTGGCTTTCTTCAAGTTTCCCTAAATTTAAATGTAACTTTTCACAAAAGTCAAAATTAAAAAGTAAATTATTTAAGAGTAAATTTGGATGTTTTCTATTTATGAATGATGAAAGAAAAGGGCCCCCCATATTAAGATCATGCTTCCCAGTTGTTTCAATGTGCACCTGGTCAGGGGGTACATCTCTCTCCCATAGGTAGTAAGAGAACCTGCTCTTAAGGGTAAGGCCTCTGGTTTAACAGGGAAGATACTGAGGCCCAGAGGGGAAGTGGGCAGGACCTGCCAGTGCCTGTTCCCATGAGATGCAAGGTCCCTGTGCTCCTACGAAGGCTCCTGCCCTCAGCTTTACTGAAGTGCAGAGAGCGAAGACAAGAGGGAGGAGCAGAGAGAGACAGAGAAGGAAAGAAATCAGAGGGGAGGAAGGAGTGTAAGACTCCAGGGTCAGATCTCAGAAGAGGTGACCTACGGCTGTGGTGGCCGTGAGGACTGGTTACCCCAGTGTCCTGGGAGATTATAAATAACCCAGTCTTCCACCCAATACAAGTATGCCCATAGAATATCAATGCTGAAGAACTGTGCAGCTCCTGGGATCTTTTTTTTTTTTAAAGCTCCTCAGGAGATTTTGATCATCAGCCATATTTTAGAATCATGCCTTTAAAGAAATACTTATAATATTTTTAAACTTACTGTGGGAAATTTTGACATACGAGAAGTATGTTGTTGAGAGTACAAAGTAGTTGAGTGTTATGAACCCTCATATGTCCATCCAGTTTCAACAATCAACACCTTGCCAAATTTGTTTCATTTGTCACCTTCTCTCTCTCTCTCTCTTTTTTTTTTTTTGACTATTTCAAAGCAAATTTCAGATACTGTGTTCTCACACTCACCAATACATCAAGCACATATCTCTAATCTATAAAATTATGTTCTTTTTCTATAACCACCATTACTACCCCCGGCTAAATTACTTTTAATAACATCCAACCCTAAGTATGTATTCTATAATAATTTTGCAGATTGTCCACTATACAGAGTCCTATTGCTGTGGGTTACTAACATTTCTTAAGACTCTTTTATTCTCTAACACTCCTTCTTTAAAATACCATGCTATTTGTTAAGGCAATTAGGTCATTCGTTCTGTAGCACAGCTCACATTCTGGATTTGGTGTTTTGCTTTCTTCTGATGTCGTTTCACTTATTTTTTGAGACTTCTTATTAGATTCTGGTTCAATCAGACAAGAATTGTTCACAGCGATGCTGTGTGTATCCCAGCCTGTCTGAGCTCTATGAATGCTTACCCAGAGGAATCACAAAGCCTCAAATCGGCCTCTTTTCTTTTTCTCCATTCTTCCTCCATCTCTCACCTGGCTTTAAAAATTACAATCCTTCAATCAGCATGATGAACATAAGCATTTGACCATAAGTCATCAGGATTTCTAAAATAGGAAGTGACTTATAATTAGCAAATTATCTGACTCAGAGAAATGGCACACAGACCCACATAGGGCAGGTTTGGAGGGCAGCGAGGGAGCCACTTGGGGTACATTCCAGGCCGGAGCAGTAGATGGACCTCGGGTCTGGCAACCCTATAAAGCCTGTACACAGTTTTCTATTAGGGTGTATACACTATTTTTCCAAAGTGGAAACAGTGGCTTTCTCCAAAATCTCAAATTGATGACTTTCCAAAAACGCAAAGACCTAGGCCTAGAGGGCTGAAAAATAAGACTTGGAAGGAACAAGCTTTGCTCCAGCTTGCCCGGCTCTTTCCTTCTAACACTGTGGAATGTCACCTTCATACCACACACAGGTGGAAGCTCAGATCACCCACACCTGAGCTTATAATACTTTATCCCTGCCCTCTTCTTCACGTGCTCAGGGAAGGGCATTAGCAGCTTCCAAGCTACCTCTAGATTTTGCCCCCTCCTCCCACATCCAAACTTCTGTGAAGTGTGTCTCTGAAACACCTATCAAATCCATACTTCCTTCCCTTTCCTTCTGCTGCTCCAGTTTGGGCCCCAGCCTCCTGCTGTCTTTTTTTTTCTTTATGTGCCTAGCCTCCCCTTTCTAGCCCACTCTCTTACTAATTACCTATGCTTTTAAATCACAGACCTGATGATGCTTCTCCTTTAATTAAAACTCCCCAATGGCTTTCCACTGCTCCTAAAGCCGAGTGCATGTGACCGGAGATGCAGAAAGAAAATAGGAAACCTCTGAGCTCATTTTGCTGATATTTGATATATGAGTTACTACTGGTGTTCTCCCATTGTCAGCATCAGGGGACCAGCCATCCAAGCAGTCTCGAAGCAACTGCAGATTGCTCAGCTCAGAGGGGATAACAAGGGTACCTTCATTCACTGACTTTCTGCATCTTGATGCAAATAAAATTGGACCTCGTTACATGATGTGCTTACCAAAACTGGTGTACCTGTGCCACCTGGACACTTTCTTACCTGCACATTTCAACTCAGAAACCAAATATTCTAGGCTGGTTAAAAACTATCCAAATGAAGAGGTCCAGGGGGTTTTGAACTCACTTGTTGGTGGCTCAGATGTTAAAGTGTCTGTCTACAATGTGGGAGACCCGGGTTCAATCCCTGGGTTGGGAAGATCCCCTGGAGAAGGAAATGGCAATCCACTCCAGTACTATTGCCTGGAAAATCCCATGGACAGAGGATCCTGGTAGGCTACAGTCCACTGGGTCGCAAAGAGTCAGACATGACTAAGTGACTTCACTTTCACTTTATTGGGAATATCAATATATCTTTACACCTTCCCAACGAATTGGCATCAAAGAAGACTGGAATTTACCAGCTGCATTTTGACAAAAACCTTTCCATAACTGACAGCTGAAATTGAAATTTAACTCATTACAAATAAGGAGGCACAATGATTTTTTTTCTTTCTCTCCATCTTCTATTGTTTTTCTATCTTCTGCAGGTATATGTTATAAACATATTTTTGGATTTCATGGAGTCCCTGACAGAGTCTTAAGGACTCCCAGAGATCACCAAGACCACACTTGAAAAACCTCTGCTTTAGAAAAACAATTTTTTTAACTTCTTGTTTTTTAATTGAGGTATAGCCAATTAACAATTCTGTGAGAGTTTCAGGGGGACAGCAAAGGGGCTCACCCATACATATACATGTATCCATTCTCCTCCCAACTCCCCTCCCATCCAGGCTGCCACTTAACATCGAGCAGAGTTCCATGTGCTATACAGTAGGTCCTTGTTAGAACAACAATTCTTCACCAAGGGTTCCCACCACACCAGTAACACCTGCAGAAATGTTTTGAGGATTCCAGTGTCCATGCCCTGCCCCCGCTGGGAGTTAACTGCATACAACTGTCCCTCTGTGTGCTCAGGGGATTTGTTCCAGGACACCAGCAGATACCAAAATCCAGGATGCTCAAGTTCCTTATATAAAATAGTGTTCTACGGTCAGTGTCCTTATCTGTGGACATGGAACCTGCGAAGGGAGGGCCAACCGCACTGCAGGGCAAGACCTGGGTAGAAAGGACTGCACCAAGCCCTGGTTTAGAAGATCCTCTCTAAGCAGTGGACTCTGTGTTTTTTTGACTATGTGCCCTCATAAACAATTTTTGAGCAGGTACTCCCACTATATGTAAATATGGGTTTTTTTTATAAATTATATATATTTATTACTATATCAGTATAGCCTGTGCTTTGTGAAACATGCAAAAGATTAAGAGATAAAAACTAAGTCAAAGAAATCCTACCACTTTCCTGCCAGAAATCCTCTGCATACACTTACCCCCAGAGAATCCTCTGCACACACTTTGGAGACAGCTTTCAGCTGCCAGAGAACATTCTGCAGAGGTCTCTACCTCCCTGCCTTTTCTTGGCAAGTCTCTCCGGATGCCCTTCCCTCCCTTACTCCCCTCAGTCTTCTCCCTTCATCAGAAGCTGGCAGAGTTCCTGTCTTCTCTTCCATATGAGCCCACATATCATGAAAAGAACCTAATTAATACTTTGTTTTTAAAAAAAAAATAGGTTCAAGCCCTGGCCCTATTGCCTATTAGTTATATAGACTTATAGTTAGTTATATGGACTTAAGCTGGTTAGTTATATGGACTTATAATTAGTTACATGGACTTGAGCAAATTACCTCATGTTTCTGAGTCTCAGATTTCTCATCTGTATGAAACTCATTAAATGTTTTTAAACATATATTAGGGAACTACTTCCCCTTTTCTATCAATAATCAAATTAATGGTTCTCAACCCTGGAGACATTAGAATCACACAGATGACTTTTTCCTTTTTCTTTTGGAGTATAATTGCTTTATGACATTGTATTAGTTTCTGCCGTGTAGTGAAGTGAATCGACTCTATGTATGCACATATCTCTTCTTCTTGGACCTCCCTTCCACCACCACCCACCCAAACCCTATCCCACCCATCTAGGTCATCACAGAGCACTGAGCTGAGCTCCCTGTTTCTATCGCAGCTTCCCACTGGTTATCTATTTTACATATAGTAGTGTATATATGTCAATGTGTATGCATGCTCAGTCGCTCAGTCATGTCCAACTCTTTGTGACCCCATAGACTGTAGCCCACCAGGCTCCTCTTTTCCATGGGATTTCCCAGGAAAGAATACTGGGGTGGGTTGCCATTTTCTACTCTAGGGGATCTTCCCAACCCAGGGATCAAACCCATGCCTCCTGCATTGGCAGACAGATTCTTTACACCTGTGCCACCTAATACTACTCTGCCAATTGTTCCACCCTCTCCTTTCCCTCTGTGTCCAAGGCAATGACCAAATATTCCCACCCTTAATTGGCCTGGAAGGGCACTCTTCCCCAGGTTTTGAACTTTTTAAAGTTCAGGTGAATCTAATATAAGGCCAGGGGGTGGAATCACTAGTAGCCAAGAGTCCCATTTGCACAGATGCAATAAGAGAAAAGGCCCACAAGTGCAGTGTGTACCTGGGGAGGCTGGAGAGGACGGTGCCTCCTTTCAGGCAGGGCCTTCTGCACCCCTCCTAGGAGGCACTTATTATCACGGAGTGCCTTCTTTGGCATAAAGTGTCATCTCCCGGAGACAATGTCACATTAACCAAGATCAGAGATAATGCTACTGCACTGATAATTTGTGTGAGAACAATTTACTACCAAAAGCATGCAAACACTTGCACCTCTGGTCAAGGCATCTCCTTCTCAGAGAATCACTCTGTGGGAACTGTCATTATCAGGAGGCCTGGGGAGCTGGATTCAGAACCAGGGGAGCTAGTCACTGACGTCCTGCCACGATGTACTCTACTGAGTGTAGGGATCTACCCATCTCCAGGTCTCTGACAGGTTCATTCCGTATACAGCAGACGCTCTCCACGATGCTGTCTCCTGCATATGGCGCTTGGATAGACTGCCTCCAATTTTGAGACGCTGCTTGTTCTTTGCAACACCTCCTCACCCCTCCTTCTGATTGATCCACTTTCCTCTAGTCATGTCAACACCTTCCATTAGGCCACAGTCTGTCTCTTCTGGTGACTTTGTACATTTCTGAGTTGCCTTTTTATTGAACATCCAGAGGGATATCCGATTTCTAAGATATAACCCCTTTCAGTTCCTACCTAGGAATCTTGGGTTAAAAGGTGGTAATTTAGGTGGTAATTTAGTAAATTAGAATTTACTAGAATGAGATTTGACATGATATTTTCAAATATTATTGTAGTATTCTATTGCGTTCAAAATGGTATCCAGTTGTTAGTCTACACAGGAAGCAAAGTAAGAGAAGACATCATTTACAGCATGAGGAATTGTAGCAAACACAAGCATGGATTTCATAATATTAAGAACGTGGAGCCCTGAAATGACTTAGAGTTGGACTAAATCCCTCTCTCTCTGTCCTCTCTCACCTCCAACCTGCCTCCTGCCTTTAAAACAGTGCTCATCTATTTAGTTGTATTCTAACATCTTCCAGTCCTATAACTCAGTGAAAGCCTGCTCAGATTTTAAGGGACCTGGACTTCATTCAAATTCTTGCCCCTGAAATCCTCCAGGGCGAGGAGGTTTCACATGCCCTTCAATCACCAGCAGTTTGATGAAGGTGAAATCAATGAAAATGTTGGCTGAATGTTGAATTTTTTTCACAAACACATAATGCTTCTCTGTGAATTCCAGTTTTATAGTTAGATTTTCCAGTAGAATAATGAGTCAGAAAATAGGAAGTAGCTAGCACTTCATACTTTTCATAATTATCTTGAGCAAACTTTTAACTAAAAGTGACTAGATAGAACAACCTGGTGATTGTTTTATGCCTTCTTGAGGATTTCAAGTTATCATCAGATCCGTGGGTTTAAAGCAGGTACTTAAGAAAATATACTAGCTACCTGTTCCCCAGTTTTCAAAGTATTATATGTTCTAACTTATGCCTGAAGTTTTATTTTATTTAAAATACCATATTCAGAATGGAGAATATTTTCAAAATACGAAACTGATATTTTTATCTGAGATCGAGACTTACAGCTTTCCAATACCCATAAATAGACTGGAAAAGAAAGCATACAAAATTATGCCTGGTAAAAAATATATTTAATAAATAGATATTTTAAAGGAACAGTCTTTTTCACAGGAAAAAGCTGAAGTTGTTTGGACAAGTGTAAAGGAAATTATTGACACAGAGGCTTCTGAATCTGCAAAAGCACCAGCCCTGTTGGCCCAGCAGAAGCTACACATACCCTTCGAGGCAGCAGAATAGTTTGTGGGTCTGTGGAAAATGTACCACAATTATTTAACCAAAGACTCTGGATCAGGAAGATCCCCTGGAGAAGGGAATGGCAACCCACTCCAGTATTCTTGCCTGGAAAATCCCATGAACAGAGGCACCTCGTGGGCTACAGTCCATGGGGTCACACAGAGTTGAACACAAGTGAAGCAACTTAACACACAGATGGACTTGAAGCTTCTTTTGTTATCTATGTAAGACTTTGCAGTTTTTAGGAAAGGACAACTTGATATTCCATGTCTGAGGAAATACACTCATGTCTCTTCCCCTCCAAAATACTTTAATTAGTTCATACCTAATTGTCAGAGAATTTGCTAACCGAAGTCATAGTAATATAGTAGGCATATGCTCCAAACCATTAGGTAAATAGAGAATGACACTACAAAATACTATTTAATAAAAATAAAATGAACCAAAAATTTCTTCTCATTAAAAAAAAATTTTAAGAGGAGAAGATGGGTTAAAGTCTGTTCATTTGGAATCTACCAGCTCTTCTAGGCTCCCATGCTCAACAACTAGACTGCTCCTCACCAGGCCATCACACCAGCTTGGTAACTGGTCCTCTCAGTTTCAGTTAGGATCCCTTGCGGACCATTATTGGAGAAGGAAACGGCAACCCACTCCAGTATTCTTGCCTGGAGAATTCTGTGGATAGAGGAGCCTGGTGGGCTGCTGTCCATGGGGTCGCACAGAGTCTGACACGACTGAAGCGACTTAGCAGCAGCAGCAGCAAACCATTCTATGCAGTGAAGCCAGTGGGGTTTTTATAAATGTCCATCTAACCATGTTCCCCACTTCAGGCCTGTGCAACATCCTGGACCAGAAGGATTTTAGGAGCAAAGACTTGAATGCAACTTGGAGTCCCTGAACTCTGAGCAGAATTTCACTGAACCAAGTCATGTTAGACCTGCAGAAATGCAGTGCAGAGCTTCCCTTGATGATCTGTGCTTAATATGAGCCATGTTCTCACATGGGGACTGGCCCTAGATCAGAAGAAATTTAAGGTATGATTCTCAAATGCCCTTCACATTCATTGGTTTTCCTCCTACTAACTGTACTGTATCTGATGCTTATCCCTTTTGAGGTTAAAGTACTGTCCTAGGAGGCTTAAAATATTAATCTTTCATACTGAAAAGTTGACTGCCTCCTGAGATGAATTGTAAGGTCAATTCAAAATGGAGGTTAGTCATTGCCAGCCCTATCAAGTGGAAAGAACACTGAAACAAAAGGCAAAAGGTCTGTGATCAAGTCCTAAAGAAATCACTTATTAACCATGTAAACATAAAGAAGTCATTTGACTTCTTAAAGTCAATTTCTTCGTCAAGAAACAGAAATTTAACAAGCGTCTCATGAGAGTTATTTTAAGATTTAAAACTAGAATAGGAAAATGGATGTGAAAATATTTTTCTAAACTATAAATGTTATGAAGGTCAGAACCCAAGAAGGTTTACCTGAAGAGTCTGCCAGTACCTTGGGGCAAAGAGGAGACAAGGATAGGAAAAAGAAGCCGGAATTGATGAGAATAGAACTATACCTGGCTATAGAACTGGGTCCTAGGATGGGTGGTCAGATTTTCAAGATATAGTGTCCACAGGGGCATAGTAAACTTGATCTAGTATCAATATCTAGAATCAATATCTAAAATCTAATATCAATATCAGTTTGGAGCAAATGGACTGCCCAAGCAGTGGTGATTTTCAGAATCAGGCACTTGGCAGGGTTGATGGGCTCTGTTTTGGCATGATATCATAGCAGAAGTTCCAAGTCCAGACAGTAGTATCACTCACTTCGTTGCTTGGCACAGAGTAGGAAATAAATATATTTTTATTAACATGACCAGCTGACTAGTAGAATAAATGAATAAATGTCTGGCAATAGGAAAGCATGTTGCCAAGGCCCCAGAAAAGCTGAATCCAGTTCATAACTTAGCTCCAGACCCATATGGGAAATATCAGTGTTAATCAGGACAAGCTGTCCAGCGACACAGGCTGAGCAAGCTCAAGGCTGGCCAGAAGAAGAGAAGGAATACAGCTTAGTGGGCTGAAGATATGGATGTGAAGCCCACCCCATGCACAGTGGTATGGCTCTAACAGAAATTCAAAACCACACCTTTGGGTAGAGTTGAGGCATCTGTGTTGGTCAGACCATCAGGGTCAAGACCAGGATGGAGCTAAGAACTGGCAGGTGCCTGAACTTACCAGGAAGTAAAATTATACATTAATATATTATCATACTGAGTTTTTAAACATTAACTACTCACCTAAACACAATGAAAATTTCACTTTGGGATCCACAGCCTGTTTAATATGGATTCATTTTAATAGTTATCTTAATATACAGCTGTGAAAATGTCTGTTTTTTTTTTTAAGAAAACCTGGGAAATGCTAATGAAATAATGAAAGAAGTAGATAAACAGGTTATGTTCTTCTGCTCACAATTCTGTGTGTGTGCACATTCAACAAAATAAATTTACCCTCTGTTACCATCACACACCCGTCCTAAAAGGCATTGAAGTTTATAAATATTAACAAAGTCCAGTATAGTATCTATTTTTAAATGTGATATAAAATCATAAGACTTTTTTATCCATTTACCCCAGTTCTAGGGATGGCTGGGAAAGAATGAAATGCACAAGACAAGGTGCTCAGGGCCGGTGCACTGGAACGACCCTGAGGGATGGGATGGGGAGCGACGTGGTGGGAGGCGGGGGTGGGGTTCAGGATAGGGGACAGGTACACCCATGGCTGATTCATGTCAATGTATGGCAAAAAACACTACAATATTGTAAAGTAATTACCCTCCAATTAAAATTAATGAATTAATTTAAAAAAAAAAAAGAATGAAATCAACCAACCAAGAAAAAGATACCCCTCCACACACTCACCATACATTTAAGCCTGAGGGCTTTTGGCAACAGATTCCCAGAAAACTGTTCAGCTGACCCAGAGATTAACCCATTTATAAATGCATCCAGTTGTCACTGAGTATGCTTTTTGTTCATTTAATGAATACTGGCCTAATGCAAATCTCTATGTAGTGAAAAATAAAGGACCCATTTAATCCTCCCCGCCCTCCAAAAAAGAATGAAATGCACAAAGATTAAATCTCAGTTGTCTTCTTTAAGTAAATGTTAACACTGTCAAGAAAAGGTCAGGGCCAATTTTCTTTTTTTAAGAGTGGGGACACACTTGTAACTGGAAAACAGAGTCTATGTTCAACTAATTTACACTAGCTTTGGTGAATTGCACTTAATAGATATGGTCCTATTGATGTGTGATGTTAAAATCCAATGCAGAGTTTTCCCAGAGAAGGTAGGAAGGAGGTGAGGTGGTTTCTCATTGCTGTTCTGGGCCCAGGACCCAAGCTTTCCTCCTCGAAAGATGACAGTTGACTAAACACCTTATGGCCCTGAGTCATACCTGGGGTTCCCTTAGTCCTTTGTGAGTGAGAAGCTTGGGGCACTTTCTAGAGTGTTCTATTATGGGCTGGAGAATAATAATGAATTTCAAGTGATGCCAGAGAGTCGCATTTTGAAGATTCTCTCATTCTCTGCTACAAGAGACAACCATCCCATGTAATTATCTTTAAAGCTGTGTTGTCAATACAATAATTCACCCTCCCTAGGTTAGAGCATGCTGTGAGGTATTAGCACAAAGTGTTAATTTTACTCTGATGGTCCAGAGGAATCACACTGCCTGTTAGTGGGAAGCTCGCCCACTAGAAACAAATCTCCAGTGGATGGCACGCTAAGAATGTCACTGGAGGGCTGAAAATAGGACATGTCAGAGTCCTCAGGCTCATGACAGGGGAACAGGGTCTCCTCTGGATGGGTATGTGACTTTAGGTAAGACTCGGGTTTTGAAAATCCAGAAAACAGACAAGGGGATTGGAAATTGAATTTATTATTAGACTGTGATGTTAGAAACGTGTAGGACAGGAAAGTCAGCCCAGTACCCTGGAGTTCCCATGCAGTCTGTGGATTTTAAGAGGCACTTCTCAGAAGGTTCAGGCACCACACATGCCCCCTGCAAGGCCACTGTGGAAAAACTCACTGCTCTTCTGATGCCCAAGGGGCTGTGCTGCCAGCTCCTCAGTCACGGGAGGTATCTCATTCTAAGCCCAGATAAGGCAGTTACATTGAAACTATTGCATCACCTTGCTGCAGTCAAGCATGATTAAATAGATATGCTGGAAAGACAGAGGAAGGAGGCTGGCCGATCACAAAGTCGAAGGAGTGTCATTTATGGTAAAACACCTTTTTCCTTTAGTTTGTAGTAAAACCAGTCACAGATGGTAGTAATTGCTACACCACGCTTTTAGTAATGGTTTGATTTCTACATTTCTAGATAGTGTTTCCTATTCTTTTTTCTTCTCTTTACATGACCTTAAAGAAACCTGAATCAAGTTTTAACAGAGGGCGGGTGGAGGGGACATGGAGTATGAGAGTCACTTCTGTTCCAGTGTTAATTTTCAAAAACTCCAGATGTCTAATACTGAAAGCCAGTCCAGAGCGCACAGAGTTAAAGAACTCGCTGCCTACCCTTCCTCGGGCTGTGGGGCTGAATCACACTGGGGAAGGAAAGTCTGTCTCACAGAATTATTAATTCACTACTGTGATTTCTTTCTCTGTTGCTAAAGGGGAGCTGGGGGAAGGGTGTGGGAAGTGGAGTGGGCAGCCAGGAAGTGTGACATTTGTCTTGGTTCCTTGCGATTGGAGGAAATTCTGTCTTTTTTTGGTTCAGAAATTTTAGCAGTATACCTTTTTTGTTGTCCTTTAAATGTTTGGCTTTTATCAATGGAAGCGACCCCAAGCCCACTTCTCTGAGGTTGTAAAAATGATATTCAGGTGAAGGGCTGGACAGGAAAACCTAGCCCCACAGGAGCCGGGTCCTAACCTGCCTCTAAAGCCTTGTGTAATTTAAGGCAGTACTTGTCAAGGGAGTCTAATCAGATCTGTCACCTTCAGTCTCCTTTTTGAACTTCACCTCAATTTTCTACTGTATCTTCTTTTGATGAGAATTGAACATGAATATGAATGATCTTCAATGCCAGTTCTCTGAAGACTCGCAGTCACTAAGAGGTAATCATTTAGTGACCGACTGTCACTAAAATGCTAGACCAATTGCAAGTAACAAATAAATAAATGTCCCTTACAAAATAGGCTGCAAGAAGGTTTAGACAATGTGCAGCAGCTATTTTGAGTTATTTGGATAAAACAATCTAAAACTTGGGTGTAATATTATAAATAATTCACTAATTTAATATTAATATAAGCACTAATAAGCCTTAATTTAATAACTATCCATTTTGTTACTGTTTTTTAGACCTTATACATATGCTCTAAATATGCTTTTTTGTAGTAAATGTTTATTTACAGTCTTTTGTTCAAGAACTTTAGTCACGAAGTTGTGTCTGACTCTTGCAACCCATGGACTATACCCGACCAGTACACAAATACTGAAAATTAATTAGTGCTTCAGTTCAATTCAGTCGCTCAGTCGTGTCCGACTCTTTGCAACCCCATGAATCACATTTAATATAACCTCAGTATATTTCATTTCAAAAGACTGATTGTAATTTCTATTTGTTTATTTCTAAGAAATTTCTTTCATTTTAAAAGAATTTGTAATATATTTAGATAATAAATAAAATGAATAAATAAAAGTACATATATTGTATATTCATTATATGGCAGTCCATGAGCTGGGCTTAAAAAAACACTCATTTAATCTTAACAAAATCTTATTAGTTAGGTGTTATTCCCATTTGACAAACAAGAAAACTAAGGCTCAGAAATGTCACACAGCCGAGTTTAAAAACGTGGTTTGTCTATCTCAAAAGAGGAATGCTATGCTAAGAGGAATGTCTAATATCTTTCTCTCATTTTCAGTGTCTGTATTCTGGGGGGCTACAGTCCATGCATGGGGTTTCAAAAGAGTTGGACACGACTTAGTGACTAGAGCAATATTCTTTAACAAAAAAACTGTAAATAAATGCCTAGCACAAAAAAGCATATTTACAACATATATATAAGGTCTAAAGAACAGTAATAAAATGGATAATTGTATATCCACCCCTGTGCTTAAGAAATCAGACATGGGCAACAATTTCAAAATTCTTCATTCCCTTCCCCCATCCTATATTTCTCCATCTTTCCAGAAGACTGATGATTTCATGCACAGTATGGAGCCATCTTCCCAATTAGAAAGTAGGCATCCTGAGAAAAGCACTGTGCTTTCTTATTATAGCTTTATGATTCTTTCATTTTTCATCCCAGTTTTACCACTTAGGAATTCATCCCCAAACAATGTGTTGCTTTATTTTGCTTCGATTTGAACTTTATAAAATTAGTCTTTTGTAACTCACTCTCTTCATTCAAAATGCTCTTTGCTGATAAGAACGGTGTGCGGTTCTTCATCTTCACTGCTACACAGTATTCAGGTGTAGGAATATACCTCATCTAGTTACCCAGTCTGGTGTTTATCTGCATCTGTGTTGTTTCTGCGTTTTGCTGTTACAAAAATAGTAACATTCTTGTCCACATCTCTTGACGTACACATGCCATAAATGTATAAGGTAAGGTAAGTCACTTCAGTCGTGTCTGACTCTGTGCGACCCCATAGACAGCAGCCCACCAGGCTCCCCCGTCCCTGGGATTCTCCAGGCAAGAACACTGGAGTGAGTTGCCATTTCCTTCTCCAATGCATGAAAGTGAAAAGTGAAAGTGAAGTCGCTCAGTCGTGTCCTACTCCCAGCGACCCCATGGACTGCAGCCCACGAGGCTCCTCCGTCCATGGGATTCTCCAGGCAAGAGTACTGGAGTGGAGTGCCATAAATGTATATAGACGAGTCAAACTGGCAGGTTGAAGGGTATGTGAATGTTCAATCTTATACAATGATGCCAAGTATTTTTTTAATATTTTGAAAAAAATTTTACATTTATACTTAGAGTATTTTAAATGCTCCATTTAAAAAGTTTCATTTTTCCACATTCCCATCAATGCTTGATATCATTTAAAGAGCTTTTGACTTTTGCCAGTCTGGTAGGTCTGAAATGATAGCCCATTCTAAATTTGGTATAAATTTCCCTGATTACTAATGAATTTGAAATTCTTTTCATATGCTTATTAATCATTTGAGTTTGCTGTTCTGTGACAAGTCTGCTCATATGTTTTGCTCATTTCCTCAATGATTTTCTGTCGTTTTATTTGCCATTTTCTTTTTAACTTGTATGTTGCCTTTATGTATTCTTATTTCGTCATTAGACATACATGTTGCAAATATCGTCTCCAAATTTGGGGCTGGATTTTCACAAAGAGAAAGTCAATTTTAATTTTGTCAAATTTAATTCTTTTCCCCTTTGTAAGCAAAATCTTATGTGCAAAATCTTTTCCTTTCCAGAGGTCATTAATGTGTCATCCTATATTTTCATCTAAACATTTTTAAGCTTTTCCCCATATTTAAATCCTTAATGTCTCTGAATTTGTTTTAGGGATATAGTAAGGCTTTCTTAGTGGCTCAGTGGTAAAGAATTCGCCTGCCAGTGCAGGAGATGTAGGTTCAATCCCTGGGTCCAGAAGATCCCCTGGAGGAGGAAATGGCAACCCACTCCAATTCTTGCCTGGAGAATTCCATGGACAGAGGAGCCTGTCAGGCTACAGTCCTTGGGGGTTACAAAAGAGTTCAACATAACTTAGCAACTAAGCAACAACAACAAGGGAACAAAGAGGAATTTATTTTTTTCCTGTGTTTTCAAAGGAGCTGCATAGTCTGAAGCAAGACCACCTGGATTCAATAATTGAAATATTTCAACAGTCTCCACTGCATTTGTGCTTCTCTTTTGAAAATGGTATTTCTATGTACCTTTTGGTTTTTCTTACTTTTATGACTACTGTCTTTTTAAAAAATTTAATTAGTTTTTCTAATTTGTTTGCTTTTATATAAAATAACAATTGACTTTTATGTATAGATTTTTTGTTTTAATAAATTTTATAGATTTGTCTGAGTTCTTTATGAAAACAATTACATCATCAGAAGTGTGATTTTCTATATAAAGTGTCTAACATCAAGTACCTACTGTAGAGCACAGGGAATTCTATTCAATATCTTATTAAAACTTATAATGGAAAAAGAATCTGAAAAAGTATATACAAAAAATGTATATATATGTGTGTTTTTATACTTGTGCATATATATAAACATATGCACATGTATTTGTAAAACCGAATCATTCTGCTGTAAACCTGAAACTAACACAACATTGTAAATCAGCTATACTTTTTAATAAAAAGTATGATTTTCAAGTTGTTTGTGTGTGTGTACATGCATGCACATGTGTATAAAGATACATTGAAAACGAAAAAGTATCCATTATTCCATTAAATTGCCACTTCAAACTTGAAGTCCACTTGTAAATTTATTGCATTGTTTGTCCATATATACATTTTTGTAACAAATTTTGACATGTTTTCTCATTTTAAGTAATATCTATTAGATGAGAAGACTTATAGGCATAACAAAAAAATCAAAATCACCCATAATTCTACCATACAATGTGATAAATTCAACAATAGATATATTTTAATAAATGCATCTATTTATTTCCTATTTTCAATGACTTCGCTTTCTAGTGAATAGCTACTGTAAGCTTTTTGATATTGTACTTATTTGTTCCTTTTTCTAAAGATAAATACATATTTTTAGCACAAATGAGGTACTATTGTACATGTAATTATGTAACTTGATATATTTCATAAACAATATATGTAGCCATTTTGTCACATCGCTGAAAATTCTGCAACATTACTTTTGATGAATGCATGTTACATTCCATTGTATGTGGAATTATATATGTATGTGGGTTATAATTAATTATTTTGTTACATAAATACTGTGTTCAATTTTTTTACCACTATAAATAAGTTATAACTTTCCACCATTCCATGATGATTTCATCAGTAAAAATTTCCGAAAGTGGAATGCAAAATTCTAAGTTTTTAAAAAAGTAGCATTGCTAAATTGCCTTCCAAAGATTATGTTCTAATATGAAAATCCACCAACAGTGTGTCTGATCCATTCTGTAATACTCTCTCTCTCTCTCTCACTCACACACACACACACACACACACACAGGTCTCAAGACTCTAAACATGAATCATTAAATGGAACCAAAAACTTCCTAAAATTTTCACTAAAACTACCTGGGAAAACTTTTTGCAAAATTACCCACCCTAGAAATTATTACACTCGTTCCCACTGAGTTAAAAGAATAGAAAGAAAGAATTTTCTCTGGGCACTTTTCATGAAGATGACTAGAAGATAAAACTATATTTTTCTTTCTAAGGTTGAGAGAAGCTTTTTTATTTTATCACGTCTGATGGAATTCCTTCATGTATTTATTGCTTTGTTTCTAAATATAAGTATGACAAGCTCATTGCTGTCTGTGGTTACATGGGGGTTTTTGGAAACAATTTTAACTTCGGGCATACCCCTGAACGTGGGCAGCGCCCACACACTCTCAACTCAGCCTCCTCTTACCCTTTTGGGAAGTCCTGATACCCTTATGAAAAGGTTGTTTTTTTTGTTTTTTTGTTTTTGCTTTATTTTACCACTCTCAAGTCAAAGAGGGGTTTTCTTCGGTCCTCAGCCCAGCTTTAACTTACACAATTTTAATAGCTGGTGCTATATTGAGAATGCTTGTTCTACAATATTAGTTCTCACCCGTGGCAACACATTAAAATTATTTAGGGAGCTTTTTCAAATGCCCTTCTCTGAGATTCAGTCTGAATTTGTCTGAGCTGTCAGCCCTGGTAATCAGTGTTCTAATGTGGATTCTGTCCTCTACCACTGTCATCAGCAAAATGACCTCTCCAAAGAAGAATGGGATGAGAAAAGGGAAAGCAAGGAGCTGAAGAGAGGATCCTCATGAAGTAGAAGTGAAAGACTCTCGTTTCATAGCCAAACAGGGATTTAAAATAAAAGAAGGTTGAATCATGTTAGTTTATTAAAATCAGATAATGTACAAATTTCATCATTTCATTGTTGTATTTGGAACATCCATTTCAGCTCGGTGATCTGCCTGGTAAATCATGAGTGTCTTCCAAAGGCGTCATTTCAATTTATTACTTCTCACTTTCCCTCAAGGAAGTGGGAACGAGGAAAGTATAAGGATGAAGTGCTTGCTAAATCACTTCAGTCGTGTCTGACTCTTTGTGACCCTATGGACTATAGTCCACCAGGCTCCTCTGTCCATGGGATTCTCCAAGCAAGGATACTGGAGTGGGATGTCATTTCCTACTCCAGGGGTTCTTCCCAACCCGGGGACTGAACCCACATCTCTTATGTCTCCTGCATTGGCAGGCGGATTCTGGGGGAGGAAAAAGGAGAGAAGACACAAGCAAAATGTGAAGGGTAAAAATAAGGGACAGGAAAGAACATGTGAGTAAAACCGGGAAAGAGAGCAGGAGATACATGCCGAGGACACAGATCAAGGGCAGAGAGGAAACCCCAGTGAGGGGCAGGCAGGGAAGCTCCTTAAGCCCTTGTCAAATGAAAACTCAGTGGAAAAGGAGGAAGTCAAAGTAGAGAAAGGTTAACAGGAAAGAAAGAGTGGATACATACAATACCAGTGCTTGGGTCTCCATTCAGAAAAAAAGACAGGGCAAAATGTAGGACCCCAAGAATTGACCTTCCCATTTCCCTCCTACTCTTACAGTGCAAGTGGGTCTCAAAAGAAAAGATAATTCAACTCCCACCTCTTAAACTAGACTGCAATTAACTCAAGACGTCATAGGTGCAGATGCGATAACTTTCCTCAGCGATTGTTTTTATCTTACAATTCAAAATGTTCCTCAATTCTTCTCTTCTTTAATAATGTCTGTCCATTTACAAATTAGAAAGAAATATTTTTCTCCTTCGATACAACATTAACATGTACTTAGGTATCTTCCCTCTAACTTTCATCTATCTACCTTAATTCAAGTGGTAAAAGAGAAGGTATGTGTTAGGGGCAGGGTTGAGGTGAGAAAATTTTGTTTCTACTACCAGATATCTTTCTTAATCCTTCTATAGGAATTAAGGGCATATATAGAAATACCCATGATGTCAATGGTATTGTTTATAAGAAGTCTGGAGGTAGGTAGTTCCAGGGTTCACTAAGTGTCTCAATAACTGTTATGTTCCCAAGCAATACATCTTTCTTCTCAACCAAACTCAAGGTGTTGTCTTTGTGGTTTTGCTTCGTGGTTGTAAAATTTTGTCCTCAGTTCAGCTTCTCATGCAGGTATGGGGGTCAAAGGAAAGTTCCCATCCTTTTAAGCAGAAAGCAAAATATCTTCCCCAAAACTATCAGTGCCTTCTCCTTCTTCACCAGAAATGGGCCCAACGGCTACCCTCAGTTGCAAAAGAGTGTGAGAAAGAGATCCTGTGGCTGTTCAGCTGCCGTATGGGAAGGAGACAGGAGAGGAGGGCTGAGGAGAGCTTTGGGGAAGCCCAGCATCAGGGACCCCTCATCCCTCCGTTGTCTGGGGTCACTTTCTGTCCTCCTCTCCTGCTTCATGCCTTCAATCTCCAAAGTCTATTGTGTTTATAGAAACACAAGCCTATGGAATTTCCACCTATTAAAATAAAACCTAGCACATCCACATGTATTTTTTAAATATTAATTTTATAACACCTACACTATGTTTTCCTTGGGATATTATCTACCTTAATAAGTTTTTTATGTCCCTTGCCTCTTCCTTGGCATCTACCACCTTTAAAACTCCTGGCTTCAAATATAACATGGCTATAGCTAGCCTTCGGAGAAGGCAATGGCACCCCACTCCAGTACTCTTGCTTGGAAAATCCCATGGACAGAGGAGCCTGTTAGGCTGCAATCCATGGGGTCACTAAGAGCCGGACACGACTGAGAGACTTCCCTTTCACTTTTCACTTTCATGCCTTGGAGAAGGAAATGGCAACCCACTCCAGTGTTCTTTTCTGGAGAATCCCAGGGACGGGGAGCCTGGTGGGCTGCCGTCTATGGGGTCGCACAGAGTCGGACACGACTGAAGTGACTTAGCATAGCATAGTATAGTTAGCCTTGCAACAGCTGTGAAGGAATCATTTGAGGATTACTTTTTGCTTTCATTGGGATGGATTATCGTCCACCCCGATAATCTTATTCCTTTTAGCAACAGGCAATTGTCTGTTCCTATTTTATTTTCCTCTAAATAAAGCTCAGTTGTTTTCATTCTCAAAAAGTGTTCCTTATGGGCATTCAATGTTTACTGCCCACTAAGAAGCCTTCCTTGACCCTCCAAGGGTGGCAAGGCTTGGAAGGGTGGGAAACTGAGGTGTCTGCCTCTTGCTGTGTTCTCATTGTTTCTACATTTTTGCGGTCAGTCATGTGCATTATAGATGCCACCATGAACCCTGCATCACCCTGCACGCTGTCTTCACTTCAGCACCCTTAAACCCAGTATAACCTCCAGATTAGAGTGGTCCTTTTTCACAGACACTGGGCAAAAGGTGATTGAATTGACATGAAGGGAAAGGATCTGAAATGCCCCATTTGGCCACATGACAGTCAGCTGGTTGCAGCTGATTTACCCAGACCAGGTATCAGTCTGTAGAGTAAGCCCCTCTGGGACTTCCATCAGCCACAATCTCTCACTAGGCTGTTCTTCATCAAAAATCTCTCCTCCCATCAAGTCAAACAGAAAAGTAAGCAGATTTAGGCAATGAATCCAAGCGAGGATGGATGGCTAAAGCTGCACTCCTTTTTTTGGCATCTTCGTGGCTCACTTGTGCTGGGGAAGCACGTTTATGCTACAAAGCAGGTCCATTGGCAGGAGGACAGGCAGGAAGTATGTTAGGGAAACAACAGAATTCTGAAGCCAAATTGCCTCTCTGCAGCCCCTTAGGCTCTTCTTCTTTGGTGGCCATTCTTCTCATTGAAATTCATTTCCTATTGAGAGTTTCTTTTTGGGGCAGCCCCGAGGGCAGCCTTAACGAATTAGTCCTGCAAGCATAAGGCTTCTTATTTTGTCAGCCTACAAGATCCACCATCATTTTTAATGCTCTCTTAATCAAACTCTTTGAAATCTAATTGGACTGAATCCAACAATAGTCTTGTCTATCAGTATACTTGAAAAATGTACTCCTTGAGAGCTTGTTTGGAAGTTGCAGCAGGGGAGCACAACTATTCTTATACTCTTGATGGAAGGAACACACGGTTTAGGGAGGGAGGCAAGTGGAGTGGTCAGGGAGGAAGGGGACACCTGCCTAGCCAACCAGACCAGCAGAATCAACCATGACAATCAAAAGATGACAGACTTTGCAGTCAGATCACCCTTGCATCTAAAAAAATGTGCTTCTTGATGAAAGACTTATTAATCTCCTCTAACTTTATGACCTGGAGAAGGCAATGGCACCCCACTCCAGTACTCTTGCCTGGAAAATCCCATGGATGGAGGAGCCTGGTAGGCTGCAGTCCATGAGGTTGCTAAGAGTCGGACATGACTGAGCGACTTCACTTTCACTTTTCACTTTCATGCATTGGAGAAGGAAATGGCAACCCACTCCAGTGTTCTTGCCTGGAGAATCCCGGGGACGGGGGAGCCTGATGGGCTGCTGTCTCTGGGGTCGCACAGAGTTGGACACGACTGAAGCGACTTAGCAGCAGCAGCAACTTTATGACCACCCTTCAATATGACCTAGCATGCATGCATGGAGGAATCAGAGCTGAGTCTTAGATGAACAACATTTGTGTTGATGTATAAGCAGAGGGAAAAGAGAAGAAAAAATGGTCAGGATTTTGGGGCTCCCCAGGCGGCCTAGTAGTAAAGAACCTTCCTGACAATGCAGAAGACTCACAATAGTCCTGTTTGATCCCTGCAGGAAGATCCCCTGGAGAAGGAAATGGCAACCCACTCCAGTATTCTGGCCTGGAGAATCCCATGAACAGAAGGGCCTGGCAGGCTAAGGTGCATAGGGTCGCAAAGAGTCAGACATGACTGAAGTGACTTAGTATGCATCCATGCTTTGATATACCACCTTAGCATTTATATTCCCAACATTCCCTTCAATTTCTTATTTAATGTGAATGAATAATGTCCTTAGTTAGAAAGTAGACTTCTTGGGAAAAGGACTGTGTTGTGTTCGGTAATGTTTTAAAAATCCTTCCACTTGATAATGTGTTGCTCCTGCTAAAGTGCTCATCATTCTTTTGGTGTATGCAATGGATTTAACCTGACCCTGTCCTAGACAAATTTTAACCTGTAGAGACACTTGGTTCAATGTAAAGTCACCTGTATTCTTAGTGAATTCATATAATGATCCATGTATTGTAAATGCTGAGCACTCCTAACTGCCTGTTACATATCCTAACAGGGCTTGACTTTTGTAAACAGACTACTATACTCACAATGAAATGAGTGAAATCAACACCATAAAGACTATAAGGATCAGTGGTGACCCTGGAAAAAGGTTTTCAAATGAGAGACTTTTCAATTTTAAAGATATATATAGATACAGATACACACACACACACACACACACACACGTTAGTTTCTCAGTCATGTCCAACTTTTTGAGATCCTGTGGACTATAGCCCACCAGGCTCCTCCGTCCATGGAATTCTCCAGGCAAGAATGCTGGAGTGGGTTGCCATTCCCTTCTCCAGGGGAATTTCCCAACCCAGGGATCGAACCCAGGTCTCCAGCATTGTAGGCAGAATTCTTTACCATCTGAGCCACCAGGGAAGCCCATTTAATAAGCATACATTAAATTATGTCACATCACGAAAGCCTGGAGAAACAGAATCTGGCTGGAAACATTAACTACACTGGCTCTCTCTAGCTTTGAGTTCCGTAGTTTTTAGACGGTTGCTCTTTTGTCCTCCTGCTTCTCGGATCATGATAGAAAGACAATACCATAGTGGTGGATACACGTTATTATATATTTGTCAAAACCCATGTATTATAGAACACAAAGAGTGGACTTCAACGTAAGGATTTTAGTTAATAATAATCTATCAATATTGGTTCATAAATTGTAGCAAGGGATTCCCAGGTAAAGAACTTGCCTGCCAGTGCAGGAGATGTAAGAGATTCGAGTTTGATCCCTGGATCATGAAGACCCTATGGAGGAGGGTATGGCAACCTACTCCAGTATTCTTGCCTGGAGAATCCCATGGACAGAGGAGCCTGGCAGGCTAAATTGTAACAAATACACCACAGTAAAGCAAGATGTTCCTAATAGGGGCTATGAGGGGTCGGGTAAGAGAGCATATGGGAACTCTCTGTAATTTCTGCTCAATGTTCCTTTAAACCTAAAATTGGTCTAAAAAATAAAGTCTAATAATTAAAAAGTTAATGTTCCTGAAGTGTCTGAAGTGTCTAAAACACAGGGAACATTTAGTAAATAATAACTATTATTATTCCACATCTCCCTGGTGACACAGCAACTATGACGCAGCAACTGTCTTGGCTGGCTAAGGGTACCCGTTATGTGAGAGTTTCTGAACCCTTGTACACCACTGACATTTAGACTAGATACTATTTTATTGTGAAGGGCTGTCCTGAGCACTGTAGGATTTTAGCAGCATTTGTTCTCTCCACACTAGAGAGAACCTGCTCCCCACCAACCTCCAAGCTCATTCCATGAAAACAGAAAATGTCTCCAGACTGTCCAGGGAACACAAAATCAGCCCTGGTTGAAAACCACTGCATTAGGTGGTTTTGAAGCAAAACAAAAGGACTCCAAAGATCTTAATCTCTACCTCAGTCACATTAGATAAGAGTTTCCAAACTCTAATATGAAATGTATGCCCCTAAAAATAAATTCTATCTTCTGGGGATTTTTCACTTCATGATTTTGGCCTTGGAACCAAAATACCTGGGGACCTAACCTGGTTTGGCATTATTTGAACGCAGGAATGCTATTCAGTTTCTGTCCAAACTGACCCAAATAAAACTAAAATCATATGTCCGTCTTTTTTTCCCTCATCCTTTCAATAAACACAAGAGCAGAGAGTGGCAAATCATTGCCAAAAGGACATTTTCAGCCTTGTTTGTTTTGTTTAAATAAATTATCTAGGACATTTTGATACATCATGACATTTTCCTCCCAAGAAAAAGAGTCTTCAGCTTAGTAATATTTTTCATCACTAATCTCAGTCTTAACCACTAAACCTCAGTCAAAGGGTCTGGAGAAAAGCAAAAGACCCTGTTGTTTGTTATTTGTTAGGTTAAGCGGGGATTTTATGTGGGCGCCTTAATTGGGTCAGATACCCTAAGACTATCTTCTTGAAAGCTGGGAGTTTCCAGGAGATATGCTAATCCTGATTTGCCTGTATGAGTTTTTACTAGGTACCAGCCAAAAGATTGTATTTGTTTGTTTATTTATGTAAAGAGTGAGGGTTTTCAGCACTAGGCCCCAGTCCAGGGGAATTCATGGTTCAGTAAAGACCAACAGCGAGACAAGGCTACTGCTTTCCCCACCAGACTTCTTTGGATTCCTTATCAAAGGAAAAGAGATCTTCTAAGAAAGATTTTTGAATGACTCATTCCTTCTCAACAAAACTCCTTAGTATCACCAAAAGATACTCTATTTAGATGGGGAAGGAGCATGGAGAGGGTAGGCAGAGGATAAACAGAAGCATGTGTGAGGTGGGGACTCAGTTATATCCATCCTCAGAGAAGACCCTTGGTTACTATGCTGTACGGCAGGCTCACTTCTAACACTTACCTGCTACTGCTAAGTCACTTCAGTCATGTCCGACTCTGTGCGACCCCATAGACGACAGCCCACCAGGCTTCCCCGTCCCTGGGATTCTCCAGACAAGAACACTGGAGTGGGTTGCCATTTCCTTCTCCAATGCATGAAAGTGAAAAGTGAAAGTGAAGTCGCTCAGTAGTGTCCGACTCTTCGTGACCCCATGGACTGCAGCCCACCAGGCTCCTCCGTCCATGGGATTTTCCAGGCAAGGGTACTGGAGTGGGGTGCCATTGCCTTCTCCCTAACACTTCTCTAGGGCTTGACAATTAATTAAGAGTGTTTCGGATTCTGGGTTGTATGCTAGGCCAGCATGTGGAATCAGATCCCAAGAGACACAGCCATACCCATACGCTGCTGCTGCTGCTAAGTTGCTTCAGTCGTGTCTGACTGTGCGACCCCATGGACTGCAGCCTACCAGGCTTCTCCATCCATGGGATTCTCCAGTGTCTTCAACAAATTTAATTTTTATGGGTTTGTGAAACACTGGGCTCACTAACTTGCGAGGGCTAGGCGGTTCTTATAGTAAACACATAACATCAGTCATCTAAATGACCAATCTCTCCTCTCAGAGAGTTCAGTAAAGGAGGTAAGTAGTTAATTCTGGCCAAATATCAGAATCAACATGAGGAGTTTTTTTTTGTTTGTTTGTTTGTTTTTTTAATACTATGGACACTCAGCTTCTGCTCTAACTCTTCTTAATGATATCCCTAGAGTTAAAGTGGAAGCATCAACATCAGTTTGAGGTTGAAGGCCAAGTTTACATAGGCTATGTGAAAACAGTGGTTACAGAAGGTCACCCAACCATGCATTCCATCTAGATGGCTGAGAGGATCAGTAGCACACTCCATGCCCTGTCTCTGGTGGGCAGACCAGGCGAAGAACAAAGGGTGCCCTTATTCCCTAGTTCTCCTTGAGTGGCCACGGTCTCAAGCTTTCCATGTCATATATCTTACTCTCCAAAAAACTATTAGCACAGCCAGCCTCCTGTTTGTGCTTAATAAGTCAACCAATTAAAGCAGCAGTTGTCTGATTCTACTCCCTGGGTCTCTAGTTCTCTCATCAGTCAGCATCTAAACATGTATTAAAAGAAACAACTAAAGTTTAAGGTTACTGAGGGATCTGGAATAATCTACCATGGGAAAAAAATAGTTCTTATAATAGCTCATGTGTCTGAAACCTGGAGAAGCCCTACCAGAAGGTGACCTTTTTAGGGAGAAGTTGAGCATGTTTAGAATTTAAAAGATCCTTTAGTGTAGACAAACACTGGTCTGAATCCTAATTATTTTCAATTAGGTGAAGAAAGTTTTAAATTTATGTTTAGAAAGACTTAAAATTTGATTCAAGAAATTCCATAATAAGCAAGATCCCTTTGGACCAATCTAGGGGTTAGTTGGGGGCTTCCCTGCTGGTTCAGATGGTAAAGAATCCACCTAGAATGTAGGAGACCTGAGGTTCGATTCCTAGGTCAGGAAGATACCCTGGAGAAGGGAATGGCAACCCACTCCTGTATTTTCACCTGGAGAATCCCATGGACAAAGGAGCCTGGTGGGTTTCAGTCCATGGGGTCACAAAGAGTCTGACAAGACTGAGCAACTAACACACACACACAGGGGAGAGCTGGAGGGGCCCTCTCTCAGGGTTGCCAGTAGAACCAGCCAGCAGTGACACTGAGCCCTGCCCCCATAATGCACGATGACCCATGGGGTTCATAACCCCATGACACATGGATGACTTTTTTGATGCTGTCTATGGCACCCCACTCCAGTACTCTTGCCTGGAAAATCCCATGGATGGAGGAGCCTGGTAGGCTGCAGTCCATGGGGTCACAAAGAGTTGGATAGGACTGAGTGACTTCCCTTTCACTTTTCACTTTCATGCATTGGAGAAGGAAATGGCAACCCACTCCAGTGTTCTTGCCTGGAGAATCCCAGGGATGGGGGAGCCTGGTGGGCTGCCGTCTATGGGGTCACACAGAGTCGGACACGACTGAAGTGACTTAGCAGTAGCAGTATAAAAGATATGATCTTCAATGATTGAGGCATTAGATTCATTCCTTGGGAAACTCTGCCTCCAGTGGAGTCCTGTGTAGCAGGACTCATGCAAATGGGCACCTTGAGAGTTTAGCTGCAAAATTTAATTATGACTGAAAATTATCTCAAAGGTCAAATCATAACCAGATGGATAAGCTATGATTCTGCCACTAAAGAGCCCTCTGTGACTTTGGAGCTCTTAGTCAGTTCACACATTCTTTCATTTATTCCTTGGTTTACTTATTAACTTTTAAAATATCTGTTAAGTGCCAGAAGGCATAACTGGCAATACAATAATAATCAAAACAGAGAGCCTGTGCCCTTGTCTGGTGGGGAGACAGACATGAAACTAAGCATCACACAGATATATATAGACATAGAACTTATCATAAGGATTGGGAAGGAATGATGTAACAATGGGGAGGGTCC
Source organism: Bos indicus (assembly GCF_029378745.1). Lineage (NCBI taxonomy): Eukaryota > Metazoa > Chordata > Mammalia > Artiodactyla > Bovidae > Bos > Bos indicus. The sequence goes on from NC_091768.1 coordinate 75,984,268, forward strand.
CTCGTTTAAGCTGAGGGGTCAGGGAGGACCTCTTAGAATCATTAAGCTGAGGATAATTAGGACTCAGACCCAAAAGTGTGGGAAGAGGGGATCAGACATTGACAGCAACAGGTGTGAAGGCAAGTGTTCAAGGGAAAAGAGTGAAGAAGTTGTCTTGGAGTTACAAATCTTTCCCTCGCAATGATGGAAATGATGGCCCAAGAATTCTAAGGTGGGCACAAAGGAAAGTGAAAGAAGAAGGTGTTGAAAGAAGAGAGAGAGTGTGTATATTGGGTCCAGCTCAAGGCTGATGTGAAGGCAAACTGCTGGCAGGATGGAAGTCTAGTCTACATGCTAAAAGGATGTGATTGTCTCCTTGGAGAAGTTCTCCTATGAACTAGTAACAGAGGTGTGTCCAGGGCATGGCAATGGGGTGCATGGCCGAGGTACAGCACAGGTGAAATGTACCCCAGTGAGCAGGTTGTAGGAAAGAGCCTGTAGAATGGCCCCTCTGTTGAATGGGACTCTGGTTTATTTATGGTTTTTAGGATAAAGACCAGTCCAGGTGCTGAAGTCTTCAATGAGTGATCAGAAGGCTTGAAGACAATCACGTCATTCCCCTGTGGGGGGCCCCTGGGACCTTGGTGGTCTTCAGTAACAATATTCATTGTGGTTTTTTTTTCATTTTTTCAACCTACTGAGAAACATGCTGGACTAAAAATCTGAAGACCCAGGTTCAAGTCTGGCCCTGGGACTCTCTGAATGTGCCCTTTACCTTGAACATGCCGCTCTGAGCCTTTGAGTCTGGGTTTTCTCATCTCTGAATTTTATAAATGACCTTCAGAAAGTTGGTGGGAGGTGGGGAAGGGGTGGTATGCCTCCCTAGGGAAGTACATCAGAATTTCCAGGGCAATGGTTATCAACCCTCCTTGTACATGAGAATTACCTGCATTTGGTCTAGGTTAGGCAAGCTTTGGAATTTTTTAAAAGGTCCCCCAGAGATTCTAATGAGCAGAGTTTGGGAATCATTGCTCATGGGAAACACGTCATCTGAAAAGCTTGTTAAATAGACACCACTAGAATATAAGCCTGATTTCTCTGTTTTGTTCACCAAAATTACCCTCATGCCCAGAATGTCTGACACATAGTAGGCACTCAGTAAATCATGTTTGACAGTATCTTGATTATAAAGGGACACAAAGTCAAAATTGCTACTGAAATTCTTATTCCATTACTTAATTCTTCTGGTCAGTCCTGGCCAGAGAACTGTAGCCTCAAGCATAATTCTAAAATATTAAGTAGGATTTGCCTACATGTAATTAGCCTCCTTCTGAAGTCCCTCTCCCCACACAGTCACACAAAATGTGGTCTTGATCTCATGAGGGATCTATATTCAGGGTATTTCTTTTGATCACTTCCCAGTGGAGATGGCAGTATCTTCTTTTCTCTACTCCCATAGCATCTTGAACCTTGTTTTCATCCCAAGCCATCACAGAGGGCAGGGTAGAGATAACCTTATAAGCCTGTCTGCTCCCTTTCCATGAAGTTCCCTGAAGACAGATAGAATCCTATTTTCCTTGTAATTCTAGCACCTATTGACGGTGAGAATGATAACGATGATGATGTTCCTGGCCTCAGGAACTTTAGCACAAAATGAATAAATTTGTATACTGTCTGAGACCCACTGGGGATTTTTCTCACTGCATTTCCCTTCTGATAGAGAAAGAACCAGGATTAAACCACAGAGGCCAACCAGAAATTTACTTTGTAATCAGCAGTGGGAAAACTTCAAGGTTTACACTTTCCTGGGACAAAGATAAAAGGGAAGGAGTAGTAGATGGCTTTGGTGGGCACCTGCGAACTGACTGGTGGGCTCAGGTTACTGGATTTTCCCAGCCTGCTTTGGGGAGGTCAGCCAACCTTGGCAACAAAAGCACCACCGTGAAAGGAGAGCTCACTGGGGTCAGAGGTGTTCTTAGCTGCAAATTCTTCCACCATGTGGTCTCCCAGAAATACCCGGAGACTGAGAATTGAGAAACTCAGTCTCCTGTCTTCTTATTAACCAGCCGAGTGATATTGGGTAAGCCACCGAAACCTTCTATGGGGGGAGTCTTTTCATCCATAAAAGGAATGGTTAAAAATTGTTACCTTACACAGTGGTAGTGAACACAAAAGCTCCGTACTATGTGTAAAATCTCTTTACAATGAAACTCTTTAAGTGCTTTATGAAGTGACAGAGTTAGCAAATGATGTAGTCATACCACCACATCAGTAACTTAGGTTCCCCAGGCGTTTGCCACAGGAGCTCCGTGGGCCAGGCCCTCAGAAGTAGCCCTTGGTTCAGCACAGGGCCTGAGCAATAAGTGTCGGTAAGCTGTTGACCATGATGCCTGTCCTTTGAGTTGTGAATGGTGCTATTGTCTCCTCTGAGGACAGATAAGAGCCCAAGAGAGATACAGACATTCCAAAATACTTTAAGCTCTCCATTCCCCCCTCACCTGAGCCCCCCAGATGTAAGGTAATAAAGCCTCTTTGAAAATGTTAAATTACCTGCCCAGGCCTGCCTACAATGCGGGAGATACAGTTTCAATCCCTGGACCAGGAAGATCCCTTGGAGGAGGAAATGGCAACCCACTCTAGTATTCTTGCCTGGAGAATCCCATGGACAGAGAAGCCTGGCAGGCTACCATCTATACGGTCAAAAAGAATCAGACACAACTGAAGTGACTTAGTACACACGCACACACAGGTCTGCTAGATGTCCTACCTATGGACGCCCAGGAGGGACCTGTGAAGAATGATAAAGGGCTGGGCAGGATCCACAGTGGCCTCCCGTCCTTACTTTTTGCAGCGGTTCCTCTTCATCCCTCTTGATAAAATCCAAATTACCCAACAGTTTCTCATCCACAAGGACAATTCCTTCTCCTTCAGAGAGCCATCTTTGCCAACCAGTTGTGCAGTTAGCTGGACTTTTGCCTGCACCTGTCTGCTAAGGCCCCACAAACAGTCCATTGTCCTTCTCCACATTAGAAGGAGAGTCCAACACCTGGTATTCTAAATAAAGACTTATGTTAATGGTGTTCTAGCTCAGTTTCTTCCTCCGCTCTAAGAGGTCTACATTTTGCTGCATGCGGGTGCCAGCATAGGAGGGACGTGGTAGTTCTTATTTTCTGACTTCCTTCTATAGTCAATAGAACAAAGGCAACTTTCTTTCTCTTCTTGCTGTTGCCATCGTTTAGATGGGTCTGAACCTTGCTGGGAGAGAAACAAATCTTTTCCTTCCACTCATCTTAGGTTCTCCAGCTGGGGCATTACAAAGCAGACTGACAAAAGGCAGGTTAACAAGAGATAAACAAATCAGTTTATTACCACGGGCATCGCACCTGCACACGGAAGCTCTCAGTGATGAGCGACTCAAAGGGGTTGTTGGAACTTGGGGCCTGTATGTCTTAACTGGGAAATGGGAAGGGGAGAAAGGGCACTTATAAAAAAGCAAATAACTTTTTTGCAAATGAGCCCTTAAAAGAATAGATGAGAGGGACTTCCCTGGCAGTCTAGTGGTTAAGACTTTGCCTTCCTATGCACAGGGTGCAGGTTCGATTCCTGGTTGGTGAGCTAAGATCTCACACGCCTAGTGGCCAAAACATCAGAAGAACAGGAGCAATATTATAACAAATTCAATAAAGACTTTTAAAACAGTCCACGTCAAAAAAATAAAAAGGAGATATACTTGTGAGATGTTTGTCTGGGTGTGGTATGGTCTTGTCCACTACAGAAGAAAAAATGAGATTTGCTCCCGGGGAGAGAATTTATGACAATTGAGTTCTTTTTTTTTTAACTTTTTATTTTGTGTTGGAGTGTAGCCAATTAACAACGTTGTGATAGTTTCAGGTGGACAGCAAAGGGACTCAGCTATACATATACTGTATCCATTCAACAGTCAAGTTCTTTTGAGAGGCTCTGCTTTTAGGCAGATGGGATGTCAGGAATTTAAATGTTTTCACGTCAAAAGAATTCTTACGTCAAAGTGGTGTATTTTGGGGGCGGTGGAACATCCTACTTCCCTTCAACCTTCTAGACCAAATTGCTATGTGTTATAGTATTGACTTTTAGGACTAAACAAGTCTACAACCTTGCTTTGGGCAGGGCTAGAGCAGGGCTAGGGCTGGAGTGTGTCAACAGGGGAAAAAAAAATGTACTTCAGGTTTTATTTGGGGCCAAATGAGGAGTAGAGCCTGGGAGACAGCCTCTCAGATAGCTCTGTGGACCTGTTCCAAAGAGTAGGGAGAGGTCAGTATATACATTTGGCAAAGGGGGTATGTGCAATCAAGCACACATTTGAGCATAAGGTTGCTGCTAGTCACGAAGAGCAGATTAATGACTGTCATTAATGTCACCATTAATGACTTTGTGCTTTTCTAGATATGAGAGGAGAGAAATTGGACTCATGAAATCTTCTCCTGAAAATATCTAACTATCTGAAGCTCTGCCAGTTTTTCCCAGAGCACAGAGAGCCTCATTTCTAATCTCAGCCTTGAACCCCTTTCAGGGTGTGTTGAAGGTCATCAACTATAGTGGCAAATGCCTTCATTCTTGCAGAACCAGATGGCAAGCTACAATTTTCAGTTGGCAGGTGAGACAAAGTGAACACTGGCCTTGACTGCAAAATTTAGGGGGAGTGGAGGGAGCAAAACCATATCATCAAGATATATAATATTTTAATTCAGTATCTTTGAAAATAAAAAGCAGTGGAAACATCCAAGAAGAAAATGTATATTAAACTAGAATCAGTATTATTGAATATAAGGCCACTGGCCTAAGGGATCTATTTCTGATATTAATGAGTACAGACTGCTTGCTTTCTTGGGCCCCTACTTCCAGTGGGGATTTTCCTAAAACACAGCATCCTCAAAAGTCTCCCACATGCTCCTCTTCTTCCTTCACCTGTGAGCCCCTCCTCACATGCTTCAAAACAGTAGTCAACGTTTCTCAGCCAGGTGCCGGGCACTGAGCCAAGACCTTCGTAATCATGACATCAGGTGAGCCTCATGAGCTGCACAGTGTCAGTAAAGCAGGCCCTGCTGCTAAGTCGCGTCAGTCATGTCCGACTCTGTGCAACCCCATAGACTTAGCCAAATTCCATGTTTTACAGTTGAAGAAGATTCACAGAGGTGTTGTCACAGCCACAGCTGGCACAACCAGTACATGACAGAGCAGAATTGGGACTCACCCACCCTCTCTACTGCTTCTCACAGATAAAATCCTCCACTTTGTCTTTTCTTTCTATTTGTCATTCATCGGCTGCAGTCAGGATTCCCTTTCCAAGACCTCCTAACTTGCCTCTTTAGAAGCTTTATGTTGAATTATAGGCTTCGCTGAAATTCATCTTGCTGAAGTGGGAAGATGGAAGGGGAGGGGCCTTAGAGAGAAAGCATTTAATCCAAAGCATTTCATTCCCTCATTTTGCAAAATAGGAAACTGAGTCCTGGAAGAGCCATGTGTCTTGCCAAGTTGGCATAATGGTAACTCCAGGAGAACCTGCTCAGGGGCTCTGCCTCTCCTCTTTCCACCAAACTTTGGCTCTGTGTCATACTGTCCATCCTGAGTGTGCCTGAACCAGTCTGTCCACCGGGAGTTTCTCTACCAGCTCCCAAGTCATGGGCTTTGTCCCCAAGACTCTCCTCTTCGACCCCACTTGCTTTCCACTCACTAGAAATAGCCATTGATGACTTCAAGCATGCCAGGGATTTTTCTGATATTTTAGACAGTACTCTGAAAAAAAAAAAAAATGTCTGGCTCAGAATAGTTACTGGGTTGAAAAACAAAAAGAGGGGACAGGTGAGATTGGATCCCATCTTCAAAGAGAAAATCATCTCAGGAATTTATGGTCCCAGTCTGCTTCTGTATTCAGTTGAGTGCAGATCACTGTCTCTAGAAGCAGCTCTGTATGGAGAAGCCCCCAACATCCCAACCCGTTCTTTATCCTCACCTGCCAGTTCCCCTCCACTGTGGGGGTTTCAGTGAAAGCCCTTAGAGTCAGCAGAGAACTTTCAAAGTTTCATCAAAATGAACCTAAATCCCCTTTCTCTCACTCCCAGAAGTTCAACTGGTCAACCTCTTGGAATGCACCTTGGGAGTGACAGCATAGATGAAAGGGAAATTTTCATGAGGTGAGAGGAACCTAGTGCCATGGAATCCTGAGATGTCCTGAACCCCCTTCAGAGATTGGCAGGCTCGTGTGTTGCAGTGGTACCAATGGTTCCCAAATTGGTCCATCCACAGAGGAGCTTTACCCAGAAAAGCTGCCCTCTGGGGATGTTCCTGCTTATTCTGCCAATGACGGGTAATTTGGGGAAAAAGAACCAGAAGACTTGTTCTAAAACATTCTGTAGAAACTTGAGGTGGGGGGGGGGATGGCCCTGAAACAGAAGGAATTGGTCATTTCAAGTGAATGGTTCTCAGGTGGGGCTTCCCAGGTGGCGCTAGTGGTAAAGAACTCACCTGCCAATGCAGACATAAGAGATGTGGGTTCGATCCCTGGGTCAGGAAGATCCCCTGGAGGAGAGCATGGCAACGCACTCCAGTATTCTTGCCTGGAGAACCCCGTGGACAGAGGAGCCTGGCGGGCTACAGTCCATGGGGTTGCAAAGAGTCAGACACGACTGAAGTGACTTAGTACACTCCCATGCACGGTGCTCAGGTAAAGGAGACATTTTAAAATATTTGATGGAAAACTCTCACCACCAACCTGTGAATTTGGCATCACTGCTCAAGGGAATGCACAGAAAGTGAGTGGAACTCTGAGATTTTCCACGTTTTAAATGAAAGCAAAGAATCATCCTCTATGAATCCTTTATGTTATGGCGAAAAAGAACTTCCTCCCTCGTCCTGGGTTAGTTCCATCAGCTTCACTCTGGGGCTACTGAGAGGCAAAGCACATTACAGTTGCACAGAAAGTCCTTTGCAGAATGGATAGGAAGTAAAACAGAAATTGGATTGGACTGATCACAAGCCTTCCTGAATCCAAAATTGAATCCACAGCAATACACAATCTCTCTAACCTTCACCTTAGTGGATAACCAGAACAGACCAAGTAAGTCCTGCTAAACTATATGTGAGCCATCACTTGAGCCTCCATACAAAGTGCATCTTTGAAAACCAGCCTTTCCTTATAGACTTATGGCATTTTAAAGGGTTTTTTTTTTATTTTTAATAAAAGTAAGTTTATTTTTACTATGTAAGCAAAACTGCTCATAATAGAATTTTTTTCCTGATTCTATTTTTGCATGCCATGTAACTGATATTCCATGCTACATGGAGATTCCTGAGGCTTTCTGGCTCCAGACCGAGTCTTCACGGCTCCCAGGATGGTGTAACCAGAGCCCAGCTGGGCGAGGGAGAACCACCCTGAGAAACTGCTGCTCAGATCTGTGACATCTCCTAAGTGAAAACCACAATCTAGAAAATTTCAAAAGTACAGAGAAGCCTGAGGAAGAAAAAAAAAAGCCCCTTATCATTTCACCGCTTTCAGCATTTTGATTAAAATATGTGTTGTCAATACAGCAGCTCTTTCCTATGTTTTCAGAATACATCTTGATTCCAAACAGAGCCCTAGGGGTAAATCAGGCCATCAGAATTCTGAAGACTGGTGCCATGTTGCAGATGGAGTTTAAAAGCCATGATGGGGGGCGGGGAGGAGAAAGCTTCTAAATATAACAAACTTCCCAAAAAGGCAGTCAAGCCTAACTGAAGTCGTACTATTTTTGAATGTGGAAATCCCCTCCTTGAAGCACACAAGTCAGTGGTCGAGCCGTCTAAGAATTGAACCTCGGTGCCGCCAGTGGGACAGGGTGTCCTTCGGTGAATGCCATGGTCACTCCTCTTCCTTCCTGCCACCCAAGGGAACACTAACAACTGCTACGAACGAAACGTGACACCTGGTGCCCTGGGAGCTGAATCCTGTGCGCCAGTGCGGTTCCCACTTCAGCAGATGTTCCCTTTGAAGCATTTCTTTTTAACCCTCATTTCAGTTCTGTACTACTTTCTGGACTTTTGCCAACACTTCTCCATGAAACACTTTGCATATCTTAGCTTTAATTTTTTTTTTTTTTAAAAAAGAGGATTATATTTTGGAAAATACACTTCCATATACATCTCAAACTTTGAAAGGACTGAAGGAGAAATGTAGTAGTTTCTTTTTGCAAAGTTCAAATACGGGAGAGAGCTAGCAGGCACTTTCATAAAGAAAGTCAAGCTTGTCCATGTGTAGACACTCCCTCAAGTTCATTTCCATGTTCAACTTGAGTCCGGCTATATTTAGGGTGCCAATCAGCCTTCCCCAGAAACGTCTATGTTCTTGATGTTCAAGGCCACATCCTCTCCAGAAATTGGTTTAAAGACAGACCCTGTCACGTACAGCAAAACTTCTCATGCCTTCCTCCCCTGTACAGCCTCTATGGACAGAGGCTGAGCGCCAGACTCCCACCGAACCAAACCACTTCTGTCACCTACTTCCAGGCAATTTCTTTCAAACACTGTTTTTTTAAGAGCAATGGGAGGTTTCCAACAAAACTGAGAGGAATTTACAGCGACTTCCCATACGCCTTCCAGGCAATGTTGAGGCAGCTTTTCTTCATTTATTTTCCTTGTTAAACCCTGACTCAATATAATGATATCTCAAAGGTCCCTAAGTATTAAGAGAAAATAATTAAAATCCCATTACAGGCCTCTAATGGCTTAGTATTGTTCATGACTGTAATTCCTTACTTCATGTGCTGTTTGCTTCTGTTGTTGTCAAACTGAGTTTATGACTTATTCAGCTAAGGATGGGAAACAGTAGAAGTGAGGTGACTCCGTGTGGGATGCAAAGGCAGCCTCTCAGACCACACTGTGTATTTTAAAACTTAATGTTTCTTTCCGATGATGTAGGGAATTCATGTTTACTTTGGAAATTTTGGAAAATATTTTATAACATCAAGAAGCAAATTGAATTACCAATATGGATCATCGCCCCCAAATTATCCCTCTAAACATTTTGGTAAATAATCTTCTGGCATTTTTTTCTATGCTTGTAAGCACACTTTGCCACCCCAACCCCTCTAATTAGGATTAGGATCATGCTAGATAGACTATTTTTTAAACTCTGTTTTTTATTTTAAACTCTGTATTTTATTTTAAACTCTGTATTTTATTTGCGCATACTGTGTGGTTTGCAGAATCTTAGACCCCAATCAGAGATGCAACCCATGCCCCCAGCACTGGAAGCATGGGGTACTAACCACTGGATTACCAGGGAATTCCATTGATATATTATTTTATAACATAATTTTTTCAAGCTTCCCTGATGGCTTAGCAGGTAAAGAATCCACCTGCAAGGCAAGAACCACAGGAGACATGTATTCCATCCTGGGTCGGAAAGATTTCCTGGAGAAGGAAATGGCAACCCACTCCAATATCCTTGCCAGGGAAATTCCATGGAGAGAAGAGCCTGGCGGGCTATACAGTCCATGAGGTCACAAAGAGTTGGAGTGACTGAGCACATGGCACAAAACTAATGTTATAATCATTTTCCTATCATTAAATTTATTCATCTGTTGTTTTGTTTGTCATTATAAAAAACAGAGAAATAGCCAAAGCAGTTATAAGCCCCATTTTACAGATTAGGAGAACAAAGCACAGAAGTGACTGTACTAAAATAAGAGAAAAACAGCTCAGTTTAGGTCTCCCAACTGCCAAACAGTGCTCTTCGCTCTTGTCAAATTAAAAGAGCAGAAAAGCACAAATTGAGGGATCTTTGCTATTCTTTTGTAAGAGTTAGAGGCATTAGTGATACACAGTTACTATAAATAATCTTCATCCATTCTTTCATAGATATTTAGGCTCAGTTCTTTTTTTATTGAGGTATAGTTGATGTACTATATTATTATATAAATTACAGACATGCAACATAATAATTCACAATTTTTAAAGGCTATACTCCCTGTATTTGTTGTTATTGTTTAGTTGCTAAGTCATGTCCAACTCTTTTGCAACCCCATGGACTACAGCCTGCCGCGCTCCTGTCCATGGGATTTCCCAGGCAAGAATACTGGAGTGGGTTGCCATTTCCTTCTCCAGGGGATCTCCCCAACCCAGGGATCAAACCCACGTCTCCTGTTTGGCAGGCAGATTCTTTACCACTGGGCCACCTGGGAAGACCATACTCCTTGTATAGTTATTATAAAATATTGACTACAGTCCCTGTGTTGTACAATATATCCTTGTAGCTTACTAATTTTCTACATAATAGTACGTCTTTATCCCCTTCCTTATATTGTCAGTGTCTCTCCCCTCCTCCTTCTCCCCATTGGTAAGCATTAATTTGTTCTCTGTATCTGTGAGTCTGTTTCTTTTTGTTATATTCACTAGTTTGTTGTACTTTTTAGATTCCAATATATGTGATATCATACAATATTTATCTTTCTCTGTCTCGCTTATTTCACTTAGAATAATCTCTAAGTCCATCCATGTTGTTGCAAATGGCAAAATTTCATTACTTTTTATAGATCAGTAGTAGTCCATCGTATATACATACCATGTCTTCTTTATTCATTTATCTATTGATAGACACTTAGGTTGCTTCCATATCTTGGAATTATAAATAACGTTGCTGCGAAAATTGGGGTGCATGCTTCTTTTCAAGCTAGCTTTTGGTTTTTGTCAGGTATATACCCAGGAGTGGAATTGTTGGGTGATATGGTAGTTCTCAGGCTTTGTACATGGGGCGAGTGGTAAAGAACCCACCTGCCAATGCAGGAGATGTAAGAGATGAGTTTTCAATCCCTGCATCAGGAAAATCCCCTGGAGGCTGGCACTGTGACGCACTTCAGTATTCTTGCCTGGAGAATCCCATGGTAGGCTACAGTCCAAAAGGGTCGAAAAGAGTCTGAAAGGACTAAAGCAACTTAGCACAACACATGGTAGTTCTTTTTAGTTTTTTGAGAAACTGCCATATGGTTTTCCACAGTGGCTGCACCAATTTACATTCCCAACACCAGTGCAGTGGAGTTCCCTTTTCTGCACATCCTTGCTAACATTTGTTTTGGTTTTTCTAAAACAGTATTTAGTTATTTGGCTGCATCACGTCTTTGTTGCATCACAAAGAAACTCCGCTGCATCGTGCAGGATCTTTCCCTCCAGCACATGGTGGTCCAGGGATGGAACCCGCATCTCTCACATTACAAGGTGAATTCTTAACCACTGGACCACCAGGAAGTCCCCCAACGTTTGTTATTTGTAGTCTCTTTGACGACGGCTATTCTGACGGTGGCTCAGATGGTAAAGCGTCTGTCTACAATGCGGGAGACCTGGGTTCGAGCCCTGGGTTGGGGAGATCCCCTGGAGAAGGAAATGGCAATCCACTCCAGTACTATTGCCTGGAAAATCCCATAGACAGAGGAGCCTTGTAGGGCTATGAGGTCGCAAAGAGTCAGACACGACTGACCAACTTCACTTACTTACTTATTCTGACAGGTGTGAGGTGGTAGGTCACTGTGGTTTTAATTTGCATTTCTCTGATGATTAATGATGTTGAGCATCTTTTCATATGCCTCTTGGCCATCTGTATGTCTTTGGAAAAATGTCTATTCAGATCTTCTGCCCACTTTTAATAACATTGTTTGTGTTTTTGCTAATAAACTGTTTATGTAATTAGATATTAATCCCTTATCTGTCATATCATTAGCAAATATTTTCTCCCATTCAGTAAGTTGTCTTTTCATTTTGTGGGTGGTTTCCTCTGCTGTACAAACCTCATGTGAAGAGCAGACTCATTTGAAAAGACCCTGGTGCTGCGAAAGACAGGAGGCAAAAGGAGAAGGGACGACAGAGGACAAGATGGTTGGATGGCATCACCAACTCAATGAACATGAGTTTGAGCAAGCTCTGGGAGATGGTAAAGGACAGGAAAGCCTGGCGCGCTGCAGTCCATGGGGTTGCAAAGAGTTGGACACAACTGAGTGATTGATCAAAAACAAGATCCCACTTGCTTATTTTTGCTTTTATTTCCTTTGATTCAGAGATAAATCTAAAAAAAATATGGCTATGATTTATGTCAAGGAGAATTCTGCCTATGTTTTCTTCTAGGAGTCTTTTTTTTTAATATATATATATTTGTTTATTTGTTTGACTGTTCTGGGTCTTAGTTGCTGCATGTGGGATCTAGTTCCCTGACCTGATTTGATTCATTTATATATTGCAGTATGATCGATATTTAGCATGAGCTAGCACTGCTATCACATTATGTAATTATCATTTCTTTTGGGGGTGGGAATAATTAGGCTTTTCTGGTGGCTCAGTGGTAAAGAATCTGCCTGCCAATGCAGGAGACTCGGGTTCAATCCCTAGGTCAGGAAGATCCCCTGGAGGAGCAAAGGGCAACGCACTCCAGTATTCTTGCCTGGGAAATCCCATGGACAGAGGAGCCTGGCGGGCTACAGTCCAGGGAGTTGCAAAGAGTCGGACATGGCTTAGCTACTAAAGAATAACAAACAATGTTTTATAATCACTGTGCTGTACCTTCAAACTCCAAGACTCATGTATCTACTGGTTGCAAGCTTGTACGCTTAAGCAATATCTTTCTTACACCCCAACCTCCCTGCCCTTGGTAACACCATTTTAGTCTCTGTTTTTATGAGTACAGCTTTTTATACTCAACCCACTTCTTTATTTATTTTTCTATTTATAGTTATTTATGTTTTTTCTAGCTGTTTCCTATGCCTGGAATTTTCTTCCGCTCTACATGCAAATAGCCACTCCCTCACTTCCTTCAAGTTTTTGCTCAAATTTAACTTTCTCAGTCCAGACCTACACCGACTCCCAACATAAAACTGCAGCCCCCACACTCATGTCAGTATTATATATTTTCCTTACTCTGCTGTTTTTTTCTTTCCATCATACATATCACTTTCTTATATCCTATGAAATTTACTTATTTATTATACCTATTTCTGATTTTCTCCCAATAAACAATGAACTCCACAAAATAGATGTATTTCTATCTTGTTCACTTCTGCATCCCTAGTATAGGGTAGGTGTTCAAGAAATATTTGTCTCATGAGTAAGTGAATAAACATGGACAATCATCCTTTTTTACTCTAGTATTTAGAATTATTGTGGTTCATAGATTCTTTCCAAAAAGATTTCAGTTATTTATACTCTCAACTAGTAATATATGAGTGTGCATATTTCCCCAATATTTATTAGCATGGCATATTATCAGTCTTTTTAACTTTATGCAATTATAGTTCATTGACTTTATAATTTACAGGTTTATTAATCACTTATTTTTCTTCTAGGAATTGCATGTTTATATTATGCGGTCACTTATTTTGAAATTTTTTTTAACTTAATGGGCTCTTTTACAAATTAACTTAATCCTTAATCTATCAGATACAGTCTAAATATTTAATTCCATTCTCTCTTGGTCTTTTAAACACTTGTCTTGAAGCATTTAGATATTTTTCTCTTCAAAGAAATGTAAGAATATGAATGTTCCTTTTTATTATCTAGACAAAACAAAAGAAGTTTATTTTATAGCCAAACTTTATGATGTCTTTTTGCAAGAAAGGCTTATTTTCAAGGATCAAGGCTCTGAACCAATTAGCAGTTGTATTGAGCAGCAAGGACAGGAAACTGTCAACAGATGACTTTGCACAAAATCTTGCCTTTCAGGAAAAGGAAAAAAAGAAAGATAATTGCTAGGCTAGCTTTAGATCACTTGACCTTACTGACTTTGTAAGTCAGTGAGAATAAAAGATTTGTTATGGTTGATTTTTCCTCTGTTTTTTGATAAAACAGAAAAGCCACCTAGTTCTCAGGATAACCAAGTCATGATTCTATGACCAAAGGATAATAATTTTTATAAAATGGTACATTTCATTTGTATAATGTTTATAGTTTCAATGTACTTCCATAAACATTACCTGATTTGCTCACCAAAAACAAAACCATTTTACAAAAAGTAAACCAGAAGTTCATACAAGGTAACTCTGGCAACCAGTATCCCATATTGATTCTATTACAGTCAGATCCCATGGCACCCAAGGAAGATTTCCTAATCAAGTGAATTATTTAGAATTCCAATAAGTTAAAATATTAAAGAAAATGATATTAGAATATTCAGTTGAACAGGTTGGAACTCAAAATAGATTATTTCTCCTTTTTTGTCCTAACTGGTATCTGGTACCACACTGGTATCTACTTAATGCCTACTCTTGACCTGGGTCAGTGTGTGTGATTTACAGAATGCAAGTTAACAGTGTCCCAAAAAAATGCTTCTGGCAAATCTTACTGTATTATTTTACAATCCCTTAAATTTTGAGGACCTTCTTTCTCCATAATACATTTGTCTTGGGTCCATAGGTTGAAGACATTTTTTTTTAAGATGCAAAAGAACAGCAACAACTTTTAGATAGTAATCAGGGCATTTTTATTTTAAAAGTATATAAGATCACAAAGTGATGCCTATCTATGTATTCAAAAGCTACTGAATCATATTCAAATATATGGCAATCCTATTTTTATCTACTTCTATTTTCTTCTTAGAGAAGCCATTTTTTTTTTCTTAGAAAAGCCATAATGAAGTTAAATGAGAGATAATCTGTTAAGTTCACATTTACAAACATCCCTGGTGAGGTGTCCATATGCATTAAGATCCACAGATTCTCTGAAACACTGGACTTGCTTAGCTCTATAAACTGAGGCTAACTCCATATCCGCCGACACATTCCGTACTCAGCTGGCCCCTGCCATTCTTAATTAAGTCCATTTGTGTTGGATATTTTTAATCTTTCATGCCATCTGCTTCAAACACTGTTTTTGTTAAGACCTGGCTGAGTTACCCTCCATTCAAAGTCTCTATATTTGCTTCCAGTTTGTGATTGCAGTGTGTCAGAGTTTGTGTTTTAGATATTGGTTTCATTACTTTCGCTCATAAACTCAGGGGAGGCATCAACTTTCTCCTTATTTCAAATTATTCTGGCCTTGAGCATTTCCTTAGTATTAGGCCTGAGACATGAGAAGGCCTTGTTCAGTCAGAAAAAAAAAAAGCTAGCTGGCAACTATGTATTAACCTCAGTTTGAAAGGTAACTCGTATCAGCATCACCTCATGCCAATAAACAGAGGCCTTTCAGCAGCCTGAGATGGAAACGTTCAGAGAATAACAGTGTTTTTCTTCTGTTGTAAGTGAAGATGGGACTTTTGGCTTGAAACCACCTGCGGGAATGGCTTGCACTGATTTGTTCCAGAATACCCATTTTTCTTGGAGAAGGAAATGGCAATCCACTCCAGTATTCTTGTTTGAGAAATCCCATGGGCTGAGGAGTGTGGCAGGCTACAGTCCATGGGTTCGCAGAAGAGTCAGATAGGACTTAGTAACTAAACAAAAACATCCATTTTTCTGCCAGTAACATCCTGCCAACTAAATAAAAAGAAAGATATGTAGAGGTTTTCTTAAGATGCTAATAGTCACTTGCTATTAAAATAGGCTTCTTCTTGCATAACTTGTTTTTCTATTACTAGAGAAAAATTATTAACCCACATGTTCCTGAATTTCAGCTTTAACTCAGTACAAGTCCAGAGCAACAGAAATTTCTTTGGAGGTGAAACAAAGCAAGAATGTCGAAAATAAAAGCTTGTAGTGTAATTTTCCTCAATCTAGGTCACAGTTATCTGCCTAGGATTTTATTTTTAAGACAGAGACCATCATATCCGTTTAGTTTTCTTCCCCTGGATCTGCCCAGGATTTGGAGATATGACTTGATAACACTCAGTTCAGTTCAGTCACTCAGTCGTGTCCGACTCTTTGTGACCCCATGAACCGCAACACGCCAGACCTCCCTGTCCATCACCAACTGCCAGAGTCTACCCAAACCCATGTCCATTGAGTCGGTGATGCCATCCCAACCATCTCATCCTCCATCATCCCCTTCTCCTCCTGCCCTCAGTCTTTCCCAGCATCAGGGTCTTCTCAAATGAGTCAACTCTTCACATCAGGTGGCCAAAGTATTGGAGCTTCAGTTTCAGCATCAATCCTTCCAGTGAACACCCAGGACTGATCTCCTTTAGGATGGACTGGTTGGATCTCCTTGCAGTCCAAGGGACTCTCGAGAGTCTTCTCCAACACCACAGTTCAAAAGCATCAATTCTTCTGTGCTCAGCTTTCTTTATAGTCCAACTCTCATATCCATACATGACCACTGGAAAAACCATAGCCTTGACTGTGATAACATTATTTGAATAATTAACCATAGGGCCTTGTGCCTTCTCAATTTGATCAACAGACTTCTTATATTAGGCAAAGAGAATAGTGGGAAAAAATTTGACCACACCCCTGGCGTGTGAGATCTTAAGTTCCCTGACCAGGAATTAAACCCATGCCACCCGCCGTGGAAGCACAGAATTTTAACCACTGGACAGCCAGGGAAATCCTTGGAATTTATACTTCCATCTCTCCTTACAACATAATTCCCTCCCAATATTCCTTATTGATCTTTTCTTTTTTTTTTTTATTTAATGAGCCCTGTGATTTTCCTCTTCCTCTCACTTTTCATTCTTCCCTTATGTAAAACAAATAAACCAAATACATAATTCTAATATCTCTATTTGGGGACTTTTTTCTTGCCAATAATCAGGCCCATTTTTATGGCACTAGCTGATATATTACGTAGTCTCCCCTCCTCTTATGTCCCACCCACCCCAACTGGAGCATCCACTACATCAGGCCGGCCCCTTGTGGTCCACTCTAACATACCTGATGTGAAGACAAAGACTTGAAGAGTCTTACTACATGCGATTCCTGATCCTGCCTGAAACTAACTCTACTTTAAACTCTCATCACTTTCCTAGCAGGTTCACCGAGTGCAACTGCCTATCAGAATTGCCACGGAAATTGGGTAAATGTACTTTCACTTTTCCTCTTCATTGAAACGGATTATTGAAATTGCAGCTGACCCCATGTGCTCATCAATAAGTCACTGGTTTTACAACTGAGACTTCTCAGTGGTTTAGGGGTACTCCTCCCACACCTTCTCTAAACCCTATTTTAGAAAAGGAGACTATAGGGGAATTCTTGTTCTAACACCCCCTTCCCCCATCTCTTCCGGAAGCTGCCAATGTACTATCTCTAGAAACCTCAGGCAAGTCTGAGAAACCCCTGATCCTACCCCCTGCGCTAGCTCTCAAAGGGCTTTTATAGGTCAGATCTTGGCAGAAATTTCCATTCACTTTTTGGACTATTCGGGCTTAAACAAAATCACTAATAAATATCAAATCACCCTCACAATACCTTCACTTTCACAACTGCTCATGTCCTACACTTGAAAGAAATAAGCCAGACTTTCCAGACCCAGTTCAGCTGCTCCTAAGGGAGCATGAGAAGCCAGGATCCCCTTGGTAGATTTTTCCTGACAAGAGTTCAGGAACCAAGGAAACAAAGAGCCCCTGGTATTTAAAGATCTCTCCCTGTTGGTAGCAACTGGGTCACAAAAGGAACTCTGAAACAGAGTAGATAATTCTACAGAGAGACTTTCACATACATTTGCATTCAGAAGATATGGGAATGAGGTGCTTTATTTAGTTATTAGAATATAGCTTATTAACTGAAATACTGGTTTGGCTGAAGTAACAATGAGATTCTAAATAACAGTGGCTTTTAAAACATAGACCATTTATGTATCTTGAATACAAAAGGGCAGGTTTGCAATTCAGGCTGGTGAGGTGGCCCCACAATCTTGAGGCTCTTTTTTCTTTAACACTTTTATCTTCAACGACTGGTTTCCATCTGAAGGTCTACAACGGCTGACTCATCTCCCACCATCACACCTGCTTTCCAGCCAGAGGAAGGAATCCAGGGGACAGGAGGGCACCCCTACCATCTGTGGGCACAGTGAGCCATGGCACACAGAACCTCACTCATATTCCACTTGCCAGAACCAAGTTCATGATCACACCTGTTCTGCAAGGAAGACTGTGAAATAAAACTTTAACTGGGTAACCAAATATCCAGTTTAAAAAAAAAAAGAAAGGAGAGAATGGATTCTGGAGAACAGCCAGTAATTTCTGCTACCACCTACTTTCCAAGGATAATATAACATCCACAGTCAACAGAGTGGCTCTGATACTAATTTCCAACCTCCTCTCACTAAAAATTGAGTAAAATCATTGTCTGGAATTACCCTATTTTCATTGCTATGATTCCAAACATTTTTCCAAATCCTCTTCTGTGGTCCACATGTTTTCCAGCCATTATACTTTCATGCCAAATACAGATCCTTTTGAGTCTTTTCATCTAACATTTCTAAATGTTCCAAAAGGTAAGATTTTTTTTAACCAACTACATTTCTATAGTTATTGGTGATCCTGATTTGATCATGAGAGCCAAACAACATATGAATTTTAAGGAGGCAATTTGGAGGGATGGGAATATTTATGAAGAGTCAGGTTTCTCTATTTCAAATTTCAGCTCAACTTTTTAAATTAACTATCTGCTCTTTGACAAAATACCTTTCTGAGCTACGTATTTTTCAGTTTTAATCAGGGAGCTGGGACTCCCTCTTTGTAAAGCCATTGTAAAAATCAAATAGTCTGTTACATAATATTGTCTAGCACACAGCAAATGCACAGTAAACAGTCATCCTTTCTGCTTTACTTCTTGACACACTTCACAAAATTCCTACCATAGCCCTTCATCTGGAAATGGTATCCCACATCCTCTTTGCTCTGTGTCATGAAGAATTGAAGACAGTCCTGACTTTGGGGTGACTCAAGCCCTACTTTACAGTGGCATATTGCTCGAAGAATTCTTTCCCCGAGTTCAGAAGTCTTGTGTCCTGTGAAACAAAACCTTATCATCTCTCACATTTCCTTACACAATAGTTATAGGCGAGTTGGGCTTCACCATTTAATCATTCCGTATCAACTGTCCATGAATGTGCTAGGCAAGATAAGTTACTTACCAACATCTATCATTTGTAAACCTAAAAGAAATTCCAGGCAGCAGATAAAGATACATCTAGGACTGCAACAGTAGAAACTAACACAACAATGTAAAGCAACTGTATTCCAATTTGAAAAAAAGACAAAATCAGAAAAATGAAACAAATGAAAAACAAAGAATGAAGCATAAACAGGTCTTCCCGGGTGGCACTATTGGTAAAGAACCCACCGGCTGAACACAACTGAAGCAACTTAGTGCACACACACACACACACAGGGCATAAATGAAGCCAGGAGTGAAAATGGTGTCCAAATATTCACACCAGAGCTCACAGTTGCCTCCCTCTGCCATGGGACTAAACATTGTATATTTTTTGCAAGGACTTTCCTTAGTTTATAGATGGCCATCTTCTTGCTCTCATAGTGTTCTCCTTGTACATTAGTACAAATTCCCCTTTATTAGAGAACACCGGTCTTATTAGATTGCTAGTCATTCAATCATGGAGCCATCCCTTAAAGACCTCACTTTACTTGATTGTCTCTGTGAAGACCCTGTTTCCAAATAAGTGCTCATTCCTTCTTTACTGGGGGAGTTAGGACTTCAACCTCTGAATTTTCATGAAATTGGGCAAGCAAATCCTACCATTTATTATGCTGCTGCTATTTAGATGCTAAGTTGTGTCCGACTCTTT
The DNA here is from genome assembly GCF_029378745.1 of Bos indicus. Classification (NCBI taxonomy): domain Eukaryota; kingdom Metazoa; phylum Chordata; class Mammalia; order Artiodactyla; family Bovidae; genus Bos; species Bos indicus. The sequence continues at coordinate 76,003,912 of NC_091768.1, forward strand.
TGCGACCCGGTGGAATGAAGCCCCCCAGGCTCCTCTGTCCATGGGATTCTCCAGGCAAGAATACTGGAATGGGTTACCATTTCCTACTCCAGGGGATCTTCCCAACCCAGGGATTGAACTGACGTTTCCTGCTTGTCAAGCAGATTCTTTACCACTGGGTCACCTGGGAAGACCCTCAACCTCTGTATTTTAGGGGGATGCAATTCAACCCATAACACATTGCTTCTGATAGAACAAACTCAGAGCTCGTTGTCTTGCTTTGTGTTTTGTTTTAATGTCACAATATCTTGCTTTGGGATTTCACAGGGTCTTAGGATGAGCATTTAAACATCAGTTACTGCATAGAGCACCCCCCGTCACACAGGCTAAGGGATCACTAGGATTCTCTGAGAGGCAGCTTGCTGCCCCTTGGATGAATGAAGCTCTGAGTGCATGCCCACGTGCTAAGTCATTTCAGTCATGTCTGACTCTTTGCCACCCCATGGACTGTAGCCCACTAGGTTCCTCTATTTGTGGGATTCTCCTAGCAAGAATACTAGAGTGGGTTGCCATGCCTTCCTCCAGGGAATCTTCCTGATCCAGGAATCAAACCCGTGTCTCTTATATCTCCTGCATTGGCAAGCAGGTTCTTGACCACTAGCACCACCTGGAAGTCTCTAAGCTCTGAAAGCAGCTGGTAATGGAGACTTTCTCAGATTTGTATCTCTTGTCTCTTCCTCTATAACTAACATACAATACTTTCTTCCTCAGTGTTTCCTAGCACTCTGTGGAGTTCATGGTCACTTCTCTATTCTAGTAGATGCCCAGCAGTGCTGCTCAATGCAATAATGTATCAGGATATCTGTAAAGTTGGGGTAAAGGCCCTTTCACACCATGGAGGGAAATGTCAGTCAAGAATCTGTCTGAAAATCCAGAAGACAGTGAAAGGTCTTTACCTTTTAAATTTTTCTTAGTGAAAATAATAAGACACCACAATCTACTCTTTGTGGCATTAATGGGTCAACATTTCTCCAGAAAAGCAAGGAGTGAAAACCAGACTTTTAGAGCCAAAAGGCTTTAAATGTCATCTCCTCCTTCATTTTCAGGAGAAAGAATAGAGATACAGAAAGATGAAGTCTCTTGGCTCCCAATCCAGTCATCTCTTTATTAGGCTTTCTTATTATTGTTAAACCCAAATTTAACTGCTTCAAGCACCACCTATGGTCAGGCTGTGAGAACACAGCACAGGTGCCTTTTATCTGAATCCCTCAAGACCACATGTGTTTATGAATTCAGGAAGTGTTCGGACTTCAGAAAGGCAATTTAACACACACACAATATACTCCATAATATCTTCAGTGGGGTTAGGACAGCACCTTCTAACCAAACACATTAATATTTCCTTAGTGGGCTGTGTGAGCATTCACATTACATATGCATACTCATATTGCTGCTGCTGCTAAGTCACTTCAGTTGTGTTTGACTCTGTGCGACCCCATAGACAGCAACCCACCAGGCTCCCCCATCCCTGGGATTCTCCAGGCATGAACACTGGAGTGGGTTGTCATTTCCTCCTCCAGTGCATGAAAGTGAAAAGTGAAAGTGAAGTTGCTCAGTTGTGTCCGACCCTCAGCGACCCCATGGACTGCAGCCTTCCAGGCTCCTCCGTCCATGGGATTTTCCAGGCAAGAGTACTGGAGTGGGATACTCATATTATGTGCAATTAATAAGAATCATACATAGCTTCATGGCACTTCATGGGCCAGATTTTGCCACCAAAGTAAGTTATGAAAACTTTTCAGTGTTCAGAGTTTTTCATGCTCTCTGTGTCTCAGGATTGGGAATAAGAGTTTGTCAGTTCCCCTTCCCTCAGAAGAGAGATTCTTGAGCTTGACTGTATGAAGGGACTACAGGAGGTGCCCCAGCCTACAACTATTGATTAAGATTCTTTGGGATGTAGCCTGGGAATCAGAATTTTTGATAAACAACCCAGCTGATACTGATGCAAATGGTGGGGGCTAGGGAGGAAACAAACTTCAAGGAACACTGCCTAGAGCACAGAGTCCGGGCATGGGAGACAGGTGGGAACCCCAGCTGCCTTATTTTCATCACATGCCTCTCCTGACACCTCCCTTTGACATCCGTTTGACCCTATAGTCAAGTTTCACAGAATTTTTCCATGACATTTTAATGGGAAGTGGGTGTCCAAAGGGTGTGTATATACAGATATTCAAAGGAATGAGAGAGAAAAACAAAGCTGAATGAGGAAGAAAAATCTCTGTTCTCAGAATGTTCACTGGATTACATCACATGTATTCATTCCTTATTTGAATGCCTTGCTGTGTATCAGACACCAATTCAGATGCGTGTACAACCACAGAATACTAACTAATGTTAGTATTATTATATTATTATTATTAATTCTCTTTCCCCACATCTCTTCTCAATATTGATTTTTCTGAGGGGTGGGCCATCAGCCACTGAAGCATATTGCACCCCTCCAGGCTATAGCTCCATCTGCTGGAATACAGGGCAATTAACCATTGCCCCACTGGTGCTTAATACAGATGATCCTGCACATATATCCCTGGCGGCCCAGATGGTAAATAATCCGCCTGCAGTGCGGGAGACCTGAGTTCACTCCCTGTGTTGGGAAGATTCCCCCCGGGGAAGAGAATGGCAACCCACTCCAGTATTCTTGCCTGGGAAATCCCATGGACAGAGGAGTCTGGCAGGTTACAGTCCGTGGGGTCACAAAGAGTTGGACACAACTGAGCAACTAACACCACATATATGAAATCATAATCATATGAAATCAAATCTGTATGACTGTGTCAGTTGTGCTGATGGAAGTTATTTGTTCTCTGTAGGTGAGTGTATGACAGAATTATCTGTGTAACCCCATCGGAGAGCATTAGACTAATCTATTGATACCCAGTTGAGAAGGCTTTAGTGTAAATAGGTTAACCTCCCTAATATAGCCTGCACTTGCTGGGGATGAAGAATTGACCTTCCTTGCAAATGCCTTCCTCTAAGCTTGGTCTGCTGAGAAAAGCCCCAGGATGGCTATTAAGGCCCCTGGGTGTTGACTCTAAGTAAGGAGCTAGGCATGGAGCCCAGGTGACCACAGAAGCTTATTAATGGGCTCTCTGGGTTTAGCAGTCCCTCTGGGCAGTCTGAAGTTGTTTTGTGATCTCTGATTTACCCCCTCATCTGTCTCCCCTTTCCCCTATAATTTTCCCCACACTACCCATTTCTCCCTAAATTCCCTTTTCCATTTCAGTCATCAAAGCTCACTCTCTCAAGTCTCTTCCTTTGAGGCTCTGTACCTCTCGATTTCACTCTCTAGGCTTCCCAGGTAGCTCAGTGGTAAAGAATCTGCCTGCCTATGCAGGAGACACAGGAGACTTAGCTTTGATCCCTGGGTCGGGAAGATCCCCTGGAGTAGGAAATGACAACCCACTCCAGTATTCTTGTCTGGAAAATTCCATGGACAGAGGAGCTTGGCGGGCTACAGTCCATGGGATTGCAGAGTCAGACACGACTAATCGCAACTGAGCACAGTCAGCTGACATGTGGAGCTCTGATCGTCTCTGCAGAGCTTTCTATGTGGCTTTCTGACTGGGACAGGATCTCTGTTGGAAGGTGTGTGTCTCTGCAGGAGGGAGTGGAGGTGGGCAGGTGACATTTAGATACATCAGTGCTCACAGGTGGGTATGTAACTGAAGCTAAATTTTAGACTGAATGGCTTCTATGAAAATGGAGGATTGAGATCGGGGATACGAGGAAAGAGGGTAGGGAGGAAGAATGAATGTTTGAGAAGGTTGGAATGGCCATGACCCATGGATGGGCCCATGAGCTGACTAGAACGGCGCTAGCTCTCTCTGTGACATCATCTCCAGGAGAGCAAGGACTTCACCTATAGGTTTTCTGGAGTCTCCTCAGTAGTTGAGGAGGGCCTGACAGGCAGCAAATGCCAGATATTTGTTGAACGAGTGAATGTTATTGTTGTGAGATTGCTGTTGCCTAAAACTGCCATGCAAGTACTTAGAAGTTTGTCAGCTGAGCAGTGTCTTTTAGACAACAAACATTTAGGAATGGCTGGAAATAGTTTGGGGAAGTAAAAATGAGCCCATTAAAGTTGGCCTTGAAGGACAGACTAGGAGTTTTGAGGTGGAAGAAGAGGTTGCAGTAATTCTGGTTACAGGGAGGGGGCATTTTAGGAGCCAGACTCTATGGGACTCTTCACAAATCCTGCATCAGTCATCACAGCTCATCTCCTTTCTAACTGGGGAAACTGGGGCAAGAGGCCCTTGTCAAATCTCTGAAATCTTTTCCTTGGCTGACTTATAAGTGATCAATGTTGGGGCATTCAGACCTGAGGGCTTCTCTTTTTTCTGCTCCATGCCAATGACCCTAAACACCATATATATGCAGATAATCCCATTTTTTAATCTCTCATCCACATTTGGGTACTCAACTGTCTAAGTGACCTCTAGATTTGGCTGTGTGCTTGCCTTTTTTTTTTTTTTACAATCAAACTGGAACTCTTGATTTCATGTGCCATTTCTTTTTCTCAAAACCTGCTTCTACTCCAATCATCCCATCTCAGTTCCTGGCCCTGGCATTCACCCAGAGGCTTAAGCTAGAAACCTCTTTTTACAGATATTTTTTATATGGGCTATTAATAAACTCTCTATTGTTAAAATACGGCTTCATTTTATGTTTTGGTTTTATGGCCACAAGATACGTGGGATCTTAGGTCTCCAAGCAGGGATGGAACCCCTGGCCCCACTCCTGCATTGGAAGACAAAATCCTAACCACAAGACCATGAAGGAAGTCCCTAGAAACCTCTTTAAATCCTCCCTTTTCCTCACTTTCCTCCACATCCATGAGCAAGTCACAAAGGCTCTGTCTCAAAAACAGCCTCTTCATCTCTTCACTGGTGTGCATTCCACCTGCTCCTCGAGCCCAACCTCCATCCTCTCCTGCCCTGACTCTTACAGTAGCTGCCCAGCTGGTCTCCCAGGTTCACCTCTGCACCCTCACCAGCCTTACATCACACTAAGCTAGAATGATGTTTGAAATTTTAATTCAGATTTGTCTTTGCACTATTCTCATTCCATCCAGTCTTCCCATTGCATGGAATAAGCTCCAAATTTCCTTGCCATTGTGCAGAGCATTTTCCATCTGCGGCCTCTTTCCACCTCACTCCCCTTAACTCCCCTACTCCCTTTCCAGCTCCTGCTTGTTCTGAAGCCTCTGCACTCTCCCTTCCATCCTTTCTTGGTTGAATCCTTTCTCACCCTGAACCTCTCAGCTTAAATGTCACCTAGTTAGAGACGCCTTTTTTTTTTTTTCTTTAAAGGAATTTTTTCTTTTTTTAACTCATTAGGTCTTTTTTAAACTTAGAATTGCAGCCATGAAATTAAAAGACGCTTACTCCTTGGAAGGAAAGTTATGACCAACCTACATAGCATATTCAAAAGCAGAGACATTACTTTGCCAACAAAGATCCGTCTAGTCAAGGCTATGGTTTTTCCTGTGGTCATGTATGGATGTGAGAGTTGGACTGTGAAGAAGGCTGAGTGCCAAAGAATTGATGCTCTTGAACTGTGGTGTTGGAGAAGACTCTTGAGAGTCCCTTGGACTGCAAGGAGATCCAACCAGTCCATTATGAAGGAGATCAGCCCTGGGATTTCTTTGGAGGGAATGATGCTGAAGGTGAAACTCCAGTACTTTGGCCATCTCATGTGAAGAGCTGACTCATTGGAAAAGACTCTGATGCTGGGAGGGATTGAGGGCAGGAGGAGAAGGGGACACCAGAGGATGAGATGGCTGGATGGCATCACTGACTCGATGGACGTGAGTCTGAGTGAACTCCGGGAGTTTGTGATGGACAGGGAGGCCTGGCGTGCTATGATTCATGGGGTGGCAAAGAGTTGGACACGACTGAGCGACTGAACTGAACTGATCGTTAATTAACAATGTGCTGCTACTTTCAGGCGTGCGTACATGCTAAGTCACTTCAGTTGTGTCCAACACTTTTCAACCCTTGGACTGTAGCCCGACAGGCTCCTCTGTCCATGGGATTCTCCAGGCAAGAATACTGGAGTGGGTTGTCGTTTCCTCCTCCAGGGGATCTTCCTAACCCAGGGATCAAACCCACATCTCTTGCATCTTCTGCGTTACAGGCGGATTCTTTACCCACTGAGACACCTGGGAAGCCCTAGTTTCAGATGTACAGCAAGCTGATTCAGTTATACATATACATGTGTCTATTCTTTTCCAAATTCCTTTCATATTTAGGTTGTTACATAATATTGAGCAGAGTTTTCTGTGCTATGCAGTAGGTCCTTGTTGGTTATCCATTTTAAATGTATGCCTTTTAAAATCAATCCAAAGTAGTCCAAACCACCTATTACTTTCTCACACAAGACTCTACTGTTTACTTCTCAGGACTTTTCACAGTCTATGATTATTTTATTTGCTGATTTTGTTGTCCCCAATTAGGATGTAACTTACATAAGATCAAGGACCCTGTCTTACACAGTGGAGGATCTCAACCTCTTAGAAAAGTATCTGGTGCAGACTTGGCACTCAGTAAACATTTCCTGAAAAGATGGATGAGCTTCTGGGGGCCTCCTTTTCTTTTCAAGTTTATTTATTTTTAATTTAAGGATAAATGCTTTATAGTATTGTGTTTCTGCCAAACATTAACATGAATCAGCCATAGGTATATGTATGTCCCCTCCCTCTTGAAACTCCTTTGCAGCTCCCTCCCCATCCCACCCCTCTAGGTGGTTACAGAGCCCTAGTTTGAGTTCCCTGAGTCATACAAAAATATGGAATGCTTCGTGAATTTGCATAGGGGCCATGCTAGTTTTCTCTGTATCGTTCCAATTTTAGTATATGTGCTGCTGAAATGAGCATCCTCATTTTCTTATTCTGTGACCTAAAGGTAAAAGATACAGGCCTGTTTCATAGAGTTGTTATGAGGATTAAATGTGAAAAAATTCTAAGAGATCAATAAATGTTAGCCACTATGATTATTACCAATACCACTTCTAGTAATAGTCATACTAGTAGTACCACTATTCTTTCAACAGCCCTTATGAGGCCGCTAAAATTATCTAGAATTTACAAATAAGGAAATGAAGATTAGAGATTCAAATAGCTAGGTTGAGATCACTTAGTATGCCTTAGAGCTTGAATTTTAAGAGTGAGGAGTTGGAAATGACTGAAGAGCTCATTTCTTAGTGATTCGAAGAGAGGTGTTTCCGATGGCATTACCAAGCTTTGGACAGAGGGACTCTAAAGGGAAGAGATATGTTATGCTGAGCAGGTATCTGGATATCCAAGGTTTGATGCCTAGTGAACTATCGGGGATAGAAGTCTCACTCACGTGAGAGGTCAGCAGTTTTAGATTTGTGTATCCAAGAACATAACCTCTCCATTGTGATCGTGATACCATTATCTAGAAAGCTGTTCATTTAGTGTTGGCAGAAACACACATATACGTACTCCTTGAGGTCAAAAGAGAGTTGCAGCTCCTCAGATGGGCCCCTCTCTCTTACCCACCCTGCCCCCTACTGGAATTCCCTTCTGTGTTTTCTAATCCTAGATCCTTCCTCACAGCATCCTGTATCTGTTTTGGAGGCTTACTTTGTGGGCCTCAAGCATTAACTTCAGGACCCAGAAGCAGGCCTTTGAGGTCTGATGTTGTATTATGCTTGGGTGATGTGAATTTTTTGGCATAAAAAAACAAAGTAGGATACCAAAAACTCTTTCTCTTCTTATACTGATGTCTTTAAAAATAGCTAAAATTGGTCTAGCACTTACCATATGCCAGGGACTATTCTAAGTACTTTAGATGAATATATAAAATGTTTGTTTTAGGGAATCAGGAAAAGAAGAGTGATGAATAGAAGAGACAGAACAAAGACTATAAGGCTGATGGATAAAGAAGATGGATAAGGCATTGTTTTATGGCTCATAGTAAAGAATCTGCCTGCAGTGTGGGAGACCTGGGTTCAATCTCTGGTTTGGGAAGATCCCCTGGAGAAGAGAACTGGCTACCCACTCCATTATTCTGGTCTAGAGAATTCCATACGTACACACATACAGGTCAAAAAACATATATAACCAACATCCCAAAGACCCATCCTGTGATCCCTCCCTTCCCTGAGACAGAGACTATCAGGCCCAAGTTTCTCATAACCTCCATGCTATCCTGTCTCTTTGGCGGCTTCAAACACAAAAGCCATTGAATATTAGGGACTTGGGCATTGTCTAATCGACATGCCTCCCCCTTGTTTTGAGTTCAGAGGGGAAATGACTTGTTCAAGATCACACAGAGAGTTACAGAATCTGAATCTCCTCTTTCTACTGGTCCATGGGGTCACAAAGAGTTGGACACAACTGAGCGACTTTCACTTCCACACACTTTAGAATCAAGCACTTCAGGAAGAGATGGTCAACAGTCTCAAGTCTCTCTTAAATTGGAGGAAGAAAATTAGGTTCATATTTAACTTCAGAAAAGTGTTTATGTAGAGAACTTAGAACTCAGATTACTAGCAAAATGAGGGAGGAAGTATAAATGGACGGTATAGAGAGTCTTCCACACATTTGACAGCAAACAGAAGTAGGCAAGAGGCATGATTGCTAGAGAAGCAGCAAGGTAAAGGGAAATATTTGCTCAATTTGGGAGACCTATAAATTTTGAAAGGTGGAATGCAAGAAGCAAAAGAGGTGGGAGAAGAGTAAAGATATGGAAAGGGAGGGGGATAATGATGGGTGCAAAACACCCTTCAACGTTGATCTGAAACCAAACAAAGCTGAGGTTCTTAAGCTGGGATGCATCATGGAGCCACTTGGGACCGTTAAAAACAATCAGTGCCTGGATCCCACCTCCAGAGCTTCTGATTTAACTGGTCTGGGAGTGCCTGGGCATCAAAACATGTAATATTTCCTAATTGATTCTAACATACAGCCAAGTTTGGGAACTGCTGATCCAGGACTCAAGAGACTCTCTCCTCTTTGAATCTGAAAATAAGAACTAAGAAAATGATGTAAGGATAGATCATTTGAATTGAAGACAAGTTTAACTGACGAAACTCACACATGTTGGCTTGGATCATCTTAGTAAAAAAAAAAAAATTAAACAGGTGATTTGATTATCATTGGAGTGGGAAGAAGGAAGTTTGAAGACAGAGGCTCCTCAAATAGCTATCATGAGGGGCACATGGAAGAGACTCCTGCAGCAGAGGAGTGACGGACAACATGGAATAATGATGTTGTTGTGCCTGGGTATTTGTTGAGCCAGGATTTCACATGGATTGGTCCTCTTATAGCTGGGCTTCATAGACTGATTGAGATGTAGAGAGAGCTGATGGAGGGTGATCCATGGGCTCAGGAAAGTCAAAGGAAGAAGTCAATTGACCATAGAGTCCAGTGTTGGGCTATGGTTGGTTAGGAAACAAGCTGAGTAGATTTGGACAGTGGGAGAGAAGACCTGTAAGGTTGTGGTTAGAGAAAGGAACTTTAGCAACTGAAATCCCAATTGGAAAATAATCCTACAGGATCTATACCTCTTAGTGAGCATTAAAAATATTAAAAATGCAAGTATCATGTTTCCTCTACAATTCAAGGAGGCTTGGTGAAAGGAACAATAGACACAAATTCTCAGATCAATCGTTAGACAGAGCTCTGCCAACAGCCAGTCCCTCTGTCCATCTTCGGGGCTCAGTATATACTAAGAGGCTTACTGTGATAACTTCTCAGGATTTGTATACCTGAATCACTACATCAGCTTGTCAGGTTGCTTAGCTATACATATCACACACCAATAAAAATATCTTTCCTTACCATGAGTTTCTGTGACTCCACCCCTCCCAACATTTTTTTGACGTCTTCTCTCTCCTCCATATTCCCATCCCCCAAATGGCTGTCATAATCTTGATTTTAGAAACAGGCATCTTGAGGGGAAAAACCTCAAGGTTCCCATTTGTTTTCTAGCATTAAACTAGCAAAAAAATTTACTGGCAATTCGTTTAAAGAGGTGGAGCCTTATTAAAACCAAAAACAAGTGGCTCATGGGAAACTTTTTGTGCACTTAAGCATAACTCCTCATTTGTGTCAGCCAAGAGTTGTACTGACTTATATTGTCCTGTATTTGAACCAAATTCAAGTATCGCATAATCATTACCAGTTTCACAATTTTCTTCTTCTTTTTTTGTTACTGAAAAGTTGAGTTTAAGGTAAAACTTCAACCTGTAAAGTGATCAGGGCCAACTAGTCCTCTCTCAGCTGACCTGCTTGTTTCATTTGAAATGAAACTCACTCTTGCTCTTAATTCTTTCTCCTTCTCTCCTCTCCCCTACTCTCACCTATTACCTGGAAATGGCATTCAGGTCAGAGTTCTCAGATGCAATGTGGGATGGTTATCTTCCAGACCAGATGGCGAGGTATTTGAAAGTGCACAGCGCTGTGGCTGCAATGTTCAGACGCAGGTGCGTAAGGGAGAAATGTCTTACGACAGAATCTTATGTTTAAGGCAGACTTCACAGAAATTTTGAGTTGCTTAGTTACAAGTGAGTTTGGTTATAAAAGTAGAATGTGTGTGTATGAGTGTGTGCTTAGTCATTCAGTCATGTCCAATTCTTTGCGACCCCAAGGACTGTAGCCCACCATGATCCTCTGACCGTGGGGTTCTCCAGGCAAGAATACTGGAGTGGGTTGCCATCTCTTTCTCCAGGGTATTTTTCTGACCCAGGGATCGAACCCAAGTTTCCTGCAGTGTGGGGGGATTCTTTACCGTCTGCTAATATATGCGGATATATATATATATATATATATATCCATCTCACTGGTTTGCAAATGAAATCTACTGAAATCAAAGAAAACTTTATTTAAAAGTTACGCTATTACTGGCAATAATAATCATAATGCTTTATACTGCCACTGTGCTTCCACATACATTTAGTATGAGTTCTTCAGAACTATACGGGAGGGACTTCCCTCGTGGTCCAGTGGCTAAGACTCCATGTTCCCAAGGCAGGGGGGCCTGGGTTCAATCCCTGGTCAGGGAACTAGATCCCACAATCCACAATTCAAAAAAGATCTTGCATAACACAAGTAAAAATCACTCATGCCTCCAGGAAGATCAAAGATTCCAAGTATCACAACTAAGACCCAGTGCAAATAAATAAATATTAAAAAGAACTGTGCAGGAGGTGGTTGAACATTGATTCACTCATTCACTCAAGCCAACTGTCCTATCTTGTGAGAGGGGCAGAAGTCCAAACAGCCACTTTGAGCTGAATGGACATAGAGTTTGAGGAATGACCAGGTACTTACAGAGGCTGATTTCATCCTAGGACTCAGAGGTCAAGAAGTGATGCACAAGGCACTCAGGAGACTCTCATAATTTATGCAAATGATTCACACTAGAGTGAACAGCATAGATTTACTGAAACCTGACAGCTGGGCAGGAAGGACACTATTTTAGAGCCAAGTCACCAGGTGGACATCACTGGGATTCATGTTTGGCAGCTCGCTGGAGCAACAGATTCTCACCTTGTCAAGGAGAAGGATTCATGCTCAACCACAAAATATCTTAGGGACTCCCCTCTCTCCATGCTTGTTGTTGTCTTCTTTGTATCCATTAATTGAGAAATCAGTCAATCAGTGCTCAGTCACTCAGCTGTATATGACTCTTTGTGACCCTCTGGACTGTAGCCCACTGGACTCCTCTGTCCACAGAATTTTCCAGGCAAGAATACTGGAATGGGTAGCCATGTTGTCCTCCAGGGGTTCTCCCTGACCCAAGGAATGAACCTGATCCAAGGATTGAACCCAAGGATTGAACCTTGGGTCAGGGAGAGTCTCCCACATCTCCTGCATTGGTAGGCGGATTCTTACCACTGCATCATCTGGGAAGCAGTTGAGAAACACATAATGATAAAAACCAACTAGGAATCACTAAAACACATTGTCTAAGTCCATTCCAGCTGCTATAACAGAATACACAGACTGGGTGCCTTAAATCACAAACATTTATTTCTCTTAGCTCTTGAGACTACAAGTCTGAGATCAGGGTGCCCACATGGTCAGGTTCTTAATGAAGTACTTCCTCTTAAATGTCCCATCATCTGGCAGAGAAAGAGGGAAAAAGAACTAACTCTCTTCCTCTTTAAGGATGCTAATCCCATCATGGGGCTCCACCCTTAGATCTAATTATCCCCCAAAGGCCTCACCTCCAAATACCATCACCTTTGGGCTTCACCATATGGATGGGAGGCTGCTAAGTCACTTCAGTCATGTCCAACTCTGTGCGACCCCATAGATGGCAGCCCACCAGGCTCCCCCATCCCTGGGATTCTCCAGGCAAGAACACTGGAGTGGGTTGTCATTTCCTTCTCCAACGCATAAGTGAAAAGTGAAAGTGAAGTCACTCAGTCGTGTCCGACCCTCAGCGACCCCATGGACTGCAGCCTTCCAGGCTCCTCCGTCCATGGGATTTTCCAGGCAAGAGTACTGGAGTGGGGGTGCCATTGCCTTCTCCGATGGATGGGAGGAGGGGGACATAAACCTTCAGTTCACAACATGCACCTCCCCCCATTCCCTCACAAGCCCATCCCCTTGCCTGTTCTCCCAGGCCCTAACTGGAGATTGCTTCCTGCTTTCCCAATGACTATGAGCCAGCTCTGATCCTGGCAGACAGCACCTTCTCTGACATCCAGTGGGATGCTAACACACCTTCTCCAGCAAGGCCTGAACCCCTTCTTCCAAGTTGTCGTCCCATGGGTCCTCTTTCTTAGTCTTATGGTGCCCTTTGAAGTTCCTTTTACATCTTTACAGTTACTCTTCTATCATAGTTTAATAACTCTTTGTAATAAACATCCCCTGCTTTACATCACTGTGTGGTTTCTATCTCTTGGTTGAACCAACATTAACACAAGTTCTTTTGGAAAAGTAATGACACATACGTGCATGAGATAATCAATCCACAAACAATAGCTGGAATAGAAAAGAATTCCTAACTTTCTCACAACCGCTATCTATAATCTTCCAGGTGTCCACAGTCAGTAGGTTGGGAGACTCTGGGCTAGAACTTCAGGTTGGCAGAAACAAAAGCAGAATCCTGGAGCTATTCAGAGAATGACATGAATGCCCTGGGGTGGGGTGGGGAAGCTTCGAGTGTTAGGGAACCATGTTGATGTTCATGGTCAGGCCTGCCTCCTCCTCTTGATCCAGAATCTATGAACATCATAAAGATGAAATGTGTCTTGGATTGAAGAGGTGGGGAGAAGGGAACTGGGTCTGCTCTGTCAGGATGAGTTCAGACCCTGGACTGGGATAGAGCCTGCAGGTGGGGAAGGAGAGGCAACAGCAAACCTAATAGTGAAAATCTGAGACGGGCTGGGGATAAAAGGGCAGAGCTGACATAAGCCATCTGTCAAGCTCCTGATTGACAGGTGAGCCTCTAAAACAGGGGGTACCAGGCAAACTGCTGGAGAGTACTCAGTGTACGAGTGGAACAAGCATGACTGGAAAACAGGTCCTCTGACTCCTAAATAGGATTCCTGTTTATCACACTGCCCATCCTAACAGGGCTTACTATTAGGGGCAGAACAGAAGGTTTCTATCATTTCTGATGTTTTGGAACAGATTAAATAGTATAGAAATCATCTTTTTTCAGAAGATATTTATGGAATTTGTCTTTCAAAATATCCAGATCTGGCTTTAGGAAGATTAGAGTTAAGGAAATATTTTAAATTCCTCTTCAGTTTTCCACCTAATTGATTTGGTGAGGTTTTTTTTAAAGCCATTCCCTGAGTCAATTTTGGTAATTTAAAATTCCTGAAAAAGACTATTGATTTTACCAAAATATTCAATTTCTTTACTTAGTGTTATAAAGAGTATTTAATTTCTAAAGTGAAAGTTGCTCAGTTGTATCCAACTTTTGCAGGCTGTATACAGTTCATGGAATTTTCCAGGCCAGAATACTGGAGTGGGTAGCTGGTCCCCAGGGGATCTTCCCAACCCAGGTCTCTCACATTGCAGGGAAATTCTTTACCAGCGGAGCCACTAGGGAAGCCCAAGAATACTGGAGTGGGTAGCCTATCCCTTCTCCAGAGAATCTTTCCAACCCAGGAATCGAACTGGCGTCTCCTACATTGTAGGCGGATTCTTTACCAGCTGGGCTACCAGGCAATCCCATTTAATTTTTAAGTATCCTCTATATCATCTGTGGTTAAAACCTAGTTCCCACACTAAATGATGTTACTGTGTTTTTCTCCTTTCCTTCATGGTCACAGATGCCAAGGATTTGCTTATTCAATATCTTTTCACAGAACCACCTCTGTATTTCCATAACAATTCTGTTGTCCATTTCTTTCTTTCTTTCGTTCTTTTTTTAATTTAATAGGAGAAGTGTTACAAGGAATCTCAGGTGCAGAGATATGAGTTAATCATACTCCCTTCTATATGACTCACTTTTACAACTGTTCTGTACTGGACTCTCTATTTCAGTTCTTTTATTTATTTTCTACTTTACTGTAACCCATACTCTCATTCCTTTCCTCTAAATAGACTTCTTCCAGTCCTCAGATCAGTATCTTTTCTAGAAAAATGTAATGTCTTTTTATTTTAGCCTGTAATTTTGGAATTATTCATATTGTATGTTTCTATTAATTTCTTATTGCTGCCATAACAAATTATTTCAAACTCAGTGGCTTAAAACAACAAATCATCATTTTACTGTCCTGGAGATCAGGAGTTCAAGGTTAACATCAACTACCACCTAAAGTCCCTGGTCTAAAATCAAGGGGTTGCCAGGGTTGGTTTTTTTTCCCAAAGGCTCTGAGAGAAGAATCTTGTTTCCTTGACTTTTTCAGTCTCTAAAGGCTAAATAGGTTCAGGACTCCTTCCTTGCTTCTCTCCAATCTCTTGCTTCCTTCCTCATATCTCCTATTCCTGACTGTGAGCGCACTGCCTCCCTCTGATAAGGACTCCTGTTATTGCACTGGCCCACCTGGATAATGCAGGCTACTCTCCCGCCATTAACATTCAGATCAGATCAGTAGCTCAGTCGTGTCCAACTCTTTGCAACCCCATGAATCGCAGCACGCCAGGCCTCCCTGTCCATCACAAACTCCCAGAGTTCACTCAGACTCATGTCCATTGAGTCAGTGATGCCATCCAGCCATCTCATCCTCTGGCGTCCCCTTCTCCTCTTGCCCCCAGTCCCTCCCAGCATCAGAGTCTTTTCCAATGAGTCAACTCTTCGCATGAGGTGGCCAAAGTACTGGAGTTTCAGCTTTAGCATCATTCCTTCCAAAGAAATCCCAGGGCTGATCTCCTTCAGAATGGACTGGTTGGATCTCCTTGCAGTCCAAGGGACTCTCAAGAGTCTTCTCCAACACCACAGTTCAAAAGCATCAATTCTTCCATTAACATTACTTGATCCCATTTGCACAGGTTCTGGGGATCAGAAGGTGGCCATCCTCAGAGGGCCATTTTTCAGCCTGAAACAGTACTCATCTAATTCATCTCTTCTGACCGCTGTGTAGTACTCAAGGCATACATGCACCATCCTTCACCTATCCATGCTCCTAGAGATGAACACCTGCTACTATTTACATCTCTTCAATAAATATACTCTAACAAGTCCCCTTAAGAATCTGTGTGAGATTTCTCAAGGCTCTATAGAGGGACAAGGAGGGTGAAAGGAGCTGATACAAATTACCAACCCCTACCCTCTGGAATGGTACAAGGGTCCAGAAAGGTATCAATACAAATCCCATGTAAAGACTTTACACTTTTTATTGTCTGTATTTTTGAGTGCACTGTGTCTTCGTTGCTACGCACAGGCTTTCCCTAGTTGCAGCAGGTGCGGGCTACTCTCTAGTTGTGGCGCTCGAGCTTCTCACTGCAGTGGCTTCTCTCGTGGAAGCACCGGCTCTAGAGCTCAGGCTCAGTAGTTGTGGCACACAGGCTTAGCCGCCCTGCATTATGTGGGATCCTCCCAGGGATCGAACCTGTGTCCCCTGCATTGGCAGGCACTGTTAACACTAGATCACCAGGGAAGTCCCCCATGTAAAGATTTTTGCCAATTCCACCTTGGTAGGAGACTTGAAAACAATTTTCCCTACAGGACAAAAATTTCATGCCCTGAGTTATACCCAGAAGTATTACTAATTGCAGTGTGCAGACAGGCCATTTCTCCAAAATGTCTATTGCTCTCCACCTGCAGTGCAAGGAGTTTCTTATTTCCCACATATGCCTGCTAACACTTGGTAATACCTGTGTAAGGTCAGGCCAGTCAAGATGGCTGTTCTCTTGCTCTCTGCACATCTCCTGCTCCAGCAGACCCTGCTTCATTCACTTGCCTATCCAATACTCTTGGTTATAGGGTTTAATTAGTCACTGCCTTCCTGCTTGCCTCCTGCTCCAGCCACTGGTTTCCCTGGTAATTGATGAGCTAATCTGATGTCAATCCCACCTATAAAGGGAGCCTCCTCCTCCCCCATGTATCGAAGATGGCCGTCATTTTCTGCTTGCTGTCTGCTGGTCACAGTGGGATTTCAATCCACGACCCTTTTGCTCAGGACATGGAAGATTCCCCTGTCCAATAAACTGTTGATGTCTCTGTCGCTATCTCTGGGTTCTTTCTCTGGTCATAAGGTTGAGCAACCGTAAGGCTTGCTAGCCTGCAGGGTGTGGCCCAACAACCTAATTTTCTAATAATTTACTATTTTATGGGAGTTACTGTATTCTCATTATTGTCATCAAGTTTCTATAATAATTAGTGAGGTTGACCATCTGTTGATATGCTTGTTATCGGTTCTGCTTTTTACTACTAGGAATCTTCACTCATTTTCTTCCAGGGTATTTCATTTGTGGTGGTGGTTGATGTTCTTGTTTTTATCCATTTTCCGGAATTTGTTGTTTTCTCAATTCATTACTTGTCAGTTATAAATACTGCAAATACCTTCTCTCAATATATCATGCATCTCAACTTTTCTATGTTGCCTTTTATTTAACAGAAATCTTTAATTTTGACATAGTCAAACTCACTCACTTTTTACCTTAGCGTACAAGTACATGCTTTCTAACCCATTAATTTTAACATTTATTTTCATTTCTTCCTTCTTTTTATTTGTTTACTCTTTTTTCTCTAGAATATTGAGCTAAATGCCTACATAATTTTCATCTTTCAGTTTTTAATCAGTGAATATTAGTTAATATTCTTTTGGTGAGAGATGTTTTTGAATTTGACAAATTTTAAATAAAATTTTGTTGTATTTTGCTTCATTCTTTAACCAATTATTTTTTCTGCTTTGAGCTATTTCCCATCTACTACTTTGCAGATGTTAGGTGCGTTCCCATAGTTATATTTTATTATAACTGGACTAAAATAAATTTAACACTGGAATATTATAAAAATATATTACTGGAAATTGTCATCTTCATGTCATAAAGAGGAAAAGTAGAGTATCCAATAGCAAGTGAAAAAAAATTGCAAGTACAAGTCAAGCCCAGCCATTTCTTCCTATCATAATTTCACTTTCTTTTTCTAAGTTGTTAAATTTTAAAACTTGAGATTGAAGTGTTGGTTTTACTTTGTATAATAATGATTTGTGGGAACACTTAAAGTTATTTGATATAGAAACAGTCAGATTAGAAAAGAAAATTGAAAGTCATTTTGTAAGCTTGCTGCTGCTAAGTCGCTTCAGTTGTGTCCGACTCTGTGCGACCCCATAGACGGCAGCCCACCAGGCCCCCTGTCCCTGGGATTCTCCAGGCAAGAACACTGAAGTGGGTTGCCATTTCCTTCTCCAAGGTATGAAAGTGAAAAGTGAAAGTGAAGTCGCTCAGTCGTGCCCAACTCTTAGCAACCCCTACCAGGACCCCTACCAGGCTCCTCCATCCATGGGATTTTCCAGGCAAGAGTACTGGAGTTGGGTGCCATTGCCTTCTCCATTTCTAAGTTTAATGTTATACAATTTTTAAATCGTTGCAGGGAGGATAAGCTCATTTATACAGAATGCATATTTCAGCCAATGCAGCAGATACAAACTGCAGCTTTAAGAAAACAAAAGAAATATAGATGCTGAACTATATTTTGTTCGTTTGTTCAACAAATATTAAAGGCCTATCACGTGCCACTGTTCTGAACACTGGGAATACAGCAGTTAACAGAGTAGGTAAGATCGACATTCGAATGGAGCTTTGGAGTGAGAGATGCTGTAATAAAGAAATAAACTGGTAAATAAAGTAATTTCAGTTCAGGTATTTCCCAGGAAAAAGATAAAACGTGGTGGCCCGTGAGCCAGAAACTTACCGATAAGAAGTAGCCTTCCCTCCACACGGTGACTCACCTGAGCGGAGCCACAGCAAATGCACACGAGCCCCCGTAATGCCCTGCTCTTAATCCAGAAGGCAACCAGAATCTGGCTCGTTAGCATGGACAGCTAGGAATGAGAGAAGCTGTTCCACAGGCTTGTTCATCACAGAATTCATTACACAAACAGGACTGACTGTTACACTCTTCTGTCACAATAAGAGATGCAAAAGGAAGAGGTAATCTTTTCACAGGAAGGCTAATTCTGAAAAAAGTATTTATGGATTGTTTTGTTTGTTTTTGGAGGGCATGGGGAAAAAAGTAGTCCAGACAGAATAGACTTCTCAGTGATTATAGCCACTTCTCAGGGCTGTTGGAAGGGTAACCACAACCCAGCTCTCAACACAGGAATTCCAACATGCCCATACAGCAATTTCTTCTACCCCAAACTTTTCATCCTATCAGAGGGGTTCCTTCTCTGTTCTTCCCCCTCCAATTTCCAGCCCAGCTAGCTCGAGGCTTTCACATTGCTAGTCTTTCCCCAGGCATCCAAATCTCTTCTATTTCTTACTGGAACAGTGTATTTCCACCCAATCCAACATTCCTCTTAACTCCAAGGCTCACATCTAAACCTCAGCAAAAGAGGCAGCCACTTCAGATACTAAGGCCACCCATTAGAAGGCACTGACAAGTTAGAACAAACCTCTTTTTCACTTTTATCTCCTATTGTGCTTTGGCATTATATTTTCAATAATAACTGGTATGTGTATGTGTGTGTGTGTGTTTCCGGTTTTAGAAGCTATATAGCCAGCATGTGTTACAGTAACTTCATGGTACTGACAAGTGTCTGTACAAATTGTTAAACTGCTTCTGATATTGTGGCTTTCCTTGACTGAGGGGCTTCCCTGGTTGCTCAGACAATGAAGAATCTGCCTGCAATGCAGGAGACCTGGGTTTGATCCCTGGGTCAGAAAGATCCCCTGGAGAAGGGAATGGCAACCCACTCCAGTATTCTTGCCTGAAGAATTCCATGGACAGAGGAGCCTGGTGGGCTTATAGTCCATGAGGTCACAAAGAGTCGGACATGACTGAGTAACTAGCACACTTTCCTTGATTGACCTTACAAGTTATTTAATTGCAATATATAATTTGTCTCATGGTGCTTCCTAATTTAAGACAATTAGTCTGAAGATAAGATGGAAGAGAAGACCATATTTACCATAGCATCTAAAAAGTAAAATATTTAGAAAAAAATTTTTAAAAGTGCAACTTGATGTGAGAAACTTTAAAGCTCTCCTGAAGACTTTGAAGGCGTTTAAAGCATACTGCCCCAAAATATGCCACTCTAACATTATTATTTTGAGCTAAAGGCAGTTGAAAAGAAGCAAACACACACAAACTTTCTTGCTCTTCCTTCCTCTATTAAGAAGGAGAGGATAATTTTTAATCAGTCAGTCAGTTTAGTTGCTCAGTCATGTCCAGCTCTTTGTGACCCCATGGACTGCAGCATGCCAGGCTTCCCTGTCCACCATCAACTCTCAGAGCTTGTTCAAACTCATGTCCATTGAGTCGGTGTTGCCATCCAACCATCTCATCCTCTGTCATCCCCTTCTCCTCCTGCCTTCAATCTTTCCCAGCATCAGGGTCTTTTCCAATGAGTCAGTTCTTCACATCAGGTGGCCAAAGTATTAGAGTTTCAGCTTCAGAATCTTATCAGCCCAGAGAAATTTACATAACAAACCTTACTGACTAGTCCTTATCTTCTATTAGGTTCACCTATATGTTTGCTGTAAAGAGCAATATTACATAGGAACCTGGAATGTCAGGTCCATGAATCAAGGCAAATTGGAAGTGGTCAAACAAGAGATGGCAAGAGTGAACGTAGACATTCTAGGAATCAGCGAACCAAAATGGACTGGAATGGGTGAATTTAACTCAGATGACCATTGTATCTACTACTGCGGGCAGGAATTCCTCAGAAGAAATGGAGAAGCCATCATGGTCAACAAAAGAGTCCGAAATGCAGTACTTGGATGCAATCTCAAAAACGACAGAATGATCTCTGTTCATTTCCAAGGCAAACCATTCAATATCACAGTAATCCAAGTCTATGCCCCAACCAGTATAGCTGAAGAAGCTGAAGTTGAACGGTTCTATGAAGACCTACAAGACCTTTTAGAACTAACACCCAAAAAAGATGTCCTTTTCATTATAGGGGACCGGAATGCAAAAGTAGGAAGTTAAGAAACACCTGGAGTAACAGGCAAATTTGGCCTTGGAATACGGAATGAAGCAGGGCAAAGGCTAATAGAGTTTTGCCAAGAAAATGCACTGGTCATAGCAAACACCCTCTTCCAACAACACAAGAGAAGACTCTACACATGGACATAACCAGATGGTCAACACCAAAATCAGATTGATTATGTTCTTTGCAGCCAAAGATGGAGAAGCTCTATAAAGTCAACAAAAACAAGACCAGGAGCTGACTGTGGCTCAGATCATGAACTCCTTATTGCCAAATTCAGACTTAAATTGAAGAAAGTAGGGAAAACCACTAGACCATTCAGGTATGACCTAAATCAAATCCCTTATGATTATACAGTGGAAGTGAGAAATAGATATAAGGGCCTAGATCTGATATATAGAGTGCCTGATGAACTATGGAATGAGGTTCGTGACATTGTACAGGTAACAGGGATCAAGACCATTCCCATGGAAAAGAAATGCAAAAAAGCAAAATGGCTGTCTGGGGAGGCCTTACAAATAGCTGTGAAAAGAAGAGAAGCAAAAAGCAAAGAAGAAAAGGAAAGATATAAGCATCTGAATGCAGAGTTTCAGTGAATAGCAAGAAGAGATAAGAAAGCCTTCCTCAGCAATCAATGCAAAGAAATAGAGGAAAACAACAGAATGGGAAAGACTAGAGATCTCTTCAAGAAAATTAGAGATACCAAGAGGACATTTCATGCAGAGATAGGCTCTATAAAGGACAAAAGTGGTATGGACCTAACAGAAGCAGAAGATATTAAGAAGAGGTGGCAAGAATACACAGAAGAACTGTACAAAAAAGATCTTCATGACCCAGATAATCATGATGGTGTGATCACTGACCTAGAGCCAGACATCCTGGAATGTGAAGTAAAGTGGGCCTTAGAAAGCATCACTACGAACAAAGCTAGTGGAGATAATGGAATTCCAGTTGAGCTATTTAAAATCCTGAAAGATGATGCTGTGAAAGTGCTGCACTCAATATGCCAGCAAATTTGGAAAACTCAGCAGTGGCCACAGGACTGGCAAAGGTCAGTTTTTATTCCAATCTCAAAGAAAGGCAACGCCAAAGAATGTTCAGACTACTGCACAATTGCATTCATCTCACATGCTAGTAAAGTAATGCTCAAAATTCTCCAAGCCAGGCTTCAGCAATACGTGAATCGTGAACTTCCTCATGTTCAAGCTGGTTTTATAAAAGGCAGAGGAACCAGAGATCAAATTGCCAACATCCACTGGATCATGGAAAAAGCAAGAGAGTTCCAGAAAAACATCTATTTCTGCTTTATTGACTATGCAAAAGCCTTTGACTGTCTGGATCACAATAAATTGTGGAAAATTCTGAAAGACATGGGAATACCAGACCACCTGACCTGCCTTTTGAGAAATATGTGTGCAGGTCAGGAAGCAACAGTTAGAACTGGACATGGAACAACAAACTGGTTCCAAATAGGACAAGGAGTACGTCAAGGCTGTATATTGTCACCCTGCTTATTTAACTTCTATGCAGAGTACATCATGAGAAACTCTGGACTGGAAGAAACACAAGCTGGAATCAAGATTGCTGGGAGAAATATCAATAACCTCAGATATGCAAATGACACCACCCTTATGGCAGAAAGTGAAGAGGAACTCAAAAGCCTCTTGAAAGTGAAAGTGGAGAGTGAAAAAGTTGGCTTAAAGCTCAACATTCAGAAGACAAAGATCATAGCATCTGGTCCCATCACTCCATGGGAAATAGATGGGGAAACAGTGGAAACCGTGCCAGACTTTATTTTTCTGGGCTCCAAAATCACTGCAGATGGTGACTGCAGCCATGAAATTAAAAGACGCTTACTCCTTGGAAGGAAAGTTATGACCAACCTACACAGCATATTCAAAAGCAGAGACATTACTTTGCCAACAAAGGTCCGTCTAGTCAAGGCTATGGTTTTTCCAGTGGTCATGTATGGATGTGAGAGTTGGACTGTGAAGAAGACTGAGCACCGAAGAATTGATGCTTTTGAACTGTGGTGTTGGAGAAGACTCTTGAGAGTCCCTTGGACTGCAAGGAGATCCAACCAGTCCGTTCTGAAGGAGATCAGCCCTGGGATTTCTTTGGAAGGAATGATGCTAAAGCTGAAACTCCAGTACTTTGGCCACCTCATGTGAAGAGTTGACTCATTGGAAAAGACTCTGATGCTGGGAGGGATTGGGGGCAGGAGAAGGGGACGCCAGAGGATGAGATGGCTGGATGGCATCACTGACTTGATGGATGTGAGTCTGAGTGAACTCCGGGAGTTGGTGATGGACAGGGAGGCCTGGCGTGCTGCGATTCATGGGGTCAAAAAGAGTCGGACACGAATGAGCAACTGAACTGAACTGATGTGTTTACCTACCCAGTTTACCACTCCTTAGAAGCCTAAACCCCTCATCCTTTGCTTTGTCACTTCTTAGCAATATTATTGTTCTTTTGCTAAGATACTACATAAGCCCCAGTTCTAACCACCGTTTTGAATTATTCATCACTGAAGTTTCTCCTGTGATTAGCTCAGCATTTGGTAATAAAGTGTTTTCTCTCATTATTCGTTTGTTATTCTAATTTGCAGGGCCCCCACTGAAGAACCTACACATTAGAGGGGAAGTTTTTCCTCCCCTATAACTTCAATGTATATAAAGACATAATCTTAGATATCATGGATAGAAAGACTCAGTAACAAAAAGGTGCCAGTTGTCCCAACATTAACTTCTAAATATGGCATTCAGTTCAGTTCAGTCGCTCAGTTGTGTCTGACTCTTTGCAACCCCATGAATCGCAGCACGCCAGGCCTCCCTGTCCATCACCAACTCCTGGAGTTCACTCAAACTCACGTCCATTGAGTCAGTGATGCCATCCAGCCATCTCATCCTCTGTCGTCCCCTTCTCCTCCTGTCCTCAATCCCTCCCAGCATCAGAGTCTTTTCCAATGAGTCAACTCTTCGCATGAGGTGGCCAAAGTACTGGAGTTTTAGCTTTAGCATCACTCCTTCCAAAGAACACCCAGGACTGAAGGATCTCCTTCAGAATGGACTGGTTGGATCTCCTTGCAGTCCAAGGGACTCTCAAGAGTCTTCTCCAACACCACAGTTCAAAAGCATCAATTCTTCGGTGCTCAGTCTTCTTCACAGTCCAACTCTCACATCCATACATGACCACAGGAAAAACCATAGCCCTGACTAGATGGACCTTTGTTGGCAAAGTAATGTCTCTGCTTTTGAATATGCTATGTAGGTTGGTCATAACTTTCCTTCCAAGGAGTAAGCGTCTTTTAATTTCATGGCTGCAATCACCATCTGCAGTGATTTTGGAGCCCAGAAAAATAAAGTCTGGCACGGTTTCCACTGTTTCCCCATCTATTTCCCATGAAGTGATGGGACCAGATGCCATGATCTTCGTTTTCTGAATGTTGAGCTTTAGGCCAACTTTTTCACTCTCCTCTTTCACTTTCATCAAGAGGCTCTTTATTTCCTCTTCACTTTCTGCCATAAGGGTGGTGTCATTTGCATATCTGAGGTGATTGATATTTCTCCCGGCAATCTTGATTCCAGCTTGTGCTGCTTCCAGCCCAGAGTTTCTCATGATGTACTCTGCATATAAATTAAATAAGCAGGGTGATAATATGCAGCCTCAGTGTACTCCTTTTCCTATTTGGAACCAGTTTGTTGTTCCATGTCCAGTTCTAACTGTTGCTTCCTGAACTGCATATAGGTTTCTCAAGAGGCAGGTCAGGTGGTCTGGTATTCCCATCTCTTTCAGAATTTTCCACAGTTTATTGTGATCCACACAGTCAAAGGCTTTGGCATAGTCAATAAAGCAGAAATAGATGTTTTTCTGGAACTCTCTTGCTTTTTCCATGATCCAGTGGATGTTGGCAATTTGATCTCTGGTTCCTCTGCCTTTCTAAAACCAGCTTGAACATCTGGAAGTTCACGGTTCATGTATTGCTGAAGCCTGGCTTGGAGAATTTTGAGCATTGCTTTACTAGCGTGTGAGATGAGTGCAATTTTGTGGTAGTTTGAGCATTCTTTGGCATTGCCTTTCTTTGAGATTGGAATAAAAACTGACCTTTTCCAGAAACACATAAAGTTCATGTGGAAAAAAATTTAAATAGCTAGAAAAACTAAAAGAAAAAAAGGAATGTGGAAGATTCAGTTTACCAGATATTAAAACATACCACAGAATCTTAATAACTACATGTCTGGTATATAAATAGAAAGACCTGTGGATTAGAAGAAAATTTCAAAAGTTTTCAGTACAAATACATTCAGTAATATAGTATATGATAAAGATGACATTTATATCAATAAAGATGGGTCTTTAGATTAACAGAACAACTGATTGTCCACATAAAGAAGAGATAAAATAAAATTAGATCTGTACCTCACATTATACATAAGGATAAACCTTCAATTATAGCAAGTATTTAAAAACAAAAGTTTTTAAAAATTGCAAAAGGTAATATAATGAATTCCTTGCTAAGCCTGGAGGAGGCAAGTCCCTTACATGACTGAAAGTCCATGTCATAAAATTAAAGAAGATAAACTACATATGTATTTTTAAATCCATTAACATAGCAAATATGCCATAAGCAAGGTAAATGACAAAATGATAAACTGGAGAAAAGTTGCAAATCATGTAACAAATATCACTCTCCTGAATAAATGATAAATTCCTAAGGCACTCCCAGAAATAAAGAAGACTAGGAAGAACCCAATAGAAAAACAGGTAGTCTATGCCATACCACCCTGGATGCACCAATCTCATCCAATGAAAAAGCAGGCAAAGCACATAAAAGACATTTCATAGAAAAAGAAATATTTGTAGCTAAATGGGTTACAAATTAATATGAGAAATACAGATAAAAATGGCATTCCTTTATCATGAAGGGGGAAATGATGCAGGCCTGTGCAGGAGAATCTGGCTCAGTGGCCATTGGATCTGGCAATCCCACATCTGGGCTTTTTCCCAACAGTTACATCTGCACACACATAGTAAGTGAAAGTGTACAAGACTATTTATTGTGACAGGGTTTGGATGGGACCCAAATAAAACATGGCATATTTACAAAATTAATCCTTTGCAGCTGTGAAAAAAAAAAAAAAAATTAGCGCCTTTTCTGTACCAATGTACAGAGGTGTTCAGGCTGTCCAGTTAAGCAGAGAAAGCAATGTGCAAAGCTCAATACAATGTGGGCTGCATTTTTGTGTAATAAAATGAGGAGGGTGGGAACAGTATGTTCTGTCCTTATCTGTCAGCATCTGCAAAAAGAAATATTGGAAAGATAAATAAGTCAACACACCAAAAGTAGTACGAAAAGTAGGAAGTAAGAGAGGACAGGAATGATGGGAAGGGACAAGTGTGAAGTGGACTTCTTCCTGTGTACCTTTTATATCATTTTGATTTTGAACTGTCAATGTATTACTAACTTGGAAAAAATACAGTGTTCTTTGAAATAAGAGGTTATTTTCATTTCAAATGAGACAAACAACATGGTCTTGAACTCAAACAAGACAGTTTTTTAGTTTCCATACTTTCAGATCAGATCAGGTCAGATCAGTCACTCAGTCATATCCGACTCTCTGCGACCCCATGAATCGCAGCATGCCAGGCCTCCCTGTCCATCACCAACTCCCGGAGTTCACTCAGACTCACGTCCATCGAGTCAGTGATGCCATCCAGCCATCTCATCCTCTGGCGTCCCCTTCTCCTCTTGCCCCCAATCCCTCCTAGCATCAGAGTCTTTTCCAATGAGTCAACTCTTCACATGAGGTGGCCAAAGTACTGGAGTTTCAGCTTTAGCATCATTCCTTCCAAAGAAATCCCAGGGCTGATCTCCTTTAGAATGGACTGGTTGGATCTTCTTGCAGTCCAAGGGACTCACAAGAGTCTTCTCCAACACCACAGTTCAAAAGCATCAATTCTTCGGCACTCAGCCTTCTTCACAGTCCAACTCTCACATCCATACATGACCACTGGAAAAACCATAACATTGACTAGACGAACCTTTGTTGGCAAAGTAATGTCTCTGCTTTTGAATATGCTATGTAGGTTGGTCATAACTTTCCTTCCAAGGAGTAAGCGTCTTTTAATTTCATGGCTGCAGTCACCATCTGCAGTGATTTTGGAGCCCAGAAAAATAAAGTCTGACACTGTTTCCACTGTTTCCCCATCTATTTCCCGTGAAATGATGGGACCGGATGCCATGATCTTCGTTTTCTGAATGTTGAGCTTTAAGCCAACTTTTTCACTCTCCTCTTTCACTTTCATCAAGAGGCTTTTGAGTTCCTCTTCACTTTCTGCCATAAGGGCAGTGTCATCTGCATATCTGAGGTGACTGATATTTCTCCCGGCAATCTTGATTTCAGCTTGTGTTTCTTCCAGTCCAGCGTTTCTCATTATGTACTCTGCATATAAGTTAAATAAACAGGGTGATAATACACAGCCTTGACATACTCCTTTTCCTATTTGGAACCAGTCTGTTGTTCCATGTCCAGTTCTAACTGTTGCTTCCTGACTTGCATACATGTTTCTCAAGAGGCAGGTCAGGTGGTCTGGTATTCCCATCTCTTTCAGAATTTTCCACAGTTTATTGTAATCCACACAGTCAAATGCTTTGGCATAGTCAATAAAGCAGAAATAGATGTTTTTCTGGAACTCTCTTGCTTTTTCCATGATCCAGTGGATGTTGGCAATTTGATCTCTGGTTCCTCTGCCTTTTCTAAAACCAGCTTGAACATCAGGAAGTTCACGGTTCACATATTGCTGAAGCCTGGCTTGGAGAATTTTGAGCATTGCTTTACTGGCGTGTGAGATGAGTGCAATTGTGTGGTAGTTTGAGCATTCTTTGGCATTGCCTTTCTTTGGGATTGGAATGAAAACTGACCTTTTCCAGTCCTGTGGCCACTGCTGAGTTTTCCAAATTTGCTGTCATATTGAGTGCTGCACTTTCACAGCATCATCTTTTAGGATTTGGAATAGCTCAACTGGAATTCCATCACCTCCACTAGCTTTGTTCGTAGTGATGCTTTCTAAGGCCCACTTGACTTCACATTCCAAGATGTCTGGCTCTAGGTCAGTGATCACACCATGGTGATTTACAACATGACTTCTCAGCTGTTTTCTCTTTATGGTACAAGTCATGGTAGATATTTACATCTAACCTCAAAATATCTCCCTCCTTGCACACTCACACCCTCGCACTTATCCCCATCAGTCCCTCTTCCCACCCACCTTGTCCTCTCTGAGTGAATGAGGGCCTTCACCTCCAAGCCTCTGACACCAGCTGTGTTTACTCCTTCATCAGATTTGTGTGCCATTTGCAGAAAGCTGAATCCAAAGCATTAAAAGCCATCATCCTACATATGTCCAGGATATAATTTAAAAAAGAAAAGAAAGCTGCTGTGAAACTAAAATACTTTGATAATGACAATAAACTTGTGAAATGAGTGTTGTCCTTGATTGGCTTCTATCTCCCATTCTAAGGACCACCTTCCACACTGTGCTGAACTCTTCACTGGAATGCTGAGTTTCCACCTGATACCCAACACCTTCCCATGATTAGTAAGAAGGGCTCTGATGTGTTGGGGACACATAAGGTAGCTGTTATTTATCATGTATTCATTTATTCTCTCCCTGCCTATTTCAGCTAGTGCTTTAGAAAGCTGGCAGGATTGTTTTCTGGGTTTTTGTCTTTGTTTTTTTTCAATGGAAATAGAACCCAGGGAACTAAATAAATTCCCAATATCCCAAGAACTGCAAGTAGCAAAATCAGGATTGGAGTCCAGGTTCATCTCATGCCTAAACTTGCTTCTCTTGCCTGACCCATGTACACACTGTGCCTGTATTTTCCTCATGGAGCAAGTAAGATTCCTCCCTCCCTCCCCCTCCCTCCTCCCTCCCCCTCCCTCCCTCTCCCTCCCCCTCCCTTCTCCTCCCTCTCCCTCCTGCCTGTCCAATATTCCTGCTGCTGCTGCTGCTGCTAAGTCACTTCAGTAGTGTCCGACTCTGCGTGACACCATAGATGGCAGCCCACTAGGCTCCTCCGTCCCTGGGATTATCCAGGCAAAACACTGGAGTGGGTTGCCATTTCCTTCTCCAATGCATGAAAGTGAAAAGTGAAAGGGAAGTCGCTCAGTCGTGTCCGACTCTTTGCGACCCCACAGACTGCAGCCTACCAGGCTTCTCCGTCCATGGGATTTTCCAGGCAAGAGTACTGGAGTAGGGTGCCGTCGCCAATATTCCTAGGGAGCTATTAAATGTGCTATACTCATAAGGGCTAATAAAGTTGTAATAATGGCCTGTCATACACAAGAGGTAAGGTTCATTGAACACTAACTGTGTGAT
Organism: Bos indicus; assembly: GCF_029378745.1. Lineage (NCBI taxonomy): Eukaryota > Metazoa > Chordata > Mammalia > Artiodactyla > Bovidae > Bos > Bos indicus. Next base: position 76,032,868 of record NC_091768.1, read on the forward strand.
AGCCACTAAGCAAAATGTTTTATTTATGCAATACTATCCTTACTAGATTTTTAAGAAGTAGGCATTACTATTACTTTCATTTTACAGATGAAGACATTTAGGATTAGAGGGCAGAGTGTTCCCAGGTTACGGTTAAGAAAAGGCAGAGCCTGGATGGGACCAGGCAGCAAATTGTGAACCTGGTCCTTGACCATCACACAGGTCTGCATCCCCCATTCATCCCTCCAAAGACACCTGTAGCTGAAGACAACAGTCTTGGAAAGCACAGGTATAATCACAAGAAATAAATCTGAATTAGTGAGCTCCTAATCTCTAGCTGGGAGATATTTGGTGCTTAAGGGCCTTTCTTAAGGACTTTCCCAGGTCTTTCAAATATGCATATTTCCTCTGTAGACTAGTCTTGGCTGCCCTGAAATCAATGCATGTTGAGTTTTTATAGTGAATCTAAAGAAAATTATCTTTCTCCTTTAGATCTCATGGGATTCACGGTATATGCTTCCAAAGAAACCATATCCACAGCTCAACAACTTGTATCCCTACAACATCTGGTCAGTCGGCAGCTTCCAGGGCCATGTAGTCTAATTTTTCAGCAACAAACCTCTTTTTTTCCAGCTCTTTCTAAGTGCAGCTTTCCCTTAGTCAGAGAGAGAAGCTAGAAATGCATTCTCAGGCAAGCATTTTCTCAAGAATGTTCAGGAAACTTTGAGTCCGTAAGATGCTTTAGTCCCTTCCCAAAGTGAGTTAAATCATCTGGGGAAAAGCTTTCAATGGACAGGCACCACACATGCCTTTTTTTCTCACTGGAACTTAACCACACTTACCTCACACAAAAACGGAAGGAGTGGTAGGAGAATCCTTTATGTCCTCTATTTCTCTTCCTCCATTTCAAAGTAGACTTGGTCTCCACCATCAAAAGAACAGAGGGATCACCACTGAAATGCAAAGAGAAACAAAACATTCATTCTCTGCTGTTGTGATTCAATCGGCCCAGCTATAAACACATTGTTAAAGGTAGTTACCCTCCTTATAAGCAACTACTGTTATTTGAAGGGTCATTTTGACTGTATACTATTTTTACCTTTTCCCTGAGCTACTAGGGAAGCCCTTACCTTTCTGAAGTTTCTTTATTTGATTTGATTTTTTGGCTGTGGCATGCAAGATCTTAGTTCCCTAACTAGGGATCAAACCAGTGCCCCTTGCAGTGGAAGCAAGAGTCTTAACCACTGGACCACCAGGAAAGTCTCTCAAGCCTCTTTAGAACAATCCATTCTCCTATACAATTTTATTGTTTATGTAATACCTACTTGTTTACATATCACCTATGGCTGCTTTCATGCATAGAGTTGAGTAATTGGAAAAGACACCATATGGCTCAACACCACATGGCTCACAAAGTCAGAGATATTTCCTATCCGGCCCTTCACCCAGAAAAGTTGGGCAATCCCTGCTATGGAACGTCATCCATCTTCAAGACATAACCCTTAGTGGTTAAGGGTTTTATACTGGAGTCAAAGCAAGAATTCCAATGAGAATTCAGTGAGCCAGGTTTCTTAACTTCTTCTAAATGTCAGCCTTTTCATCTCTAGAACAATATCTACAAGAACAACACTGGCTCGTGGGGTTGTGAGGATTCTGTGAACTACCCACCACATGTAAAGCACAAACGATAATACTTGGGGCTTCAAAGATGGCATAATGGTAAAGAATCTGCCTGTCAAGCTGGAGACATGGGTTTGATCCCTGGGTTGGGAATACCCCTTGGAGAAGGAAATGACAACTTATTTCAGTATTCTTGCCTGGGAAATCCCATGGACAGAGGAGCTGGGCAGGCCACAGTCCATGGGGTCACAAAGAGTCAGATATGACTTAGTGACTGATCACAATGATTAGTAATACCAAGAATCTTTTCATGTGCTTGTTGGCTCTTTGGCTATAGTATTTGAAGCAAGTCCTCAAGAAGAATTTGCTATTATTATCAATATTATGATGGAGATGATGATTGACATTTTGTCTAAGATTTATAGGCCTACAAGCATAATTGGAGAAGGCAATGGCCACCCACTCCAGTACTCTTGCCTGGAGAATCCCATGGACGGAGGAGCCTGGTTGGTGGGCTGCAATCCATGGGGTCGCAAAGAGTTGGACATGACTGAGCAACTTCACTTTCACTTTTCACTTTCATGCATTGGAGAAGGCAATGGCCACCCACTCCAGTACTCTTGCCTGGAGAATCCCAGGGATGGTGGAGCCTGGTGGGCTACCATCTATGGGGTCGCACAGAGTTGGACACTACTGAAGTGACTTAGCAGCAGCAGCAGCAAGCATAATTAAAAATCTGAGAAGACTTTTTAGGGGTAGAAACTTCTTGGTTTATCATTTCTTAAAGTCCTATGACCAGAGAATGGCTTGTCAGTGCTCCCTGGGGACCCTCCGGAGACATCAGGCAGGTGTTAGTATGAAGAGCCTGTCTTCCTCCAGTCCCTGCCTTCCTCCTCCTTCCTCACCTCCCTTTCATCTCCTGCTTATCACTCTTTTTCCTTCTGTGGTCTGGCTCTGCCTGTGAACTGCTTAATGTTTCAAGTGCAGTGTTTCCTCCCCCCTCATTTCCAGCAAAATGTACTTGTCCTGCCACTCAATGAGTTGGGGATCCAACTCCTAGCTCATTGAAAGCTGGTTGATCTGATAGATGAGCTAGTCTTGCTAACATATGAGTGTCTGAGGTTACCTCTTAGCACTCCAATAAGGTCTTTTGGACCTGTAATGCTCTACCCAAAGCAACCATTCTAATCAGTCTGGGAACTGCAGGCACTGGGGCAGCCAGCTAAGGAAGAGTTTTTAGGGCCAGAGATCATTTGGCCCTCTTCCAACTCACAGTGTATAACTGTCTATAAATAAAATGCACGCTAAGTCACTTCAGTTGTGTCCAACCAACTCTTTGCAACCCTGTGGACCATAGCTCACCAGGCTCCTCTGTCCTTGGGATTCTCCAGGTAGGAATACTGGTGTGGGTTGCTGTGTTCTCCTCCAAGGGATCTTTCCAACCCAGGGATCAAATCCACACCTCATAGCTCTCCTGCACTGGCACGCAGATTCTTTACCATTAGCACCACCCGGGATGCCCTCACCAGAGAGCAAACCCATGCCCCCTGCATTGGAAGGGCAGAGTCTTAACCACTGAACTACCAGGGAATTCTAAATAAAATGAGTCTAGGATAATTGATAAAGGAATACTTGGGCATTTGTTCTGGTTAGCACAGGTAGGGAAGAGATCTGGAAACAAACACTTATCCTCTTACAGGTGCTAATGACACTTCATCAAGACCCCCTGAGTTGGATCACTAGCTTCATCATTACTTCACCCAGCTTTTCTCCCCAGCATCATGTCCCATCCTGAGGATGTAGGCCCTGCAAGAGACCCAGGATCTGGGATGAAAAATGGGGACAGCTTCTTGCTGCAATCAATTCTTGGTGCTCTAGCCATGAGAACACCTAATCCAAGCTGGGTTTTCTTCCAGGAATTTGAACTTTGGTTATAATCCCAGGTATGAACATTCCAGAGACAAGGAAAGCAAACCTCAGATTAGCTGCTCAAGTTCCCACAGTAGATAAAATGGTGAGTCTTAAATTCAAATCTCTTAGACTCCAAAGGTGGCTCAGTGGTAAAGAATCTGGCTGTCAAAGCAAGAGACACGAGTTCGATCCCTGTGTCAGGAAGATCTCCTGGAGAAGGAAATGGCAACCTACTCCAGTATTCTTGTCTGGGAAATCTCATGGACAGAGGAGCCTGGCAGGCTAGAGTACACGGGGTTGTAAGAGTCGGACACTACTCAGCAACGAAAAACAAAACAAGACTCCAAGGCCCTTTATCTGACTGCCATACACACTACCTCTTGGAAAAAAAAAGATGGTTTTAACCACCAGTGATAAGCAATCAGGCTCTTTCACCAACTCAAAAACTAAATTTAATAACACGGGCCCTTCTTTAAATGTTTATAATAGAGGGACCAAAGTATTGGCCATGTTCACCCAATAAATTCAACACCTTATTATAAAAATCTTACCCAATTCTTATAGCATGCCTGCTATAGAACGAACAAAGAGAATAGACACTGCTGCCTATGCTGCGTCAGAATACTTTATAAGTTAATTTTTCCATGTCCATGCACTTGTGCTAGATGGAGACCTCCTTTGCCCCTGGGGCTTCCAGGCTCTGAAAGCATAGCCTGGGCCATATTTTCTTTCCTTCTGTCCTGCTGCTGCTGCTGCTAAGTCGCTTCAGTCGTGTCCGACTCTGTGCGACCCCAGAGACGGCAGCCCACCAGGCTCCCCCGTCCCTGGGATTCTCCAGGCAAGAACACTGGAGTGGGTTGCCATTTCCTTCTCCAATGCATGAAAGTGAAAAGTGAAAGTGAAGTCGCTCAGTCGTCTGCGACTCCTAGCGACCCCATGGACTGCAGCCTACCAGGCTCCTCTGTCCATGGGATTTTCCAGGCAAGAGTACTGGAGTGGGTTGCCATCCTTCTGTCCTACAACTGAGCAAGTCAACTGTTTCTATTCACCTGTTAAAAACTCCTGTTATGTTTCTTTGTTGAATAGGAAGGAAAGACTGACCTAGAGTGTTTAGAATTAGAGTTCTGATGAATCTGATGATGAATGCCAAATGATATGGTACTTGCTTTCCATTGGATAGGTTTTAAAAAGTCATGTGACAATTCATTCCTAAAAGCCTATTATTTACAATATGTAAGAAATTACATCCTTTGCCGCTATTTAAGCTTACAATGACAAATTTCAGAACGTCAAGTTGAAGATACACATGGCAGTACTTACTTTCTCAAGTAACTTTAAGGTATCAAAGTAAAGAAGTTTGAAGATCAATGGATATCTGTGTTAACCCCCAGTACAGGGCCAGGGAATGGAGAGGAGTAGTCAGAGGATAGGCTGGAAGTGGTGACTGGGAAGTCTTGAAGGGCTAGGAGTGCCCACCATGGTGGTCACTTTCCTGAGGGGGACCAGGGCTCAAAGACAGGAGAGAGCCTGGCATATTTGGATATGACTGTCATGTAGCTTCAACACAGGCAAGTGGCTTTATAAAAAACGGGACTACGGAGGATGGTGGAGGTTCACCTAAGGAAAAAACAACCTATGCTAAAGATACCTTCTTATGAATTTCCTTCTTTATGATTGTGGGCTTAGGGTGATGGCTGAAATGGACTTGGATCCAATGAACCTGGGTTGCATCCCATCTCCCCTCCTCTTATCTGTGAGAAGTTGACCAAATGATCCTCTAGGTCTTTATTTCAGTATCTGTAAGGAGAAGAAAACTCAGAGTACTTATTCACAGAGCTGCTTTTAAAATTAAGTAAGATAACCCATATGAAGCATTTGGTACAATGTCTGGTATATAATAAGCACTAATAAATATTGGCTACTTATATTATTTCCAACACTATACTGATCCAATCATTCTCCTGCTTAAAATCCTTGAGTTGTTTCCTTTTGCCTTCAGTAAGCCCAAACCTTCTAAAATTATCTGAAGCTTCGCCCTTCTGGTGTTTCAGTGGCAACTCCTATCCAGGCCACTTCCTAGAACTGGAATGAGAGGAGTAATATCGCAGTAAAGAAGTATCACCATGAGTAAGTTCAAATGTCACAGATAATGTGGCACTAAAGGGCCTGGTGACCCCGTCTAAGTCCAGGAAGTCAGGGGATCTCTTCCTGGATCCAGCTGTGTCCCCACCACCTCTCTGCTGTCCTAGCTCATGCGTCTACAGTATGGTTAGTGCCTTGGGGAGTCAGATATTTGATAAACTTGTATTAAAATGATGCCGAGAAAAGGCAACACCCTCCAATTCTGAAATGACAAGTCCTTGTGGAGGGATGCTCAGCACAGTGAAATAGAGAGAGGGAAGTTACCGAGCAATTTTGAAATATGTGGTTGGAATTGCCCCAATCAAAATATTTTTTAGTTCCTTTTCATCACTTTTTCTTCTGTTTTATTTTATTCTGTTTGAGGGAGAAGTTTCTCAGATGGGAGTGGGAGGCGTGGGAGGGAAGCCATTAATGTGAATCCTATCCTAGCTTTCAGCACTCCTTCCCCAATGTCTCATCTCTACTGGCAGAGGGGAGACTAACAGCTTTGTCTCACCGGTGACTGGAAGCCCTGAAAGTATTTGCAACATCCTGATTCTAATCACAGCTCTGTGTGTACATGCTCAGACCCAGGGCTCGCTGACTCTGTGTGTGTGTGAAGGGGTTTCAGGAGAAAGAGGGCAGGACTCCCTATTTCTGCCCCCAGAAATGACAGAGGACACATTTCAGGTATATCTTGTAAGACTTATCTAAAGGAATGACCATCTGATCAAATGAGACTATCTAGGAAACTTTCCATATCTCTGGCTTTCATGAATAAGTGGATAGCTATAGCATCACTGAGACAGGAGTTATGAGTCCAGTGTTTCACCTTATAAACTTGAGGTCCCCACAAAATGGTTAAATGGAGATAATCAGAAGGCAGTTAGATACACAGGTCTGAAGAACAAAGGGAGATCAGCATGGGAGGTACAGATAAGGTTGTAGTTAAAGCTGCAGGTGCGCTTGCCCAGGTAAAATAAACATTGCTAAGAAAGGAACATGGACCTGGAGTCTGTCCTACAGAGCGAAGTAAGTCGGAAAAAGGAAAACAACTGTTGTATATTAACGCCAGACATCCTGGAATGTGAAGTCAAGTGGACCTTAGGAAGCCGGCACAGCATGGCTCATAGCTTCATTGAGTTACACAAGCGCCTTCTCCACAAGGCTGTGACCCCTGAAGGGAATCTAGAAAAATGGTACAGCTGAACCTATTTGCAGGGCAGGAATGGAAACACAGACATAGAGAACAGACATGCAGACACAGTGGGGAGAGGGGAGGGGAGGGGAGGACGCATTGGGAGACTCGCGTTGACACATATACACTACCATGTGGAAAATAGCTAGTGAGAACTTGCTGAAGAGCACAGGGAGCTCAGCTCTGTGCTCTGTGACAACCTGGAGGGGTGGGGTTGGGAGGGGGACTCAAGAAGGAGGGGATATATGTACACATATGGCTGATTCACCTTGTTGTACAGCAGAAACTAACATGACCTTGTAAAGCAACTATACTCCAATTTAAAAAAAAATGAAAGGAACTAACCGACCCCCAAGAAAGTGCATCATTTAAAGATATGAAGCCACAGAACAACTGACAGAGGTTAGAATGAAAGCCAGGGAGAATAATTCCCCTAGCAACTAATAGAAGAGTGGTTTTTTAAAAGGAGGACATGGTTAGCTGAGTCACATGTGAAAAAAGTCATAGACAGGACTCATTCATTCATTCACTGATTCATTCTTTCAAAAAATATTGAATGCCTGATCTGTGCCATAGGTGTCTAGATGCTGGGGACAGCAGTAACTATGAAACAATCTTGCTTTCAGGTAACTTAAAGTATTGAGTGAGACAGAAAAGAAAATAGACAATTACAAAAACAAATATGAAGACGTAATGGTGTCAGAAGGTGACATGGGTACGTCTGGACATCACTTTCGGTGGAGAGACAAGGGCAGATACAATCTTGTGCAGATGTGGCATTCAGGGGACTTGGTTCTCAGCTAATAAGAGACCTAGGATGATAGCTACAGATGGACAGCAAGGGGAGAAGTGGTATTTTTGAAGACAGAAAGAATTTGGGTTTATTCAATGCAGGGAGAGATTAGAGATCAGAACTAAAAAGGGATTCACTGATCTGCACGTTGTCTGGGGGAGAGTGAGGAGGACGAGAGAAGGGTTTGAGGGGGACTGAGATCCAGGGTCAGGCGGACAAAGCAACCTTGTAGATAAAAAAAAAATCCTGCCTTTCACAGGAGATAGCTATCAAGAAGAGGACAGATGAATGGAAAGATAGAAGGATGGAAGGAGGGAGGAAGGGAGAACGGGTGGAGGGATAGAGAGAAGGATGGAGGGTTGGATGCAGAAATGATAGAGGGATGGAGGAGGGATGGAGGGAGAGATGTGCAGATAAGCTCTGGAACCAGAATGACAGATTTTCAAGTCCTAGAAACAATCAGGCAGAATTATTAATCTCATCATTCACTCCTCTCATATTCAAACAAAAATAGTGAGTAAAAGGATTTACTTCAGTGAGCAACCTCAAAGACCTTTCAAAGAATCTGGTAGACTTTGCTGGAAATACATTAATCAGCAGGCTGATACATGGGAACTGGGTTTGTGGGGCTCTGCTGGGAAGTGCTCGCAGCCTGGGCCACAGTCCTCAGAGGAGGGGGTGCGCTTTCTCATATCAGCAAGCGTGAGGCAAAAGGTCACCAGGCCTGAGGAAGCAGTACATCCATTTCCTCCCCACAGCTTCCTCTGTAACACTACGCTCAGCCTCTGCCCTGGCTGTTTCATCGAAACCTGTCTCTTGAAGGTCACCAATGACATCTTTATTGCTAATTCAAATGGCCTTTTCTTTACCCCATTCTCATCATCCCCCCCGGAGTCTATTGTTTATCAAAGTCCTTTCAGGGACAGCTGACACAGTTGACCTCTTTTTGAAACTCTTTCCAGCCTACATGACGCTGCACTACTGTGATTTCCCTCCTCTGTGTGAGTAAAGGGTAATCCCTAGAGGATGGAAAAAGAGCATTCACAGTAGAATTCAGTGAAGGATGGAGCTGTGCTAGTATTACAGACTGAGTGCTTACAATGGCCACTGGGCCAAGCAAAATCTGCCCTCCCCTCCTGCTAATCTCCACTCACCTGCTCCCTCCACCCCAGCCACCTCTTCCTGCTGTCCTGGAAATATACCAGCCACATCAACCATCACTCTCTCCTGGTATCCTCCTGGCTAGAATTTTCACTTCTGCTTCCAAAGGTGAGAAAAACAATGGGACAGATAAAACTCCAAAGATATGTTAAATATAGTAAGTAAATATCCTATGAGACATGTCAAAGGTAGACATAATGAGTGAAATATATGATTTTACAAGCATGGAATAAACAAGAGTGTTGCTTCTAGAAAGAAAATGATGGAAGGACCAAATAGGAAAGTCCTGATCATGCCATCCCCAGGTGAACAGCTATGTTCATCTCAAATTGGCCTTCCCTTGGGGATATATGGTCCCCAGTCTGACTCCACATGTGCTCCACCCAAGAGAACCAGGAAAAGCTCACGGCTGCTCAACAGGCTCATACATGAACCACAGCTGTAGGCAGGAGTTGTTGGCCTCGGTTCCCTCTGATAGAGCAAGGTGTTGGTGGTCCCCAGACATTTTCTCTCTGTTGAGCTACAGGTTAAGTTCAAATCTGGTCCTATAACTTTACTCAGTGAGAGGGCTGGTACGTGTGTGTGTGTGAGAGAGAGAGAGAATATATTAACACTGCACAACCCAGGATTCATCTAGTGCACCATCTACCTGCTTACACAACATCCTAAGTATGCCAACCTACACCAGCTCTTTCCTCTCTTCCCTCTTGCTACTCTCCATGTGTTATGTGTTAGGCTGATTCAACAATCTGTATGATTTGAGCCTCTTAATTTGACCTGTGAGCTTTTCTGTTCCATAACAGAAGAGCTTGCCTGGTGCTTGAATGCTCCTACTACATCACAGCCATTTCCCACAACAATCTCTTTCAAGTCTTTCTCCAGGCAAGAGTACGGGAGTGGGTTGCCATTTCCTTCTCCAGGGGATCTTCCCAACCCAGGGATCAAACCTGGGTCTCCCACATTGCAGACAGATTCTTTTACTGTCTGAGCTAGCAGGGAATCCCCTTTGCCAGACTCCTAATTCCACTCTACTATTTTTTTCCCTTCATAGATATCATTTTCAAATGCATATAATTTACTTATTCTGTTCATTGCTGTCTGTCTCTGCCATTAGCACATAAATCCTCTTGCTCCCTTTCTGTTACGTAGTGATAGTCCACATTCATAACACAGTGCCTGCTGCTGCTGCTGCTAAGTCGCTTCAGTTGTGTCTGACTCTGTGTGACCCCATAGACGGCAGCCCACCAGGCTTCCACATCCCTGGGATTCTCCAGGCAAGAACACTGGAGTGGGTTGCCATTTCCTTCTCCAATGCATGAAAGTGAAAAGTGAAAGTGAAGTCGCTCAGTCGTGTCCGACTCTATCGACCCCATGGACTGCAGCCTACCAGGCTCCTCCGTCCACGGGATTTTCCAGGCAAAAGTACTGGAGTGGGGTGCCATTGCCTTCTCCAAACACAGTGCCTAGAACATAGTAAAAATATTCGTTGCTATGTGAGTTGTCATAAACCAGGCAAAAGTAAAGGAAGTGGCATCATTGCTGGGGTACACAGGTTCACATTCAAGTTTATGAAGATGTGAAAGTCCACATCAACTCCAGCACTGAACAAGAACAGCGGGAGGTTAATAGTGCACAGCTCTGGGAGAAGGCGACACAGCGAGGGGTGATGGCAATGGGGGAGACAGGAAGGAAAGTACACTCTAATGATGGTCTTTGGGTGTATGGGAAAAGGCTGAATGGAGGATTGGACCATTAGAAGAAATAGGCAACTTCAATTGGTTTTATCAGGTTAAATTTTGAGAAAACCCTTTTCTAAATTTAGGTGCAAATTCCACTGCTTTTAGGCGTTAAGCAGATAGTGAAGTAAAGCAAGGGTAATAGCGTGTGGTATGAATTTTGCAGAACTGGGGAGCCCAGAGCCCATTAAAAACAGCAAGCCTTCCTCAGCTTCAGCCAAGAATTAGGACAGGAATGTAGCATCAATATCACCACATGCAGGAATGTTAGAAATCTCATCTTTTCCCAAATTTCTCAATTTTCACAACTCTGAACTTAACAAAATCTATTATTTTGGCCTTTAGTTTATTATTTCTGGGTTATATTCAAGGCCCTCTGATACTGTTGCCAGCCGCCCTTTCCAACCTGTATTATCTCTCTTACTCAGCATGGATCTTCCACTCCGTTTAGCCATCTGTACCCTATGCTCTCAACACCCTTTCACAGTCTTACTGCTCTCAGAAGATTGCCATCTCACAGAATGGAACCTACCCCTGCCCATCTTCCTAATCCATCTCCCTCATGTCCCACTCTTTCATGACATACAGATTAACACTCAACACATTATAATAGTTTCTCAGATCACTCTAGTCTACAGCCATGTGTCCTGTAGTTTTTATGGCTTTTGGCATAGATCATTTACCACCTGATGACATTAGACATCTTTCCTGTGTATATATACATTGTTCTCCCAACTAGACTGTAAGCTCCTCAAGGGTTAGTGTCTGGGACAAGAGTACACACAGTCCTTGGTGTTAGAAAGACTGGTCTTTGTCACCTACCGTTAATGTGACATAGAGCTAGTGACTGAACTTTTTCTCAATCTCAGTTTCACCTATAAAGTGCAAATAATATTTCTTGATAGAGAACTTGCAGGGTTTAAAGGAAATGAATAGAAAACAGATGTTTGCAAAGGATAGAAAAAGTGTCTGGCACATTGTAAGTATTTACCAGCATTGTTTTCATTTTTATAAAAATTCTTTTGCTGTTTTGTATGCCCTACAGTGCCTGGTATATGTCTTATGCAACAAAATAGTCATAATAAGTATTTGTTGATTTGTCTCATGTAGAGAACACTATCCTGACTCTAACAAAGGCATTTTTGCCTAATTTCAAATTTGGAAAACTCTAACAGAGATTTGAAAAACACACATTTCTCTGATGATTCAATATGAGTTTTGCCCTTGAACAGGACAGCGAGACAAAGGATTTCCTCATTTTTGTCATTAGAGTTTATCTTAAGCCCTTGGCCCTCAAATGGGGAGGTGGAGACAGATTTACTCCCCAGGACAACCCTTGGCAATATTTGGAGACATTGGGGATGTCACAGCTTAGGGTGGGGGTGTTCTAGGCATCTAGTGGTACGTGGCAAAGTTGCTGCTGAATACCCTACACTCTCATCCCCCCAAAAAAGAATTATCCAGCCTCAAATGTCATTAGTGCCAAGGTTTTTTTTAAAAAAAAAAAAAAAAAACCTCAATCTAAGAATGAGGCAATCACCATTCTTAAGATCACTCCCTTTCTTGAACTCTCTGCTATTCCAAATTCACGAGATGGGAGAGAGCAAGAAGCTGGAAGAGATCAACAGAAGGTCAAGTAAGCAGTGCCTGGTCCATGGAGAGTCAAAGAATGAAAGGATTCCCAGCTCATGGGCTTCTAGATCACTGAACTCGTGGCACCCTTTCCATTCCCAGTGCCTCAGGACACGGCTGCCAACGTGTTTCTGGGTATCCTCTTCTTGAATAATGTCTCCTATTTCGCCACACAAATATGGAAACCAACATGAAAGACCTCTATGAAGGGTGCTGGATGAAACAGTCTTGAATCCAAGCTGATCATTATGCTAACGTAAGCCTGACTTAACTGGATCAGAACCCTTTGCAAATGTAAATTCATTCTCATAGTTTCCCAAAGACATAACTGCTTTTATAAGAAGGTCAAATGTCTATCTTATACTCACACATCGAGGCTGCGAATAAATGTGGTTATAACACTGGTTTCCTCTCTCGGAAATTTCCTACATTGGTGGCTTGGTTCTTTTCTCTCGTTAAATATATTCTAGCTGAATGTTTGTGAAATGTTTTCTCTTTGCTCTTTTGCTTTCCTTTTTCATGACCTCTCCTCCCTCATTCTTTACTTTTTTCTCCTTTGTCACGTCATTCTATATTTCTTTCTTCCTTTCTTTTCAACTATAAGATCAAGAAGAAAAGATCTATTACGGTTCCTTTCTAGTCCTCTTTCTACGTGAGCGCTAGTCATCTACTTTTAAAAAATTAACTTTGTGCTGCCATCTTGTGGTGAATTGAGATGTTCAGCCAGTCAAATAAATGCAGATTTCTGAATAATTGAAATACCTACAAATGCAAAACTTCTGGTAACTGAGACTCAGCGTCATTCATCTCACCTCACGATTTACGAGCCAGAACCTAAAGCTAAGGCCCCCTCAATTCCCACAACCCTCCTTTTTCCCAAAGCCTGTGATTTCTCCTAAGAAAGGAGGCAAATTTATTATTATCAAATGAGTCTTGAAAATTCTTGAGTATAGGAAAAAAAAAATAATAATAACCTGTGCATAGGCCTATGGCACATTTTAGCTCTTTAGAAGGAACTTAGCAGGTTTCGAGTATTCAGAATTATTTTGTACCAAGTCATCCATGTAGATTCAAGATCTACAATATTAAGGTAGGGGAACTGCCCAAAGTCATGATAATGATGTTAACCTAGATAAGCAACCCAAAGCCAGATACTCTGGCACAGGCACAAAACAATACAGAAAAGTTAGCATGAGACTTTTGAAGGTCAAAATTATTTATTTAAAATAAATTATTTAAAATTATTTAAAGGTCAAACGTATTTGCTCAATGAAACCATACAAATGTCTACTGACTTGTTGTATCAGGGGAGTTACACAAAATACAAGGGTGGTATTTAATGAAAGCTCTAAAGAGATGTGCCCCGCAGGTGATGCTAGGACCTCAAGCTGAGCAGGTCCAAAATGAAATTCACTCATCTATTTGCCCACCCTCAGCCTTCTCACCGGAGAAGGCGATGGTACCCCACTCCAGTACTCTTGCCTGGAAAATCCCATGGACGGAGGAGCCCGGTAGGCTGCAGTCCATGGAGTCGCTGAGGGTCGGACACGACTGAGCAACTTCCCTTTCACTTTTCACTTTCATGCGTTGGAGAAGGAAATGGCAACCCACTCCAGTGTTCTTGCCTGGAGAATCCCAGGGACGGGGGAGCCTGGTGGGCTGCCGTCTATGGGGTCACACAGAGTCAGACACGACTGAAGCGACTTAGCAGCAGCAGCCTTCTCACATCCATCACACACACACACACACACACAGCCATACTGTATCTCTTTAAAATTCTTATCTGATCATATGCCTATCCTTAATGTCCTTCGTTGGCTCCCTTTGTCCTCAGATTACAGTCTGAAATCACCAACATGGATATGTACTGCCCTAGGCCCCTGTGTCCATCTGCATGTCTGTCTTCTGATTCGAGCGCTGTGCATTCTCTCACTAGGTGGGTTCCCCATTTACATGCACTTGTACTTCTCCTTTTGTAACAATCCTAATGTTGATCATTCATTGTTTCATCTCTGTTTTTCCTGTTACAAGAGGGTAGAAGCTCTGAGGCATTTTTCTTGCTGCATAGTAATGCTCAGGGATATTGATTTAACCTGCCTCTGAATGTGGTTCACAGCAACAGTGAGATAAGATCAGACTTTAGAGTGAGGAAGACTCTAGGGTGCCTTCCAGGGAGAAGCAGGCCCACCCAGCAAGGCTGGATGATCTGTGGCTTGTCTAATGGCAGTCCTGGAATCAGAATCCTGTTATCCCGACAAGCACTTCCAAGGACTCTCTGAGAGGAAAGATGGAGAGATGGCCACTACCTTTGGTATAAACACTGGATGTGATAAGGGTTTGGAGGATGTGTGTAAGTCTGGTCCCTGATGCCTCCCTTAGTGAAAGTGAAGGTGTTCGTTGCTCAGTTGTGTCTGACTCTGCGACCTCATGGACTGTAGCCCACCAGACTCCTCTGTCCATGGGATTCTCCAGGCAAGAATACTGGAGTGGGTTGCCATTTCCTACTCCAGGGAATCTTCCCCATGGATGGAACCTGGATCTCCTGCACTGCAGGCAGATTCTTTACCATCTGAGCCACCAGGGAAGTCCCTTAGTGAAAGCATGAGCTTTCACCCTATGCTTTGGGAGTTTACCCTGAGTTCTGTGGTTCTCTTTGTTCAGAAGCTTTCAATGTTCCACTCTATGCCTTTGTGGTTTGGGGAAAGCCATTCAAAGTGATTTTGGCGTGCTCTGAAACAAGGAAAAGGGAAAGAAAACTAATCTTTACATTTCCAGGTTTTACACCCACTCTATAAAACATCTGTTTCTCTCCCTAATTCAAAATGAGGAAATGTAGCCAGAGAACTTAAGCAACAGGGCCTGTGGGGAAACGAGCTCTGAGGACTGTGGTCCCCCAAGGTGCCAGCCTCCATCTCTAGGGAGGGGGTGCGTCAGCCCTGGGAACTGGAGGGAGGAGCTCTTAGGAGACCCTGGGGATGCTGGAGACCTGCCTGTTGTTGATGGTAAATTCAGCCTTGGGAATTAGCTAAAGGCAGAAGTTTCCATCGCCCAGATGTGATGCTGTGATTTCTAATAAGAAATACATCTTTGGCTTTGTCCTGGTTCCTAGCACAGAGCTCCTGAAACTCTTGTAAATTCCTAAGTGGTAAGTACACTAAGGGGGCTTCCCTGGTGTCTCAGACCGTAAAGAATCTGCCTGCAATGCAGGAGACCTGAGTTCGATCCCTGGGTCAGGAAGATCCCCTGAAGAAGGGCATGACTATCCCCTCCAGTATTCTTACAAAGAGTTGGACAAGATTGAGTGACTAACCCTTTCACTTTCAAGAACACTAGGAGCATCTCTTGTGCTAATGAGAAGACTCTGAGAGCACTCCTGGGATGGGGGCTGGTCACCAGAAAGACCAAGTCATGATTAGATGCTCGGCATTTTCAGCCTCATCCTCTCAACCACACCTCTCTAGAAAGAGAAGAGGGCCTGGAAATGGAGTGAAGGTGCCATCATGCCTATATGATGAAGCCTCCAGGAAAATCCCAAAGTAAGGGGTTCAGAGAACTTCCCGGGTGGTGAACACATCCCTGTACCAGCTGGTGATGCATCCCAACTGCACGGGGACAGATGCTCCTGAATCCACGACCCTTCCAGAACTCACCCTATGTAGCACTTCATCAGGCTGCTCATCTGTACCCTTTAACAAACTAGTAAACAGAAGTGTTTCCCTGAGTTCTGTGAGCTGTTCTAGTAAATAATCAAGTCCCAGGGGGAGAAGATCAGGTATGTAGCCGTGAAGCTGTGGAAACCCAATGACCTCCACTTGCATTTGGCTTCGATGTGGGAGAAGGGGAAGTCTGTTGGGACTGAGCCCTTCACCTGTGGGGTCAGACGCTACCTCTAAGTAGACAGTACAGAACTGAGTTAAATCGTAGGACCCCCAGATGGTGTCACAGAAATTGCTCAGTATGGGAAAACCTGATTCCCATTTCATGTCAGAAGTGTGGTGAGAGACACACAGGAAGGAAGATTGGATAGTTTTCTAAGCCACCATCCCAAGCTGGAACCCATCCAGAAATCGAACCACAGTTACGCCAACTGTGTTGGGATTCTAGAAATTCTGTATTATGCCAGTTTTAGTTATCTGTGATCTATTTGTAGTCCTATACATTTGTGATATGCAATTTTGTTGTTGTTCAGTCACCAAGTCGTGTCCGACTCTTTGTGACCCCATGGACTGCAGCACGCCAGGCTTCCCTGTCCATCACCATCTCCCAGAGTTTGCCCAAATTCATGTCCATTGAATCGGTGATGCCATCCAACCATCTCATCCTCTGTCACCCCCTTCCCCTCCTGCCTTCAATCTTTCCCAATATCAGGGTCTTTTCCAGTGAACCAGCAGTTCGCATCAGGTGGCCAAAGTATTGGAGCTTCAGTAAGTGTTTTAAAATCAAAAGGACCTGGGGAGCTTTCTTCAGAGATGACTAGGAAGGGAGGGACCCAGGAGGGGGCGCTGGCCTGGCCCTCAGGGGACAGGAAGGGCTGGGAAAGCAGGCTGAGTCACTGCAGGCTGAAATCAAGAAGGAACAAACCAAGGGACCCCAGAGATGTGTGCTTGACAAGAGGCTATAAGCTGAGTAAGAAGTAGAGAATCGGACAAAGTCCTCTGACGGGTGTGGGGCTGGAGAGGGAGGAAGTGGGCCTCACACCTGGGTGGGAACAACTCGTCAACCTGTCAAAACCTATTTCCCATCAAGGGAAGGCTGGCCGCTTCCCAGCTGGCATGGTGAATGGTGTGTACTGATTGTAAAGGGTGAGGGTCAGGCTTGGAGAGCATCTTGGAGAGGGTACTTGTTTCAAGGCCACAGGGACGGACAACCAGAGAAAGTTGCTGCTGTCTGTCACTGGTTCTCTGTGGATTAGTGGTTACCAGCCTGGGCTGTTGGTACAAAGGTAAGTCAGAGTCAGCAAAAGCAATAGACTTTACATCACAGATAAGCCTTGTACTCTTGGTGAAATTATTGCACAATACACTGTACCTGAAACGGAAATGACTTTTGAGGCCCGCCTGTCCCTCCCGGCAGGAAGGAGTGAGAATTGAGCCCCACAACACTCTACCTCCGCTTCCGTAGATAAACTCCCCTGCTCCCACCCTCCATGCTCTTTCTTACACTTGCCTGGCCAAACCCCACCCTGGTTAACCCCACCCTCTATCACTCTGTGCCTGCAGCCCTACCCCCACACAGGGCTGGAAAAAACACTCCACCGTGGCAGCTGGTCTTATTTTAAATTCCTGGCAGCAGATATCTGAGATTCTGCTAGGCCCATCCTAGCCCAAGCAGTTCTGTCATATTTCCCAAGTCAGCTCACTCCTGTGACCTTGTAGATGACGTCACGCATCTTCTCCCCTCTTCAAACTTCCATCACATTCTCCCCCTTCCTGACTCTGCTAAAGTGCGTCCATTTTATGGTGCAAGTTGAAGCAACCAAAAGAGAAATTCCACACCCTGTTATCTCCACATTCACCCAGCCACCCCACCTGCCTCGGTGCTCGAACCATTTGCCTTCCCTCTGTAACTCTGGAGGAGCAGCCCATGATCATTAGATCAATAAAACCAATTTAGCACATTATGTCCCATCCCTTTGCACCTACTCAAGGACACCATGGCCCACTTGATCTCATGCACCACTCATTTCCCTCCTCTCTTAGCCCAGTCCCAACAGCATACAAACATGCTATAATAGCTCCCATGTCACACACACATCTTCTGAAATCTACTTTCCCCTCCAGTTATTATCCCACTTGTCCCTTTTCTTTTAGAGCAAAATGCCTTAAAGAGTTTTTAATCCTTTGTGATCTCCACTTCCATTCTTCCCATGCTCTCTAGAACCCACTCCAGTCAGACTTCTGCCTGACTCTCCCACTGCAAGAGTTCTGGGCAAAGACAGCAACCGGCACACGGTCAAGCCCCAGGGTCACTGCATAGTCTTTTTTGTCTCATCCATTAGCAGTATCTGTTGTTCCTCTCTCCCTTCTTGAAACACTAACTTCATTTGGCTGGTCAATCATGACTTCCTCTTGGTTTTCCTCTGAATGCACTGGCCTCTTTTTATTGTCCACTGAACTTCATCCTCTCATGAACTCTGGATGTGGGGAGTGCCCCAGGGTGTAGTCCTCTGACCTTTTTTCAGCTCAGACTACATTCACTTCCTCAGCTTTCAGTGTGACTCTGGCCAGCAACTCCTGTACCGACATCTCTAACCAGACTCTCCCCTGAATTCCAGGATCCGGAATCTATCTGCTGGACACCTCTGATAACCCATGGACAGTGCTTCAGCAGTTGGCCTCCAGAATCTATTTGTGATGGAAGCCTAGCCCTTCCACTTAGCAGATGCAGGAACAGAAAAGTGTTGACGTATTAAGTGTGACTGCTGGTCTTGAAAAGGCTTCTTCGTGAGGTTGATCCTTGGTTGGTATCTAGCAACCTGGATTTTGAGATTGTTTACTCCATTTCCCAAATTGATAAGAGTGCCTCCTGTCCCTGAACTGGGCAAGCAGTACAGTTAATGCTGAATATCTGCTTTCCTTCTGGGAGCCTGGAATTTGTACACATGCTGGGCAGAGATCATCTATACGACCAGCCTCCAATAAGTATCCAGGCACTGAGTCACTAATGAGCTTCCCTGGGAGTCACTTCACATGTGTTTTCACCACTCATTGTTGGGGACATTAAGTGCATCCTGGGTGACTGTACCAGGAGGGGACTCTCGGAAGCTTGTGTCTGGTTTCCCCTCAACTTTGTCCTCTGTGCCTTTTTCCTTTGCTTATTTTACTTGGTATCTTTTCACTATAATGGATCACAGCCATGAGCATGACTGCATGCTGAGTCCTGTAAGTCGTCCTAGCAAATCACTCAACCTGGGGTAGGTCTCAGGGATGCCCAACATACATATGTCTCTGAACTAGTCACTTCATCTTCTTGTGCTTTGGTTTCCTCATCTGTAAAGTGGGAATAATAATAGCATCCAATCCCAGGGACAGAGGAGCCTGGTGGGCTGCCATCTATGGGGTCACATAGAGTTGGCCACGACTGAAGCGACTTAGCAGCAGCATGTGAGGTTTATACAAGTGAATACACATAAAGAACTTAAAACAGTGTCTGACTGATGGTAAACACAAATATTATGTCATCTCAAACATAAGTATCTAAGAATGTACAGTTAGGTAGGATGAGAGCCAGGGTAAGAAGCTGAATATCTCTGATTTTTTGGTTTTACTGTGGACATTATGCTCCTGTCATGTCTCAAACATTTAAATTACACTGGACTCCATATGCATTCAGCTATCTGGAATAATTCAATTCTGTAAGCCATCTGTTGGTTTACCTATAGAGACAGTGATTAGAAGTTCATCACTCAGTTTGTTTTCTTGAATAGTCATATAAATACATATGACAAATTCAATCTGTAAGAATATGATTGCAAGACATTTAATGGACTATAATCTATTTTTATCCAGGAGGGCACTGTGCTGTGGACAAACTCAGAGATCGCTATTCGAGAGGTGACACTTCTACAACAGAGTCTTTCGTGTTTCTCCCTAAGCGTTTATGAAGGCTGCCCTGTGCCAAGCTCTATAAGGTACGACGTTGCTGTTGTTCAGTTGCTCAGTGGTGTCCGACTCTTTTCAGCCCCATGGACTGCAGCACGCCAGGCCTCCCTGTCCTTCACCATTTCCCCGAGCTTGCTCAAACTCATGTCCATTGAGTCGGTGATGCAATCCAACCATCTCACCCTCTGTTGTCCCCGTCTCCTCCTGCCTTCACTCTTTCCCAGCATCAGGGTCTTTTCCAATGAGTCAGCTCTCCGCGTCAGGTGGCCAAATTATTGGAGCTTCAGCTTTGTTATCCGTCCTTCCAATGAACATTCAGGCCTGACTTCCTTTAGGACTGACTGGTTTGAGCTCCTTGCAGTCCAAAGGACTCTCAAGAATCTTCTTCAACACCACAGCTCAAAAGCATTAATAATTTGGCACACAGCCTTCTTTGTGGTCCAACTCTCACATCCATACATGACTACTGGAAAAACAACAGCTTTGACTAGACGGACCATTGTCAGCAAAGTAACGTCTCTGCTTTTTAATATGCTGTCTAGGTTGGTCACAGATTTTCTTCCAAGGAGCAAGCTTTTTTTAATTTTGTGTCTGCAGTCACCATCTGCAGTGATTTTGGAGCCCAAGACAATAAAGCCTGTCACTGTTTCCCCATCTATTTGCCATGAAGTGATTGGACAGGATGCTACAATCTTCGTTTTCTGAATGTTGAGTTTTATGCCAGCTTTTTCCCTCTCTTTCACCTTCATCAAGAGGCTCTTTAGTTCCTCTTTGCTTTCGGCCATAAAGCAGAAATGATGTTGCTAAGAAATGTCATTTAGGATTGCAGATAGTGACCATCAGTGACCTTTCCACTTAGCAATATGGGCAACAGAGGGGCTGCCCATCAGACACCACCCAGCTTCCTCCAGACTTCAGGAAATCCCAGACAGGACTTCAAGCTCATTTCTCTCTCACACACGCCACAGAGCAGGGCAGGGAGGCTCTTTATTCCTGATTAAGCATGCACTGGTTCTCCCCACATCACCTCTCCCAGGTCTTGCTCCAGGTGCTCTTATCTTCTTGGTCAGGACCAGGCATGTCAGTCTACATGACCCATCTGTTTACGAATGTCTGTTACTCTGTGACTCTGCTCTCCTTGATACCCTTCTGTGACAGGGGGAGTCAACTAGTACAGTCAAACCAGATTCAAAAAGGGAGTTCTCCAGGAAAGCCCTGTGAATATGGTTACCTGTTCATGCCTCTAAGATAAGGAATCCCAGCCTATGATGTTCCCTTACTCTCACTTCCCTCTTCTCCTCCTCACATTAGCTGACAGTGCAGGGAACCTAGGCTCTGAAATCTGTGAGCCAGAGCCCTTCAGTTCTGATTACAGCCAGTAGGGGGCGCTTGTGAGGCGAGGAAAGGTGGGTAGGCGCCAACCTGTGGAGCCACCTTGTTTCCAGAACAGGACAGTTGTGAGAAGCAAGTGGGCATCCAGGTTTGAGTTTAGAATTAGTGTTTCGAGTAATGAATCAAAGAGAGCTTCACCAGGTCCTAGTATGTCCTGATTCCTGTCCTCCCCCACCTCCATCACTTCCCAACGCAGCAGCCAATGATCCTTTAAAAACATAAGTCCCTGGAGAAGGAAATGGCAACCCACTCCAGTATTCTTGCCTGGGATATGCCATGGACAGAGGAGCCTGGAGAGCTGCAGTCCCTGAGGTTGCAAGAGAGTCGGACACGACTTAGCGACTAAACAAGAACGTTTGTATACAGCACATGGCAACCCACTGCAGTATTCCTGCCAGGAGAATTTCATGGACAGAGGTTCCTGGCAGACTACATTCCATGGGGTCGTAAAGAGTTGGACACAACTAAATGACTAACACTTTCACTTTTTCGCATAACTTAGACGGTAATTTTACTTCCTTCTGCAGATTCTGGTTTTGTTGTTTTGTCGGTTCAGAAAGTCAAATAAACTATGATTTATCCACATGATGGAAAGTTGTGCAACCATTAAAATGTTTGCAATAGCAAATGCTTATTATAAACAAGAATAAAATACAAAAATATTTTGTGTAATCCAATTACACATGTAAGAAGTGGAGAATAATAAAAGCCCAAGAAGAAAGCTACTAAACATTAAAATGATTTTCTTTGGTATTGAAAAAAGTGAGTCCCAACGCATCACATCTGTGCTTAAAGACTTGCAGTGGCTCCCATCGTGTTCTGAGTAAAAGCCAAAGGCTTTGAGTGGCCTACAGACCCTGCGCGACCTGCCCCCGCTTTACTCTGTGACCTCATCTCCTCTTGCTCACTCAGCTGCAGCCCACACTGTTCCTCAAACACACCAGGCACATCCCTGCCTCAGTGTTTGTTCTGGCCACTTACTCCTCCCAAGTCTCCTTCCTCAATACAAACATGGCAGTTCCTTCACTTCCTAAGATCTGTGAGGTGTGCCTCTGACACCTGATTCACTTCTCCCTGCTTCATTTTTCTGCATTGTTCTTACCACCATCAGACATACTGTAGACTTGATTATTTGCAGTGGTCACTCTTCTCCACTACAGTGTCAGACCCAGAAGAGGAGGGAGTTCCCCTGTTTTATTCATTGTTTAGTCCCCAGCACCTAGAACTGTGCGGGGTCCAGGGCAGGTGCTCAGGAAGTTTTTACTACAGGAATGAATAAATGGATGGGTCTTCAAACACACAGTCTAATTCCTGTGCCCAAGTGTCTTCTTAGTTGCAAATTGATTTCCAAGAATAGAGTATCCAAAACAAGAGAAGAAACCAGTCAAAGAAAAGACTGGAGAAAAACAGACATTTGTTGAGAATGACTTTGCACACTGAACCTTAAATAGCTTTCAAAACGGAATTGGTAGCTGAGAGTGTTACAAGCTCCAGAAATGACCACAATGGGTAAGCTGCCAATCTAGGAAGAGCCAGATTTACATAGGTGCCAGATGCTAATGCCAGAAATTCTAAGGGCTCTCTCTCTCTCTCTCTCTCTCTCTCTTTTTTTTCTTTTAAGGTAGCCTTTTCTGGAAAATCCAACTTACATTTTAGTTCAGGTAAAGGATTCATATAAGTAGCACAGATTTCAAACATTTTCTCCCATGGTTCCCATATTTGTCAGATAAAGTTCCCCAATTTTTGTTTCAAAAATAAGCTAGTCATAACTGTAACATGAAATGACTCTGAGGATAGATTTTGTCTGGACTTGACCTATTCCATGGGTTTTGACAAATGTATAATAACAAGTATCCAGCATTATGGTATCAGAGTAATTTACTGCCCTAAAAATCCTCTGTGCTCCACCTGTTCACCCCTCCCTCCCCCCACCTCTTGGTAACTACTTTTTTTAAACTGTTTCTTTAGTTCTGTTATTAACAGGATATCATACAGTTAGAATCATACATCATGTTGCCCCTTCAGATTGGCTTCTTTCACTGAGTAATATACATTTAAGGTTACTCCATGTTTTTTCATGGTTTCATAGCTCATTTCTTTTTAGCACTGAATAGTAATCTATTGCCTTGATGTTACCACAGTTTACTTATTGAAGGATATCTTGGTTGCCTCTAAATTTTGAGTCATAAACTTTGTGTGGACATAAGTTTGCAACTCATTTGAGTAAATACTAAGATATGCCATTGCTGAGTTGTACCGAATGTTTCTCTTTTTAAAGGGACAAAAAAATGTTGCCTTCCATCTTCCCTGGGGCTGGGCATTTATCATCAAATTTAGATACATATTCAAATTAGTCACTCAGTCGTGTCTAACTCTTTGTGACCCCGTGGACTGTAGACCACCAGCTTTCTCTGTCCATGGGGATTCTCTAGGCAAGAATACTGTAGTGGGTTGTCATACCCTCCTCCAAGGGGATCTTCCTAACCCAGGGATTGAACCCAAGTCTCCCACATTGCAGGCAGACTCTTTACCAGCTGAGCCACCAGGGAAGCCCAAGAATACTGGAGTGGGCAGCTTATCCCTTCTCCAGGGGATCTTCCCAACCCAGGAATCAAACCAGGATCTCCTGCACTGCAGGTGGATTCTTTATCAGCTGTGAGCTACCAGGGAAGCAGGGAGGA
The DNA here is from genome assembly GCF_029378745.1 of Bos indicus. Taxonomy (NCBI): domain Eukaryota; kingdom Metazoa; phylum Chordata; class Mammalia; order Artiodactyla; family Bovidae; genus Bos; species Bos indicus. The sequence continues at coordinate 76,056,693 of NC_091768.1, forward strand.
GTTACAGATATCTTTCTCACTTAAAACATTTCTTCAGTTTATCCTTCTAGTAAAAATTATAGTTAATATAATAATAACTCTTACAAACATCCTTATTGACACTTTTCCTTTTCTATAATAGCTGACCTCGCTTGCTAAATCTCAGATTATCACTACCAACTGAGCCGTCAGTACATCTTGTAGACTTGTATTCTAATGTTCAGTGATTACCAAGACAGTAACAATGCAGAGTCATCAACAAAAGAGTCCATGACTCTTCTAGTCATCAACAAAAGAGTCCATGACACTTAATATACCATCAATTATATTTGCTATATCCCAGTTCTTTGGCAATAGGTGTACCATATGTGTTTGATGCTATAAGTTTTATTAATCAGTATATTTTATAAACTAAAATACTGATTTTTCTATCATATTGGAAAATCATGTTTAATATCTACAATACATAATGAATTTGTAGTCATCACTCTTTGTGACCCCATGGACTGTACAGTCCATGGAATTCCCCAGGCCAGAAGACTGGAGTGGGTAGCCTTTACCTTCTCCAGGGGATCTTCCCAACCCAGGGATCAAACCCAGGTCTCCGACATTGCAGGCGGATTCTTTACCAGATGAGCCACCAGGGAAGCCCATAATAAAGTTAAAGATGAGGACACTATCATGTCATAGATTGTGGTGAGTTCCACTTTCTCTCAAGAAAGAAGACTCTATTCCCGAGGTTTGAAAACAGTGGTTGCTCCAATTATTTTGTGTCCTCTCCCTGGCACCAGTGTGTCTTTAGGTGGCGCCAGAGTACAGAGGATGCCTTCCAACGTGCATAGCAAGTTGAATCAAAATGGTATGTGATAACACACACGTGGCAAAACACTAATTGTAGAATTTAGGGGAAAGGTATATGGGTGTTCACTGTGCAATTCTCAACTTTTCTGTATGTTTGAAATTTTTTATAATAAAAAATCAGAGAGGGAAAAAATGGATTTTTCTAACACAACGGGCTGTGCGTAAAAGTAATCCTCTGTGCTGTGCTCAGTCATGTCTGACTCTTTGCAGTCCCCTGGACTGTAGCCCGCCAGGTTCCTCTGCGCATGGAATTTTCCAGGCAAGAATACTAGCTGGGGTTGCCATTTCCTCCTCCAGAGGTTCTTCCCAACCCAGAGAGGGAACCACAGTCTCCTGCATCTCCTGCATTGGCAGGCGAATTCTTTACCACTGCACCCCCTGGGAAGCCTGCAGTAACCTACACAGAAAAGTTTCATTCATTCATCTTTGAGCTATATTCATCATCTTTAAAACTTTTATACATTCAATACTTTGGCTTTCACGACACTTTAAGAGTAAGGAATTGTGAATTGTGGTGTTTTCCTGACAAGAACTTCCATTAATATTGACTATCCAATATTAGTCATGACATGTCTTGTAATCCAAGTTCAAATACAAACTCCTTGAGGGCAGGTTCCATACCTCTCTGTGTATTTCCCCAGCTCCTAGCTAAAGACACTAAGTGCCCAAGAAACCCCTGATTAATTTTAAATAATGTGGAGAAGTAGCACAGTTTAAAACTGAAAAGTCAAGGGCTTGGTGATTACTGAGAATTTAACACAGTGAAATACAGAGAGGTTCCTTGATGAATTTGAAATGCGTCGATGGATTTGTCTAACTAAAAATGCCCTTGATGTCATGGTGGTCCTTGGATTTCATTTTAAAATGCTATTGTGGGCGCCCACTCTCTAATTGCTAGAAAAAATCCAGAGACATGTACACGTGCACCCCACATTGCCTAATGATGAGCAGATACTCAAAATTTAGCCTATGAATGATGAACATCTAGAGAAAGTCTTCAGTGGCAATTTGAACTAGGAAGTCATAAGTTCTTAAATCGCAAAGCATCTTCTCTTATGACTTGTTATATATACTAATCTATGTATTTATATTTCTGAATTCTTATGTTACCTAATGTGGCTCTTTCTATTGATCACATTTACCCCAAAGTTACACACTTTCTATCAACTCTCAGGTGGTTCATATTTTCTCAAAGGGTCATATAATTAATGAGATTTTGGAAGAATTAGGCCTAATATTTAAAGAATTTTTGCTATATAATAGAGTGTATCATAAAATTTTCACAGTTTAACAAATTGTGCAAACATATTAATTACACTGTATGTGAAACTATATTTAAACATATTGTATCTGACCAAATGCACTTAGAAAAATCTCAGACATATTCCTTTATGTTTAGCATGTTCTCTTAACTCGTGAAATCCCTAAAGGATGATTTGCTACAGGCCAGCTGGGGTGGGGAAGGGTGTGGAGCTAATCATATTAAAAGCTGTGACTCAGACCCACATGAGCTGAGCTTTCCTTTCTATAGCAACTTCAGATTTACGCTATATTCAGCAAATATGGACCCAGTTACTTCAAATATTGAATATCCTCTGGGATGGAACCCGAAGAAGCACTGGTGACCATAGTCTCACAGGTTCAAAAATGAATGAGAAAATTTGCCCTGAGATTTAGGGTGGGGTGGGAACAGTCATGGAATGACTTGTGCATGAAATTCCATTGGGTGGGGCCCTTGGGAAGGCATTGATTGCTCCTGGAGAGAAATTCATTGTAATAAGAGAACTGAAGAGGCTATTGAGTCATTTTGTCTTTAATATAGCAGCAATACTCTTATTTGAGCTAGTTTTCAGCAAATGACTGAATAATAGAGTTAAATTCAGGTAGAATCATATAACAGGATCTAGAGAATATATTCTCTAACCACCCTTTCTTCCTGTGTAATTTGATATTTTCGTATTTTTTACATAGACTTTTATTCAGTTCAGTTCAGTCACTCAGTCATGTCCGACTGTTTGCAACCCCATGAACCGCAGCACGCCAGGCCTCCCTATCCATCACCAACTCCCGGGGTCCACCTAAACCCATATCCATTGTGTTGGTGATGCCATCCAACCATCTCATCCTCTACCGTCCACTTCTCCTCCTGCCCTCAATCTTTCCCAGCATCAGGGTCTTTTCAAATGAGTCAGCTCTTTGCATCAGGTGGCCAAAGTATTGGAGTTTCAGCTTCAACATCAGGCCCTCCAATGAACACCCAGAACTGATCTCCTTTAGGATGGACTGGTTGGATCTCCTTGCAGTTCAAGGGACTCTCAAGAGTCTTTTCCAACATCACAGTTCAAAGCATCAATTCTTCTGCGCTCAGCTTTCTTCACAGTCCAACTCTCACAACCATACATGACCACTGGAAAAACCATAGCCTTGACTAGATGGACCTTTGTTGGCAAAGTAATGTCTCTGCTTTTTAATATGCTGTCTAGGTTGGTCATAACTTTCCTTCCAAGGAGCAAGCGTCTTTTAATTTCATGGCTGCAGTCACCATCTGCAGTGATTTTGGAGCCCAGAAAAATAAAGTCAGCCACTGTTTCCACTGTTTCCCCATCTATTTCCCATGAAGTGATGGAAACAGATGCCATGATCTTAGTTTTCTGAATGTTGATCTTTAAGCCAACGTTTTCACTCTCCTCTTTCACTTTCATCAAGAGGTTCTTGAGGTCTTCTTCACTTTCTGCCATAAGGGTGGCATCATCTGCATATCTAAGGTTATTGATATTTCTCCCAGCAATCTTGATTTCAGCTTGTGCTTCTTCCAGCCCAGCATTTCTCATGATGTACTCTGCATGTAAGTTAAAATAAGCAGGGTGACAATATACAGCCTTGACGTACTCCTTTTCCTATTTGGAACCAGTCTGTTGTTCCATGTCCAGTTCTAACTGTTGCTTCCTGACTTATATACAGGTTTCTCAGGAGGCAGGTCAGGTGGTCTGGTATTCCCATCTCTTTCAGAATTTTTGTAATCCACACAGTCAAATGCTTTGGCATAGTCAATAAAGCAGAAATAGATGTTTTTCTGGAACTCTCTTGCTTTTTCCATGATCCAGCGGATGTTGGCAATTTGATCTCTGGTTCCTCTGCCTTTTCTAAAACCAGCTTGAACATCTGGAAGTTCACGGTTCACATATTGCTAAAGCCTGGCTTGGAGAATTTAGAGCATTACTTTACTAGCGTGTGAGATGAGTGCAATTGTGCAGTAGTTTGAACATTCTTTGGCATTGCCTTTCTTTGGGATTAGAATGAAAACTGACGTTTTCCAGTCCTGTGGCCACTGCTGAGTTCTCCAGATTTGCTGACATATTGAGTGCAGCACTTTCACAGCATCATCTTTTAGGATTTGAAATAGCTCAACTGGAATTCCATCACCTCCACTAGCTTTGTTCGTATTGCTATATAAAAATACATACATACAAATACAGAGATCCATAGACTTTGGTTTTGGAAAAATACCCTGTTTTTTTCTAAGTCCTGCTTAATGTAAAGACAGCCTCATAGGATTTTTCAGAAGACACATCTCTCACAGATTGTCCTGCTCCTCCCCAAGCAAGGATTGTGTGTGTGTGTGTGTGTGTGTGTGTGTGTGCCTGCACACGCACGCACTCAGTTGCTCAGTTGTGCCTGACTCTTTGCAATCCTGTGGACTATGGCCCACAGGGCTCCTCTATCCATGAGATTTTTCAGGCAAGAATACTGGAGTGGGTTGCCATTTCCTCCTCCAGGGGGTGTTCCTGACCCAGGGATCAAACTCAAGTCTCCTGAGTCGCTTGCATTGGCAGGCAGATTCTTTACCTGGGAAGCCCAAGCAAGGATTACTACAGACAAAAAAAGAACAGTCTTGAAAATGATGGGGAACAACTGACATCATTTCTTAATTCAGAGTGACAGGTGAGATCATTGTGTACATTTGGGGTATTTCCTCTAGAATATGTGGCTTTGTTTAAGACTTAGGGTCACTGAAAGCCTGACTAGTCAAAAAAAAAAAAAAAATACATTCTTAGCCTGAGAGGTTGAAATTATTAATCACTAGAATTCAAGTGTAAATGTTACTACAGACGTTTCCAGAGAACATGAGAAACTGCACTCTTCTTCCTCCTGTGGACTCGTGTGTGTTTGGTTTCTTGTACATAAATCAATCACCCCCTTCCTACTGCAGCCTCGTTCTCAGCCTTCCCTTTTCTCAGTAAGTAGACAGTGAATCTAAAACTTGAAGGTGTTCAGACATCTTCACAGTACCTCTTACAGAAGCAGAAGACTGGCCCCACCTTAGACCTGTAGAGAGGGAAGTCCTGAGGCTGGAGCTGGAATCTTCATTTTAAATAAGCCACAGTTTCATTCTAACCTGTGAAAACTAGCTTTGTTGTTCACTCAGTCATGTCCGACTCTTTGCGACCCCGTGAACTGCAGCACGCAAGGCCCTTCACTATCTCTTTGAGTTTGCTCAAACTCAAGTCCATTGAGTCAGTGATACCATCCAACCATCTCATCTTTTTTCACCCTCTTCTCCTCCTGTCGTCTATCTTTCCCAACATCAAAGTCTTCTTCAATGTATCAGCTCTTTGCATCTGGTGGCCAAAGTATTGGAGCTTCAGCAACAGTCCTTCCAATGAATATTCAGGGTTGATTTCCTTTAGGGTTGACTGGTTTGATCTCCTTGCTGTCCAAGGGACTCTCAAGAGTCTTCTCCAGCACCATAGCTCAAAATCATCAACTCTTCTGCACTCAGCCTTCTTTATGCTCCAACTCTTACATCTGTACATGACTACTGGAAAAATCATAGCTTTGACTATATAGACCTTTGTTGGCAAAGTAATGTATCTGCTTTTTAATATGCTAAGTTCGTCACAGCTTTTCTTCCAAGGAACAAGCATCCTATAATTTCATGGCTGCAGTCACTGTCTGCAGTGATTTTGGAGTAAAAGAAAATGAAATTGTCACTGTTTCCACTTTTTCCCATCTATTTGCCATGAAGCAATGGGACTGGATTCCATGATCTTTGTTTTTTGAATGTTGAGTTTTAAGTCAGCTTTTCCACTCTCCTCTTTCACCTTCATCAAAACACTCTTTAGTTCCTCTTCACTTCTGCCATTAAAGTGGTTATCATCTGCATATCTTGAGGTTGGTGAGAACTAGCTAGAGCCCTGTTTTTCCTTGTACACTCCATTCTTCCATCAACTCCCCTTGACAGAGGAAGGAGTGATTTACAAAGGTGCTTCCAAAATTTTACTGCTCACTGAGTCACTTGGGAATCTTGTTCAAATATAGGGTAGGGTTTGGTTCAGTTGGTCGGGGTAGGGCCAGAGCTTCTGCATTTCTAACAAGTGCCCAGCTGATACTGATGCTGCTGGTCCAAGGACCACATTTTGAGTACCAAGGATTTAATGCAGGAAATCTGTGACTTTTACAGAATGCTCCTCTCCACCCCCATTCATTCTCACTGGGGAAAATGCCCCTACTTTGGCCTCTTTAAATTGTTGGTTTGCTTCTTCAGCAATAAACTGTGATGGCTGAACAAGTATTTACAGAACAGTATTCTAATCAAATAAAATCCACAGAAATATTAGCTATCATTTCACAACGTACCATCCCAATGTCCTGCACGGTAATTAGGCATAACTACCAAGCAGGCCATATAATTGCCATAATTAATATCACCTGTACACAAATGTCATCTTTAGAATTTCTCTTCCCGTTGGATCAAGTTCCTCCCAGTGCATAATCATGTCCTCACGCAATGATGTGAATAAAGCCTAAACTGGAGCATAGAAGATTTTCCAATGCCATTTGGTGTGGATGTGGTAAATAGTTTAGGAAACTAGAAAGGTGTTTGAAAGGTAAATAATTAAACCAAAGAAAATAGAATCAGAGACAGTTAAAATCAAGACTACCCAGATTTCTAATCTCGTCTAGACTGACTTTCTCTTCACGAGCCCACCGAGCAACACATCCATGGTGAAGGGCCGATGTGAACATCTTCAGAAAGGGAGTAAACCGATCTCGACGCCTACGGCTGGCGGAGAGTAGGACAGAGGACAATGGTTGGTGCAGGGTATCGATAGCGAAATGCTCGTATGAAAAGAAACTCTGCTCAAATGCAATGTATGTCTTACATGAATGTTTAAGGTTGGGAGGTGAGAAAGGAGAAGAGTAGTCCCAGAAACAAAGCTTCTAGATTCGGTCTAGACCTACAGTGGGTTCAGGGCTGAACGGATTCAGGCACATCACTTCTTGGGAAGGAGACTTTTAAGTAAAATCCAAAAAAAAAAAAGCGATAGAATGGTAATCTTTATTTTCTTTGAACTATCTTATTCTCAAGATTGTATTTTAGCTACTCTAACGAGTAGATTAGAACAAGAAGTGAATGATTAAGGGTAGTTAAGGGTGATAGCGGAGAAGGCAATGGCACCCCACTCCAGTACTCTTGCCTGGAAAATCCCATGGAAGGAGGAGCCTGGTGGGCCGTAGTCCATGGGGTCGCTAAGAGTCGGACATGACTGAGCGACTTCCCTTTCACTTTTCGATTTCATGCACTGGAGAAGGAAATGGCAACCCACTCCAGTGTTCTTGCCTGGAGAAACCCAGGGATGGGGTAGTCTCGTGGGCTGCTGTCTCTGGGGTCGCACAGAGTCGGACACGACTGAAGCGACTTAGCAGCAGCAGCAGCAAGGGTGATAGAATATGCCACTTTGACATATTAAATATTTTGAGCTAAAGGCAACTGAGTAAGTACAAGAAAAGCTCTCTCCGTGCCCCCCACCATTTGCCTAAACGCAAGACATAGATCTGTGTCCCCAGTGGCCCCCCAGCCCCTCTTTACCAGGAAAACAAGTTAATCACCAGAAACAACCCTAGACCCTTATCAGCTCAGAGAAAACATCACAGTAAGCTACGTAGCAAATTTTAAGGGTCCTTCTCTTCCATTAGTTCCCCCATAGATTTACCTTCCCTTAATTTGCTGCTCTAGAAACTCAAAGACCTTTCCTTTGCCTTGACACTTTCTACAAATGTATCATTCTTTTGCGTAGATGCCGTGTAAGCCCGGTTTCCAGCCACTCCTGTGAATGACTCATCTTAGCGCCCTGTGTGGATACACGCTGCCCAGGATCATCAACTTGAGTTTGTTTTTCTCTTGTTCATCTGTCTTTTGTTGTCTGATTTGCAAGGCTCTAGCCGGAGAACCTAATACTGGTCGTGTGTTCCTCCCTTATACAGCTGACTACAGAGAAAATTAGGCTCCTGAAATGTAACCAATACAATTCTTAGAGAAATTCAATGAAGACTGTCACACTACAAAATGATATGCTAAAATATACCACAAGATATGAGCTTTAGTGATGCTTTCATTACGTTATACAGAACAGAAAGGTTAGAAAAGAAATTGGAACAAAAGCCTAGAAACAATAAATGCAATTAAAAAGTAATGGTCTTTTGATAGCAGGTGAACAGAATAGAAAGGCCATGTTTCCCTGGGGCCCATCTTTCAACAGGCTGACTTATTCAGGTAATCTAGGCCTTCTGTCTGGGCCATGATGGGAAGGGATGTGATGACATTTACAAAGCACTGGAAACCATGCTTCAGAGCTAAGACCTCATGTTAAAAACTTCCCTCACTGTAATTTAGTCGATGTCTAGACCTATTCCACTTATTGTCACAAAAACATTGTTTAGAAGTCTCTCCTTAATATTTTTTTTCCTGAGCAGGATATTTTAATTCTTAAGTTTATAACTTGCCATTCTCTCTTAATAACAAAAACGTTTTTAGATGTTAAGAGGAATTTCCTATTAAGTTACTCAGCATGGTGTTTGAGCAACAGTGCTTTGAGAGAAATCATGTTAGAGTACCTGAAACAACCTCCCTCACAGCCTGGGCTTCCCAGGGGCTCAGGTAAAAGAATCCGCTGCCAAAGTAGGAGATGCAGGAGATCTCCTGGGTCAGGAAGATCCCCTAGAGGAGGAAATGGTAAGCCACTCCAGTATTCTTGCCTGTAAAATTCCATGGACACAAGAGCTTAGTGGGCTACAGTCCATGGGGTTGCAAAGAGATATGACTGAGCGACTAAGCACACACACAGGCCTTCACAGCCCATCTTTCCAGAGGGCCCCAAGATGTGTATGCTTAACTGGGACTGTTTAGCTGCTCAAGTCCCAGGGAGAAATCCTTACAGGACTCCCACCCCAGTCGCGGTTGAGAGCAGCCCTCCAGCATCCTTCTGCCTCCCTGGGCTGAGACCACTGATGCCCACCAGCTCCGAATTTCTCTGAAGCCCCTGTACCAAATTTTGAAGAGAGCAGCTCCGGCTCTTTAAGGATCCTCTCTGTGGCTGGAATCTCCAGGTGCCCATGCTGCTACTGCTGCTAAGTCGCGTCAGTCGTGTCCGACTCTGTGCGACCCCAGAGACAGCAGCCCACAGGCTCCCCCGTCCCTGGGATTCTCCAGGCAAGAACACTGGAGTGGGTTGCCATTTTCTTCTCCAATGCATGAAAGTGAAAAGTGAAAGTGAAGTCGCTCAGTCATGTCCGACTCCTAGCGACCCCATGGACTGCAGCCTTCCAGGCTCCATCCATGGGATTTTCCAGGCAAGAGTACTAGGGTGGGGTGCCATTGCCTTCTCCCCCAGGTGCCCATGACACCTTGCAATTTTGCTGAAGTCTCTCCAGCCAGACTTGTGCGTCACAGAGAGGTGGTAGTTTCATTCAAGTTAATGCTATGGAAGATAACTAAGGCGGGGTGGGCGCTGCGGGAGAGGAATGGGTTGGGCTTTGTGCAGTATGCCTTTATGGTGCAGGAAAGTCAGCCCGCACAGGTAGAAGTTGTGCTGGTCCTGGAGATGGATCAGTGGGGTCTCAATCCAGGTCAGCCATTTATTTACTATGTAAGTTAACCCGCAAACCTCTTTCTATGTGTCCTAAAAAAAGAGAAAGTGTTAGTCCCTCAGTTGTGTCCGACTCTTTGCAACCCCATGGACTGTAGCCCACCAGAGTCCTCTGTCCATGGGATTCTCCAGGCCAGAATACTGGAATGGGTAGGTATTCCCTTCTCAAGGGGATCTTCCCAACCCAGGGATTGAATCCTGGTCTCCTACATTGCAGGCAGATTCTTTTACCATCTGAGCCACCAGGGAAGCCCATATCCTATCTATAAATTGAGGTGTGTATATACCATATATATTATATGTAATTTTGAAAGTCTGTGATGTGTGGCAGCTATGTGAGACTACACTAAGAGTGGGTGGGGCTCACTTAAATCAGATTCAGCCACGGGAGTCCGACCCAGCAAATCACACCACAATTATGCCTCCAAAAGAGGACTTACAGACTCAGGAGGCAGTAATTAAGGTTCCTGATTGCACATTATTCAGAGGTTCCTCACCTGCTTTAAGGAATCAGCAGGCCTCTACAGACACAGCCTGAAAGAGAATGGGCTACATTTAAAAGAAATCAAGGCCTATGCAAAGAAGCTCTATAACAACTAAAAATGAAACCACAGTTCTCCTCTCCCATACTTCACTCAGGCTCCAGGGAGGCAACCTAAACCTCACCATGTCTAACTTTACCTCACAGGAAGGACTAGAGCCCCAAGATGCTATTTGGTAGGAAGCTTCAGGCCACAAGAAGAGCTTGCTTTTGACCAGCTGGTCTTAAACTTGCTGCCCAACCAAAACACCTGGGGAGTTTTTTTTAAATGAACCACAAGGTGCTGGTAAACCGGCCCTTAGGGAAGGAGGAGGAGGGGATCTTTGTGATGTGTAGTTGTTTGCTGATGGCTGTGGTAGAATTACCACATGGGGGCCAACTTTAAACCATCAAACGGATGTCCCTGAACACAGAGTCAGGGAGAGAAGCAGAACCGGGACGAGCCAGCCCCAGGACAGCAGTGAGGTGACAGGGCCTTTCTGGAGGGCGGGTTTTCAATGGACCGGGGTAGGTTCCAGCCAGGAATGCAGAAAACCAGCCCCGGGTGCTCCTGACTCAACAGCGATGTTTGAGAACCACAGACCCTGGCGGTGGGCATCGCTGTCTCTCCTGCCTGCGCCTTTCCCTGCCTGCTTTACAGCTCAGCTCAGTACATTCCTGTTAGAATGATGTTGCCATACTTGGATCATGTGCTTGGAGTAAGCCATCTCCTTCTTCTCAAGGCTCAGTGGTAAAGAATCCACCTACAATGCAGGAGATGCAGGAGACCTGGATTTGATCCCTGGGTTGGGAAGATCCCCTGGAGAAGGACATGGCAACCCACTCCAGTATTCTTGCCTGGAGAATCCCATGGACAGAGGAGCCTGGTGGGCTACAGTCCATGGGGTCGGAAAGAGTCAGACACGACTGAGGGACTAAACAACTCCTCCTCCTCCTCTCTGGCTCCAAGTTCCTTCCTGGGTGTGTGTGAGGGGGATGGGTGGAGGGGGAGATTGTCTCTAAAAACAGTTCATTTATTCAAAAACATGTGTTAAATAATACATTCAAGGCACAAGCTGGGCCCTCAGGAAACAAGGTTGAAGAACATGCTCTTACCTTCAAGTACCTTGGAGTCTGGAGAGAGGAAAAGAAGTCAGAGGGGGGTGGGGGGTGGGGTATCAAGGGAGTGCAGTGAAGGCAGATGGGCACAGACACGATGGTGAACTAAGCCAGCAGCTTTCCAGACAACACCACATGCCCCACCCCACTTGCAGCCAGCATAGTGACCTGAAAATGGGAACGCTTAGTAATGAGACAGCTCTCCCCTGTCAGTTTTCATTCTAGTCCCAATGATGCCAATGCCAAATACTGTTCAGACTACCATAATTGGGTTCATTTCATATGCTAGTAAGATTATGTTCAAAATCCTGCAAGCTAGGCTTCAACAGTACGTGAACTGAGAACTTCCAAATGTACAAGCTGGATTTAGAAAAGGCAGAGGAACCAGAGATCAAATTCCAACATTCACTGGGACATAGAGAAAGCAAAGGAATTCCAGAAAAATATCTGCTTCATTGACTGTGCTAAAGCCTTTGATTGTGTAGATCACAACAAACTACAGTTTCTGCAACAAACTGTGGAAAATTCTTAAAAAGATGGGCACTTCAGTTGTGTCTGACTGCAATCCTATGGACTGTAGCCCACCAGGCTCCATTGTCCATGGGATTCTCCTGGCAAGAACACTGGGGTGGGTTGTCATTCCCTTCTCCAGAAATGTCACCAATAGGACATGGTAAAATATTTTATGATGCCCCCCATGACAATATCTTTGCAACCATATTTTGGAGAATGTATTACTTGTGACATAATAACTAAAGGAAAATGCACAAGATATACTAATAACTGTACCACAAAAATCTCAATTTCTCAGGGAAGAAAACATGTGGAGAAAAAGACTAGGAAAAGAAATTATAAAATGGTAATTACAATTCTTGCTAGGTAGTAAAAAATACCACAGATTTTTATTTCTTCTTTTATGGTTTTTACTTTCCAAATTTTCTAAGTAAGCATTTTTGTAATAGGGGGAAGAGAAATATTGCCTAAATATTGTTAAAGGGGCAGCTGAAGAGAACCAGACCAGAAGCAGAACAATTAGTTTGTTGGTATTTACTGTCCATTAGATGTCTGAGTCTTTGTTCATGGCACACAGAGCTGTAAGCAGTATTCTTAGAAATTCTCTGGACTTCAATCCCCTTCCATTCCCCTACTATGGTCCCCATCAAGATTTCACAAATCTCTGGACTCTCATCCCATCACATGCACTCTCAGCACTCCTAAGTGATTTGTACTTTCCTAGCTGCTGCAATTCTAGCTTTTCCCACAATATTGAGGGAGCCTCCGTTCCACTCTCCTTGGGGATAAGAATGCTTATAATATTTTTTTATATCCCCAAGAAGAACCATGTGATCACATGTCTGATCAGAGTTTCTGCTGTGGTCAGAAACTCTGTGGTCAGTTTCTGTGGTCAGTGTTTCTGCTCTGACCACTGCTTTTGCCCAGTGCAACCCGAGATAGCCATGGTCCATACCAGGAGACTCTTAATTAGCAATGCATGGTAATAATTGGACTATGGTGGACTAGCTTGGGTACTCCAGGGAATTTCATCAATGGGCTGGCATTTTGAAACTGAGCCAGGCCCATCAGGCTCTTCCCTTGGAGACTTGAATTGGGAAGGACAGAGAGGAACAAGCAGCTGGCAGAAGCTAAAGTTGAAGGGATACACAGATGAAGTCAGCAGGGAAGGCTGTGTTCATGATAAGTCATGGCCATCCAGTCATGAGAAAGCAGAAACTATGAGCAGGCAGAGTCAATGATTTAGGGAAAAGGCATGCAGAGTAGAGGGGAAAGGTGAGCTGTAGCAAGAAGCAAACCCACAAAATAGCATGGGGGAGAATCAGAGTGAAGTTTCAGACACTCCAGCTATTGAGGCTCTTAGAGGTTGCTGCCTTACCGCATGCTGGCTGGCATGCTGTTTCCTATTTTTTTACTTTGGTTCTTCTCCCTAGGTTCCATGTGTTTCCTTATAATAACAAACCCACCCTACCATCCTGCCTCCCTTTGTGTTAATATTATGTTACAGAAGTCTCTGTTTTTCTTGAAATCAGAAGCACTAAATTTGAATTTTGGTTGATCCATTTACTTATTTACTGAATTGTGTATCCACTTATTAAATAATATATTAAAATTGTGCAAATATTCTATTCCCTAGGGACATGAAAATATGTGATTTGATACTTGTTCTTACTGATTATCTGTATGGGCCTTCACAGTGATGATAAAACATAAATATGAGAGGTATAAAGGATAGAATGGATATGATTGAATACTGGGGATGGGTGAGAGAAAGTATAAGGAAAAGACATGAGAGAATTTTTAAATTATGTTTCAGAACTTTGGGTCACTGACAGAATGACAGTGCTGTTCTCCAAAATAAAGAATTCAAGGATGATGAGCATTGAATTTAAGGACATCTAGGTCTTGGTATCCAAAATGCAGCTGTGGAAAGAGATCATAACTTAAAACATAGATTTAGGAACAATAAATATTACCAATAATATTTGGACCTATGACTTTCACAATGAGAAGAAGGCTGAGAACTAAATTCTGGGCACCATTTAACGGGAGGCAGAGAATTAAGTTTCTAGAAAGGGGCCACATAGGCGTGATCCATTAGTAGGAGAACCAAGAGATGAGTATGTCACAGATGCTAGAGAGTGGTAGATTGTTTCAAGCAGGAGGACATAACAGTGCGAGTGCCACAGAGATATTGAGAAAGGTAAGGTATGGCCTGAAAGGTGCCCATTATATTTCTAATATGGAAGTTCCTGGTGACCTAGATGAGAGGGCTGAGTGAGAAAACCACCAAGAGAAGAATGAGCTGAGGATCAAACAGTAAGCATAAATTATTCATTCAGTAAGTTAGACTCAAACGGGGGAGAGACAGAGAAACACCCCAGGAAGGAGATGTGAGGGCATGCAGAGTCAGGAATTAATGGAGCCCATCCATTGGTCTTCACCCTTTCCCACAAGGTGGAAAAGTTTAACTCTCTTGGATTCCGGCTGAGCATAGCTGAGTGTCCACACAGATCGGCTCCTCTGTGTTCTGGGCTCCTCCCCACTCCCCCCAAGTCCATGGGGTGCCCCTGCAGGAGCTCCAGCATGCAGTCTCTTCTGCCTCTGTCCGGGCTTCTCTTCCTGCAAGACTGGAAGAGGATCGCCCCCTCTTCCAACTTAAACCCTGGCTCTGAGGTCTTCCTAGCTGTTCCTATAGGGAACAGCTATATATACGTCTGCCTATAGGGATGTGTATCCCATGCTCTTCTAAAGAACCGGAGAGACAAAGCGGGGATTACAGTGTGTAGGAGGAAACTAGGAGCTGTGCTCCAAAGTATGTTTTAGGAAGAAAGAAAGCAGGTGTGGCCAGGATTGGGTGTGGGCCCTCCAAGTCCCATCCCCTCCAGGGTCCCCCACATCTGTTGGCGCCTATTCACATGCCTCCCTAAACAAATATTCATTCTCTAAGGATAGATTTATAAAGGGGGATAAAGTACATTGTTAACTCTGATAAATTTCAGGAATCCTCTCTGCTGTTCATTCAATAAGACTTGATGTTATAATCCCTTAGTTACACTAGAGGAATTTTGAGATGAGATAACTTGAATTCAAATAAACTTGAAGGAGATTCTCCTTAGGTTCTGTATGGGGGAAGGGAAAGGAATCCTTCATGCTGAGCTTGGTCCCCCTGCTGGGAAGGACAGATTGTTGTCATTTAGTCTCTAGGTCATGTCCAACTCTTTTGCAACCCCATGGACTATAGCCTACCAGGCTCCTCTTTCCATGGGATTTTCCAGGCAAAAATACTGGAGTGGGTTGCTATTTCCTACTCCAGGGGCTGTTTCCAACCCAGGGATTGAACTCGAGTCTCCTGCATTGGCAAGAGGATTCTTTACCACTGACCCACCTATAAATGGGTGATAAATGGAGTCTAGTTCCTGAGTAAGGAGAAGGGGTGGGGCTCTGGGGCACAGGAGGGCACAGCTTACCTGCTGAAAGAGGAAAGTTTTGGAGCAGGTGCAGACACATTTATAGATGTGGGACAGGACAAGACAGAGTTCTTATGATTCTGTTTTCACAGTAAATTATAAACAAAAGCTGCTGGCACTAAGCGTTCAGGAGATAAGAATTACTGCTACTAGTAATAGCAGATCTGGGTATTGGATAATGAAGGGGGACCAGCTCCTTTATATGCACTATCTTATTGAGCCCCCATCACAGCCTTCTGAAGTGCAATTAACCCTTAAATACAAGTTTGTTAACACAGGGCTTCTTCAGTATTCCAACACTGCTGAAAAAAAAAAAAACCAGGAAATGCTAATTGCAATATTCCACTGAATATCTATGAAAGTTACATGAAAAGCTGTACAAATAGACATGTGTGTGCTTAGTCACATCCAACACTTTGCAGGCCCATGGACTCTACTGCCAGGCTCCTCTGTCCGTGGGATTTTGCAGGCAAGAATATTGGAGTGGATTGCCATTTCCTTCTCCAGGGGATCCTCCTGACCCAGAAACCAAACCTACGTCTCCTGCATTGGCAAGCGGATTATTTACCCCTCTGCCATCTGGGAAGCCTCAAATAGACATGCTACTCTACATTTGAAGTAATCCATCCATAAGCAAATTTTGCTTCCCTGGTCATTTCCTATTATTCCATGGAGACCCTGGCTTCTAGAATTACAATTATATTAATGTCCAAGAAGGCACTGTAAAAATGATTTTTAAATGATATAACTTGTAAGGATCTTTATAGTTTGATCTTCTGGTTCCTAATCATGAGACCAGTTGGAGAGAAACTTGTCAAAGAACTTCAGGAGTACTGAATTATTGGAATTTATCAGATATCAGATGTTTGATAAATGGAGAAAGGTAAAGTCACAGATTTTAGGGTCCTATCTTTAGACTGCTGTATCAAAAGACCTGGGATTCTGTTCAACTGAACAGCAACACATGAGCATTATGCTGGGCTTCAGGGTTTTCATACCAAAATGATGCAAATACACTCAATGCCCATAAGAAGTTTACAGTCAGTCAGAGGAAGAAAAATACAGACATCAATAATGATTTTGTAGACTTTATGGCAGACACAGCCCCCGGCCTAGAGATTCTGATTAATTGGGCCAGGGAATCAGTGTTTTCTGAATGCTCCTCTGTGGCTCTCCTGTGCATCACGGTTGAGAACCCCTGCTCTGGCTCCTAAGGCAGGTGTAGGTGGATTAATGAGTGATGGTACAGATGGGAAACAGATGGGGAAACAGTGGAAACAGTGTCAGATTTTATTTTTCTGGGCTGCAAAATCACTGCAGATGGTGATTGCAGCCATGAAATTCAAAAACGCTTACTCCTTGGAAGGAAAGTTACGACCAACCTAGATAGCATATTCAAAAGCAGAGATATTACTTTGCCAACAAAGTTTCGTCTAGTCAAAGCTATGGTTTTTCCAGTAGTCATGTATGGATATGAGAGTTGTACTGTGAAGAAAGCTGAGTGCCAAAGAATTGATGCTTTTGAACTGTGGTATTGGAGAAGACTCTTGAGAGTCCCTTGGACTGCAAGGAGATCCAACCAGTCCATTCTAAAGGAGACCAGTCCTGGGTGTTCATTTGAAGGACTGATGCTGAGGCTGAAACTCTAATACTTTGGCCACCTCATGCAAAGAGTTGGCTCACTGGAAAAGACCCTGATGCTGGGAGGGATTGGGGGCAGGAGGAGAAGGGGACGACAGAGCATGAGATGGCTGGATGGCATCACCAACTCAATCGACATGAGCTTGGGTGAACTCCGGGAGTTGGTGATGGACAGGGAGGCCTGGTGTGCTGTGATTCATGGGGTTGCAAAGAGTCAGACACAACTGAGCAACTGAACTGAACTGAACTGAGCTGAACAGGTAATACTGCAGTGAGAGGCTGAGGCCTCCCTGTAGAAGGCCTTGAAAACAACCTTGAGGGGAAGAGGTTATTACACCTAAATGGTAAGATTATTCCAGCAAAAGTGGGGAAAGAAGATTGGCATGCATAGGCACTGAAGGTCATGAGGTCAGTTAGGAAACTTGGAAAGGCAAAAGGAATCAAGAGTCAACTGCAGAATTGGGAAAGTAGGAATGAAAAGGAAGGAGTAAGTGAGAGAAACATGATAACAGGTAGGACGTGGAATCTAATGAGATGGAAAGAGGGGAAAAAGAGGCAGGAGTCCAAGTGGTCCTCAGACATTTATGTGTGGGTGACCGGATAAAGGTAATGCATTAAAACAAATAAGCAAATCAGACACTGGTGCTGGTGATCTTAGTATGGAAGAATGAAAAGTGGAGGATATAAGGGAAAGGTCAGAGAGCAAAGTTGGAAGATAAAGATAAGGAGCAGATAATCCATGATGCTCCTACTTCAAAAATAAAACAAGAGCTGCCACTATTCAATGAGCAAACCCTTTTCAAAACCATCTTTCTAAAATTAGCATTGTAAGTATATTTAAACAGTTACTGGAGCTTTTACTGGTTTCCCATTGCTGCCATAACAAATTACCTCAGACTTAGTGGCTTAAAAGCAATGCAGCTATATTATCTTACAGCTCTGTGGGTTAGATGTCTGAAATGGGTCTCCGTGGGTTAAAAATAAGGTATTGGCAGGGCTACACTCTTGTCTGGAAAGTCTGAGAAAGAATCCATTTCCTTGCCTTTTCCTGCTTCTAGAGTCTGCCTGCAAACCTTGGCTCATGGGCCCCACTCCCTCCATTTTCAAGGCCAGAGATGGTGAGTCTAGCTTTTTCATATTGAATCACTCTGACGTCCTCTTCTGCCTCCCTCTTCCACTTCTAAGGACCCTTGTGATTATATTGGACCCACCCAAATAATCCATGATAAACTCCCCCATTTTAAGGTCAGTCAATTAGCAACCATAATTCCAACTAAAATCTTCATTCTCATTTTCCATGTGATATAATGTAGTAACAGGGTCTGGCAATTAGGACATGGACATCTTTGGAGATCATTATTCCATTTACCACAGAGCTGTTTCATGTTTTTAGGCTCATGTTATAAATTCAACTCCGACTTCCAGGTCTGTCTTAGTATTTTATAATGCACATAAAACTTTGTTCCTTTTTACAGAGGCCTTACTCTATGGTATTGGAACTAACTCCCACAAGCCAGAAAATATTGGGGTATAGTTCAACCTAGAGGAATAATATTAACTTGAGTGTGAAGATTAAAAAATTGCAAAGGATTCTATTCTGTTATTATAGAAGTCAAAAAGTTTCTTAATTACTTTCACCATTTTACTTTTATTTTTTTCATTTCGTGAGACTTGTAATCATTTGCTAGGGCGGAAGTAACAAAGAACCACACATTGGGTGGTGGCTTAAACAACAGAAATTTATTTTCTCACAGTTCTGGAGTCTAGAAGTCTGAGACCAAGGTGTCAACAATGATTGGGTTCTTCTGGGGTTCATAGGGAAGGCTGTGTCCCAGGCCTCTCTCCTTGGCTGGTAAATGTCTCTCTTATCTCTCATCATGCCTCTGTCTTCCCGTCATCTTCCCTTGGTACATATCTGTGTCCAAATTTCTTCTTAGAAGGACAACAATCACTGGATTAAGGGCATCGCCGACGACCTCATTCTAGCTTACTTGCCTCATCAAAGACCCTGTCTCCAAATCAGTGTCATTCTGAGGGCCTGGCAGTTAGGACTTAAACATATGAATTTTTCAGGGAGACAATTCAGGCCATAACATAATGTGCTGTGCTAAGTCACTTCAGTCGTGTCTGACTCTTGGCAATCCTGTGGACCATAGCCTGCCAGGCTCCTCTGTCCATGGGATTCTCCAGGCAAGAATACTGGAGTGGGTTGCCATTTCCTTCTCCCATTACATAATAGGGTAAACCTATTACAAAATGAATCTTTCGTGCCAACTCTGCTGCTTGGTGGCTGCCTCAGAGCATCTTTTGGGAAGGATTCTGAAGGCATATCTGGGTTTGTCTGGAAATAGCATCGGATCAACCAGCAATGACTGGTGGATGCCGGCTAATGGAGTAGCAAGTAGCATCCCATTGATTTGAAACCCTCTGACTGACTCAACTATCACACAAGGAGTGAGATTCTTTTTGCTCAGTACAGAGTAGACTACGATCTTGGAAGAATAATGTTGGATGCTGATGTTCGAAGCCATCGGTTATATTATAACCTAGAATTCATTGCCTAACTTCCTTTAGATGTTTTAAACATCTTTAATTGTATATGGTACCAGACTGACCAGTGCCTAAGTGCTCAAATAATGATTAGGGAAACTGCCTGAGGAATCCAAGTCATTAATAAACCATTAAAATGAATTACACATTTGTAAAAGATGCCTTTTATAGGAAAAATGAATCATTGGAGAAGGCAGCCATTATATTGTTTTGAGAACTACATAGAGAGGAGTTCATTTAACAATAATGCACTTGGGCATCATCCACACACAAAAAAGAACTGATTAGAAAACTTTGGGGACCTGATCTTGCTTGCACTGAAAGTGGCAAAGCATCATTATTCAAGGATTAATTTGATTTTTATAAGATTAACCCTGTGAAGAAAATCGATGGGATATATAGTCCCTGGAATAGTTTGACATGTTTCTATATTATCAAAACTATGCCATAAAAGGTAGAGTTTTGAACCAGCCATTTACAAGGCGGCCCATTACTATCATTTTTGAGGGTGAGTCTGCAGTTAAATTGAAGAAAATTTGGCTGAGAGCCCTGTTCCAATTAATCCCAGTCATGTGTCTCTGTTCTTATGCAACCATGAGGCTCAAGATGCAGGAGACAGACAGGTAAAGCTGCTCCAAACAAGAGGGCTGAAGGAGAGTGGCTGACACTTGGCATTGTTCAGTACAGGAGCCAGTTCTGTTGGGAGGACTGATGTTTCAAGGCTTGCATCAGATGCCCAGAGATTTGACAAGATAAAACCAGAATGTGCGCTGGATGTACTCTACACCGTGTTTATTTTCACCACAAAAGTTAGTCTTTGCTGACAAGTATGGAGTGGGACCAAGCTGGCTTCCTGCCACTCAGCTGAAGCTCTTGGGGACAGTGCCATGTGAGGCTAGCACTCAAGAGAACCAGTGTGACACAGCCAGTTCAGCTGACCCCAAAGCCTTCCTTCCAGGCTGACCTGACAACAGGAGAATCAGGACATAGAAGGGTTACCAAGGAACAGATGAGCAGTCACTCCTCTCCTCTCTCACACTGCCTGGTAGTCCTCATTATAATTTTAAGTCCACAAGTATTATATCAATAGGAATCATATGAAGAGTCTGCATATATCAATCATTTAAAAAATATCAATACGAAATTGTAAAAAATAGTTAAGCTCACAAATGTTATATGAATGTGAATCCTTATAAAAGATGTGACCATATCAACCATGTTTTAAATATCAATACAAAATTGTAAAATATATATAAAAATGTAAAGAATGTTCTCTTAATGGGAACCCTCCTACACTGTTGGTAGGAATGTAAATTGGTGCAACCACTATGGAAAACAGTATGAGTTTCCTTAAAAAGCTAAAAATAGAGTTGCCATATGATCCAGAAATCCCACTCCTGGGCATATATCAGGCAAAAACTATCATTTGAAAAGATATCTGCACCTCAGTGTTCATAGTAGTACTATTTACAATAGCCAAGACATGGAAACACCCTAAATGTCCAACAGCAGGTGACTGGATAAAGAAGATGTGGTGCATATGCACAATGGAATATTACTCCGTTAGAAAAAAGGAAATAACCCATTTTTGACCACATGGGTGGACAGAGTACATCTCTAATAGCTAGACTACTTGGGTCCTGAAACCCAATAGCAAAAATACAACTGGGCCTTCTTGCCATCTCTGCCAGTATCCCACTAGCAGAATCTATGCTGCCCTTGAAGCCTTTGACTCTGCTGGTTAAAAATCTTAGTTCTTTGGGAGAAATCATCAGCCAGAGGACACGATAAAGGCTCCATTGAACTTGTAACCACCACCAGATCGCCATCCACCAGTGGACCAGCAGCCGTGTGTTTATACTACCTCGGAAGTAAGTGCCAATGATTCACATGAAGTTCTGCGGTTTTTTCCTATACAATGGGTCAAAGAAGAGTACATTTAGAATCTAGGAGTTATACTGGGGCACCTCATGGTGACTCCTTGCCCAGTGAGAATGATAAATGGGCAATTGCAGCTATTATCCCCGCAAAAAAGCAAGGTAACATCACTAGACAGTGAAAACCTGAGTCAGCCATCAGGCAAATCATTGAGGCCAGCTCAGTGATGGTTGAGTAAAAGAGAATTCTAGAATGGATGGTGAGGCAAGAAGATAATGAAAATCAGTTATGGCTCTTGGATTAGCTACAGTGGGAACAATAGTTTGTTTTATTAATCCTCTCGCTTTGGTTTTTTCAAAGACATAACTGGCTACTGCCTTGAAACAGACTCTATGACTGACTGAACTTACAGTTTCTCTCTTGAATAAATAAGTGAGAAAATCTTATTCTCACAAAAATGGAGGCTCTACATTTCAGTTATGGGTGTTGGACACACAGAGAGCACAGTTGAATCTGAATGGTGCAAGGTGTGCGCTGTATCACACACTTAGGGGCCACATCCACCTCCCTTGTTTCTGAGGTCTTTGGGCGTGGTTTCCACATCTCCACACACAGCCTGAACTTCAAGCAGCCAAACTGCACATAGCACTTGTCTCATGCGGGCACCACGTACTCCTTGCCTCCTCCCTGGCTTTCCTATTGATGCTGAGGAATCAAGCACCAAGAGAACTTCTTGAGGGTCCTGCAATCACCACCCAGAAACTCAGAGTGCATGTCCCAAGGGACCAGTCTGTAACCAATGGGGAAGGGAGCTGAGCAAATGTTTCTCCATCCCTCTTCCATTACTCCCACTCCCAACAATCCAGACTGACAATGCCACTCACTCAAGGGAAAATCCCAGATCACCTCCCCCTCAACACTGTCACCACCCAACACAACCTCAGTAGTTTATCTCTGTCTATGAGCCCCAGATTGGAAAGGCGATGGCACCCCACTCCAGTACTCTTGCCTGGAAAATCCCACGGACAGAGGAGCCTGGTGGGCTGCAGTCCATGGAGTCGCACAGAGTTGGGCACGACTGAAGTGACTTAGCAGCAGCAGCAGCATGAGCCCCAGATGATTTTGGTAATTTACATGAGAACACAATGGTATTTAACAGACTCCAATATTCCCCTCGTACCAAAGCCTCCCAGGCAAAGAGCGCTCAAGCAAAGCAATAGTGTTCAAGTCCTTTCCAGGTGCAGAGTGTCCAGTAGACTCTCCCCCAGAAAGGCAGTGTAAATCTCCCCCAGGTCTCCCATGCTCTGGATAGCAACCAGTATTTGGGTTCTTCTTGCTCTGGCTTTACTTGATCTAAGTTCAGGTTTTCTCTTGGTAGACTGGGTGCTGATGGTTAGACCAGGATCCTCAGCCAGCGCCCCAGGCTCCCTGAGCCACCAGACAGGTAAAGCCTGTAGCTTGGAGAGAGGTGCTTCCCAGTGCTGGGCGAGTGACCCAATCCCCTGCAGCAGGTCCCGCCTATCCAATGACGCCGAGGGTCCCACTCCCTAAGGGCCACTCCTTGTTTCATCTGGTTGCGTGCCAGGGGCTTCTCTTCCTCGTGATTTATTTCACGTGGACTGTGTGAGTGCAGCTGTGGACTCGACTGTTCTCATCAGCTTAACTTCCTACATGAGCCCTAGAGGAGCCCCCTTGCCCCACCCTTTTTTTTTCCTCCAGAATGAAAAACACTGAAAAACACAGTTAAGTGAAAATAATGTTTTGGAGGGACGAGGGATATCACAGCTTAACATTTTCATTTTTAACAAAGTACTAAAGGCATCAGAAAGACTTCTCAAGGTTCTCAGTGACCAGCTCACAGCCCAGGGTTCAACAGAAATGTGAACTTTAAGACTCGCTCCTCGAAAGTCTACTTGGCAACTGTTTCTAGAACAGGGATTTCCAGGCTTGTGAAATTTCAAAAACAAAGCTTTAGAGAATGGCAGAGTTTTATTTTGTCATGTTTGGAAATTACAGACAAACAAAAGACCCTGCCAATTTAGTCTCACCATTGTATCTGAAATGAAATGACATTTTTAACATCTGAAACTGGGAAGAGTGTGATTCAAATAAAGGAGAGCTTTTGACTAAATTAACATCAAGAAAAAAAATCACTGCCTTGTTCTTTTCTTCATTTCACTCATGATAAATGTCAGTTGGTCCAACCAGACCTGCTTGTCCACAGTCTGGCCGTGGGAACCATTCTTCTGTAGCGTAACTCAACCAAGAATTTGCACAGTTTCCTGTGCAGTGATGGGAACCCCACGATGGGTACCAGGATGTTACTAGCTTTCCACGGCCCATTCTGGAGACCTGCTCCACCCTCTGACCGGGATCAATGAGAAGCTTTCAATTAAGATGGGGAATGCAACCACATAGAATCTAAACACAGCTGCGCTGTGCAAAGGATACCAGCAACTTGGGATACAGAGCATTTTCAGTTGCTAGTCCAAGTAAAATGGATTCTTTTTTATTACTTCTTAAGTAATCCCTATTTAAAATCTGTAAGACACTGTTGCAAGAAGAAAAATGTAATGAAGTATTACCTTATGGCAACGTGTTTTTAATAGCATAAACTATCAAATTACTAAGAAACTTCAATATCAAAAGAAACTCTTGGAATTGGAAGAGCCCCTAATAGTCATTGGGTGCCGCTCTCCATGGTTCAGGAACCCTTGCCCCACACTGCAGCCCTCACTCCATGCCACACGGCTTACCTGGCCCCCAGAGCTGCTCTCTGCTTTTGCCCAGCTCTCCCAAATCTTCAATGCTAGCCATTGCCCCTTGCCAGAAGTCCCAGATCTTATCCCCTCCAACCAGATCTTATCCCCCAAAATCATTTTCCTCCAACTCGAATTACAAAATGAAACCTCACATGTGTACCTGGCTGATAACAGATAAAGGATAAGGAGAAGTGGAGACAGATGAAGGGCCTCTGCTCAGCCACCAAATTCCCCTGTTGCATATGGGATCTTATAGATTAATATTTTCTTTCCATGAAAATCTCCAGGAGCTGCCTCCTTGGGAAAATTAATTTCAAAAGTACAAAAGAGAAGGAGAAAAGCAATGAAGAGCCAAATCCAGTTTTGGCTGGGTGTTTGGAAGCCTGAGGCCAGCCTGGCTGGGATTATGGGAGATGATCTGTGAGGGGAAGGGGATGTGACAGGAAGGAGTCTGGGGAAGGGGGGCAGAGCTGGGCTGCAAGGCTCTGGTCACTGTGATATGAGATCAATCAGCTGAATGACTGACTGATCTTGCCCTCAGTCATAGTTACCTGGAAACCTTGCACTTTGTAAAATTTCTGCAATCATTAAACACTAGTATTCTTATTCTAGAGGACAGTATTGAGCCCATTTTACTATTCTTTGTATATTATCACCAGGTGATAATTTTCTCGGCTGAACCATTCATTTCCTTCTGAATTTATTGGCTATTTTTTAGCACCTGGTTGTTCTAAAGTCTATTCATTCACCGATACACAATCCAGAAGTCTGAAAAAAATGCATTTTGAAAGTAGCTCTTCTTGTAAATTTCATATTGAAGGAGGAAAAACCAAGCTGGAAAATACCTCCAAGAACCCAACTCTGTGCTTGGTGTGCTGTTTGTGAAACAATTAGAATGTGAACCTTGCTTAGGGTGCACTAGTTTTGAATTCCTGAGTGATGTAGACATATTATGAAGCAAGATTGGGCAGGTTCCTACAGACCATTTACCATGAGGAACAGAGAGTTCCCAGGAGAAGGTAGATGTTCTTGAGAAAGATAGCTCAGAGCAGTGCTATTTTGAGAAAGGAGGAGAGAAAAGATTCTCTGAACAATGATCTAAAATGTTGCATCCCCTAAATTGTCTAGGTTTGGGGTTGTGCTAATACCAGAGAACAGAGAAACTAAACCAGCACATTCTATGAGAAAGAGAAAGAAAGCAAAAATCTGTTTCTCTGTCAAGTGTAGTGAGGGTTTTAGAAAGGACTTTGCAAAACTGTGACAGGACTTGAAGCCACGATTTCAGGTGACTTGAAGAACAATTTCCAGGATAGAAACTTCTCGTGTATTCTGAGACACTGATTTGAATCACCTGGAGCAAACCACATCCTCAGGGTTTCTTCACTTTTCTGCTCCCTGAGCCGTGTGGCTCAGAGTGAACTAAACTGAAAGATAGATGAATGAAGTTTTCAAGAGGAAAGAAGTTTCAGTATGAAGTTGTTCCTCTAGGGCATCTATAGTTGTGACTCTGTCAGGCGGAGGGTGGGAAGGGGGCCTTGGCCAGGCAGCCCCCCGCACCCAGCTTCCGAGCAGGCCCTGCCTCTGAGACACACATCATTTCAAAACTTACCACTGCCTCTCTTCCTCACTGCACCTTTTCAGTGCGGTTTTGTTTCACTTGTTCTTTCCTGGCCCAAAATGTCAGAACCATATATATATATATTTTTTTTTTTTTTTTAAATACCCTCTGATCATGGTTCATGATGGACCCCTTTAAAGAGACTACACTTTTGAAAGAACCAGAAGCATCAGGAACAGGGTAAAGAACTGTGACGTCAAGGACCGCACTAGAGCAAAGTCCAACTGCATTGGAAAATTATTGTACAAACTTGCCAGAGGTGAGTCCCTCAAGCCTTGCAGGCCTACGTCTTTCAAAGGGCAATTTAAAAAGAAACCAGATTGGATTTAAAAAAATTTTTAAAGGACAAGGTATGCCCTCAAAATCAATATCCCAACGTAAATACTGGACTTAATTCTGACTCTGACATAATTCAGTCACCTTGGAAGAACAGACACCTGCCAGAGATGCACACTGCACGGGCACTTACACAGAAGGGCTGGTGAATATCCTTGCAGAGGTGCTGGGAGGTGCGGGGCACTCTGGGCCCTCCCCTTCCTCTTAGAGCCAGCACTCACCTGTAAGCCCTGCCTGAGCCACAGCTTCCGGGAATGACCCCTCTCTGCCAGTATTTTTAGGGACTTCAAAACTGGCTATTAGATCCCCCGAGATCAAACCAGTTCAGAACACATGCAGGCAAGTTGAATCCAGCTTCAGCCGTATTGTAACAAGGAGAAGAAAGAAAAGAAAGGGCCAAGTGTGCCATTGATCACGCCTGACTGCCCACATGTGGTAAACCCAGTATCTAATTGGGAAAGAGCTGGATGCTACACTTAGTGTGGCCTGTAAGTATGGTCTGAGCCCATGAAAAAGGAAAGGAATGAATGGCTGCCTCTTCCTCTTTCTATCCCTCCGTCCATGAACCATGCTGGTATCCTGAATGAACCAGAGTCAGAGAGCTCCTAGGTTTGGCCATTTGTATGATAAGGATGTAGAGGCCATGAGCACTCAGCACAGAATATCCTGAGCCAGGAGAGGTGCTCAGATTCCGGGTACCAGAGAAGCTTCACTGACAACAGAGACTAGAACCACGTGGGCCCTGAGGCTGTGTCAGGCAGCCTTGTCCACCGGGGAATTGTCAGCAGTGGGTCTCAGCCAGGGATGAATCTACCCCCAGGGGACACATGGCAAAGTCTGGGGACATTTTTGCTTGTCACGGCTGGGAGGATGCTCTTGGAATCAAGCAAGCAGAGGCCAAGGATGCTGTTAAACATCTTGAGACACACAGGACAGCTGCCCTCTACAAAGAGCTATCTGGCACAAGATGTCAGTAGGACCAAGGTTGAGAAGCCCTGATCTACAGCGTGTCCCCAGCTCTATAAGGAGGAAGAGCAGGGAGAGAAGATCCACAAAGTGATCACCGGCTCTTAAGGAAGCAGAGTGTTGTCCTGAGTTTGCTCTAAGGATGTTTGTAAGGTGTTAACAGTACTTCCAGGTAGGAGAGAGGCAGTGCTGGTGGGTAAGGTCTGTCCTGGCTGAGGCCCATGGACTGGGCTTGTGTTTGCTACTGCAATCCTTATAAACAATTATACAGAAAAAAAGAAGTGTGAAAGGAATTCTTACAGCTCCTCTAGGGAATTGTTCTGAAAATCCAACTTTTATTTCAGAGTCAACAGAAAAAGATGACATCCTGTGTGAAAGTATTAGTTGCTCAGTCATGGCCAACTTTTTGCAACCCCATGGACTGTATTCTCCAGGCAAGAACACTGGGTAGTCATTTCCTTCTCCAGGGGAGTTTCCTGACTCAGGGATCAAAACCAAGTCTCCTACATTGGGTCAGAGACTTTTGTCTGTTTATTGACTGATATACCACAAGATCTTGGAGCTGTATTTGGCACACGGGAGGCACTCAGAATATACTTATTGAGTGAATGACAGCCTCCAATCAATCTAGGCTCCTTCTCAGGCTCCCTTCTCATTGGAAAAATAATATTTGACATTTATTAGTTGTTTATTGAGTGCCAAGAGCTGTTCTAAATGCTTATAATATCCACATTAATTGAATTAATCCTCCACCACTTATTGAAGTAGGCATTATTATTATCCCCGATTTACAGATGAGGACAATGAGGCAAAGAAAAGTTAAGTAACTTGTCCAGGGTCACACAGCTGGTCAGTAATAAAGCTGAGATTCAAACCCAGGCCATCTGGACTCAGAGCTGGGATGTTTCCGTGTGGGTTGGACCTTTTTCCCCAGAGAAGACCCTATGCACAGATTGAATGCTGCTGTGTCTCAGCATCAGTGAGAAATAAAGCTTAAAAAAAAAAAAAAAGATAGTATCTCCTGGCCTAGAATTAAGCCCTGAAATTATGATAAAGATACAAGTTTAGAAAATGAAAGAGTTGAGACAGCCTCAAGTTCTGGAAGACCTAGAGGAGGCTTTGATACTGTGAGGTGACGGATGAGTGTGTTAGGATCAGACAGCAGTGCTTTGCCTGGCTCCCTAGCCAGCTTCCTGTACCTTCATCCTTTACTGTCAGCAGAGTCTCCTCTCACTGAGTGCCCACTCCATGTACTCAGCTGTGCCTCCGAACCTCATCAGACAGAACTGGAGGGGCCCTGCTTCAAGACATTCAGCCACATGGGTGTCAACTTTAATGTCAGGTCTCTCCTGACTCTGTGCTCCAAACAACCCCCAACTGCCTCCCAATTCCTGTCAGCTGGAGGCTATGGTTTTTCCAGTGGTCATGTATGGATGTTAGAGTTGGACTATAAAGGAAGCTGAGCGCCGAAGAAATGATGCTTTTGAACTGTGGTGTTGGAGAAGACTCTTGAGAGTCCCTTGGACTGCAAGGAGATCCATCCAGTCCATTCTAAAGGAGATCAGTCCTGGGTGTTCTTTGGAAGGAATGATGCTAAAAAGCTAACAACCGTCTTAGCTTCTGCCTGTCCCTTCTCTCCCTCCCAGGATGATGGCTTTGATCTTGAAGCTCCTTCTTCAATTATATGCTGTTGACTTCTATCGGACCATCTACCCAACCACATCTGCGCAGATTGTCTTTACTCAGCCACTATATGCCCACGCCCTACCCACCTCCCAGCTCTCTGACCTGCCTGACTAGACCTCCCTGATGCCGTCACCTGCCTGGACTGCCATCTGCTTAGCTCCATCCTTTTCACATAGTGTTCCTTCTGCCTAGATTCACCACCGCTTACAGCTGTGTTTGCCCTCAGCCTCTGCCCTTCCCCCAGGGATGGGTGTGCCCAGTCTCCAGACTGTCTCTTCTGGTTTGTCTGGGGCAACCACCTCCTGAGAACTGACACCTCGTCTCTGGTGCTGCTTAGAATGAAAGCTTGACCCATGCTGAGATCAGCAGAACAACACCTCTGTCCTCCGCCCCACACAGGGCTGTGTCACCACCTCTGTGCACGCTTTCCTAAATTCCCCAGGACAAGTTGGCCATCTTCCTTGGTGAACCTGGAGTTGCCCGGATAGGTCTCTAGGAAGACACCTGTCACTATAATGATATCTAATTTGTAATATGTCTAACAAGGTACAGAACATTCTCTCCCTTAGTAGCAGGCATGAAAGATTTAGCACAGGAACCATTTTTTGGGGGGAAAATTTTGAGATAGCTTGGTTTTAATGAGTTCCTACAAGAAATATCATCTGATGCTAAGGCCTCAGAGAGAGGGTCAAGCTTACATCATACAAGGAGACAGATTTGTTTCATCCTCAGAGCAGGGAGAGGAGAAGTGGAGCCATGAAGACAAAAAAGCCTCGCACTCTGGACCCATCCCCCAGGAAAGCCAACCAGTCTTACAACAAATAAATTGTTGTTAGAAAGCAGCAATGAGTTGGGATTTGGCATCCAGGTATATTTGAAAGGAATCAGAAACAACGTGTGTGGACACAGACCCAGAGACAGAATTGTGGGCTTCCAAACCCTTTGGAATTAATTGTATATATAGATATATCTTTTTATATCTATGTATGGGTTTTCCTGGTGGCTCAGATGGTAAAGAATCTGCCTGCAATGTGGGAGACTCGGGTTTGATCCCTGGGTCAGGAAGATCCCCTGGAGAAAAGAATGGTTACCCACTCCAGTATTCTTGCCTGGAAAATTCCATGGACAGAGGAACCCACTGGGCCACAGTCCATGGGGCTACACAACTGAATGACTAATACTTTTACTTTGATGTCAATGTATGTCAATAGATAATGGATAGATAGACAAATAGGCAGATATAGTTTATCTCTTGGGGAGGCTTAGAACTTCCCAGCCATGAAGTGGAGGTCCAGGCATGCCCACCTAGATGTCAGAGATGTGTAGAGAGTAAGAGGATGGACAGCTGACATCTAAACAGCCTCCTCTGTGAAGCATAAGACTCCTTGACAACAGAGAGTGCATCTTATTTGTCTTTGTTCAGCCATTCTTTGACTCACTGCCTGCCTGGCACAAAGACAGTGCTCAGCAAATACATGATGAATTGGTGAATGACTGCAGCTATTCTGAGCACAGCTCTGCCTTACTTGGTTTATGCAGGATCAGTTCAATTCAGTTCAGTTCAGTCGCTCAGTCGTGTCCGACTATTTGTGACCCCATGAATCGCAGCATGCCAGGCCTCCCTGTCCATCACCAACTCCCGGAGTTCACTCAAACTCATGTCCAACGAGTCAGTGATACCATCCAGCCATCTCATCCTCTGTCGTCCCCTTCTCCTCCGGCCCCCAATCCCTCCCAGCATCAGAGTCTTTTCCAGTGAGTCAACTCTTCGCATGAGGTGGCCAAAGTACTGGAGTTTCAGCTTTAGCATCATTCCTTCCAAAGAAATCCCAGGGCTGATCTCCTTCAGAACGGACTGGTTGGATCTCCTTGCAGTCCAAGGGACTCTCAAGAGTCTTCTCCAACACCACAGTTCAAAAGCATCAATTCTTCAGCGCTCAGCCTTCTTCACAGTCCAACTCTCACATCCATACATGACCACGGGAAAAACCATAGCCTTGACTAGACAGACTTTTGTTGGCAAAGTAATGTCTCTGCTTTTGAATATGCTATGTAGGTTGGTCATAACTTTCCTTCCAAGGAGGAAGCGTCTTTTAATTTCATGGCAGCAGTCACCATCTGCAGTGATTTTGGAGCCCAAAAAAATAAAGTCTGACACTATTTCCACTGTTTCCCCATCTATTTCCCATGAAGTGATGGGACCGGATGCCATGATCTTCGTTTTCTGAATGTTGAGCTTTAAGCCAACTTTTTCACTCTCCACTTTCACTTTCATCAAGAGGCTTTTTAATTCCTCTTCACTTTCTGCCATAAGGGTGGTGTCATCTGCATATCTGAGGTTATTGATATTTCTCCCGGCAATCTTGATTCCAGCTTGTGTTTCCTTGTATAAACCCATCTCCCTAAGAAATTGGAAACTTGTTCAGTCACTAAGTCATGCCAACTCTTTGAGATCCCATGGACTACAGCACACCAGGCTTCTCTGTCCCCCACGATCTCCCAGAGTTCGCTCAAATTCCTATTCATCAAGTCGGTGATGCCATCTAGCCATCTTATCTGCTGCCGCTCCCTTCTCTTTTTTGCCTTCAATCTTTCCCAGCATCAGGATCTTTTCCAATGAGTTGGCTCTTCGCTTTAGATGGCCAAAGTATTGAAGCTTCAATACTTGGCTTCCCTGGTGGCTCAGTAATAAAGAATCCGCCTCCCAATGCAGGAGACATGGGTTTGATCTCTGGGTCAGGAAGATCCCCTGGAGAAGCGAAGAGCTACCCACTCCAGTATTCTTGCCTAGGAAAGCCCATGGACAGAGGAGCCTGGTGGGCTACAGTCCACGAGGGTCAAAAAAGAGCCGGACATGACTTAGTGACTAAACAATAATTGGAAACCAGCACCTGAATAACCCTCTTCACACCTTGTGAGACATCATCTCAGGAGAGTTCCCAGGCCAGCGACTTGTGTGTTGCTGCCTTGCTTATTTGGGCACCAAACCCTGGACAGCAGGGCCACCATCCCCTGGGGACTCTGGGGAATGCTGAGGCCTGCCTTCCTGAGTCAGCTCAGGGGTGGGGCTCAGGGAGATGGCCCCAGGTGGAGGTGGGAACGCTGTCAAAACCTGGGCGAAGAAGGGTGAGGTAGGGAGAGGAGGAGCCGTTTCAGCTTCTGTGTGTGCATGCTGGTTTAGTTCTCACAATTACTCCCTTAGACTAGCGGCCAAGCGTGAGAGCCATCCACTTCCTGAGAAAGGGAGGGGCTCCAGGTGAGACATTTAAGGTACAAGAGCCGCAGAATCACCGACAAGACACCAGACTTACACTCAGCCCTGCTCTGATGCATCGCATTCCTTTGCCCGGCGTTTGAGGGTCTCCTTAGTCTGGCCCAACTTACCTAGCGAACTGACTCCCAATACCAAAGGGAAACCTTCAGAGGGTGGCCTCACACACTAACTGGAGGCCAAGTAGACTGGTCCCAAGTAATACAATTTCCACTGAAATCACATGAGCACGGACTCTGAGAGACAAAGCTCTGGTCTTATAATTGAATGAATCACCCATTTGTTGCCAGAGTTGTTAGTCACTTTCTCTGTGTTCTAACCAAAGATGAGGTAGCCTGGATTTAAAAAGCCAGTTGATCTGATTTCTCATCAGCTGATTTCTGTGTGCAGTTTCCACAAATGAGTATGTACTTTCTAGGCCATGTCACCCTCATGTAAGAAGCTCAAGCAAAACTTATGCATTATTTTCCTAGGAACAATGATAATAAATGCTCCTTACTCCCTTTAATGAGAATGTGCCAGCCTGTCACCCAGGAGGAGGAATGACAAGAGGTCTTGGGATGCCCCAAAGGAAACTCGAGGACTCTGACCACATTGTTTTTTATCAACTGAGTTCAAAGAAAGAATAAACAATTGCTCGCTTTGGGTTTTCCTTTAGCCGGAGGGTGATGCCATGCATCAGGCTGCAGTGAGGTAATATTCAAACAATTATCACTGGAGTCATGTAAGGATATGTGCAGTCTCTAGCCTGAAGAGAACACCTATGTTTCTAAAGCACCTGGGATCCTCACAGCTCTTCTGTGGGTCTCTCAAGATTGAACACTGTCTTGCCACCCATTCCCCCCTCAATCACAACTAAATATTAATAACTTTGATCTTTGTGCACTTATTCTGAGCAGGGACTGCTTTTAGGGCTCCCACATGTTGACTGGTTTAATCCTCACAATTTTATGATATATGCACACTTGTTATTCAGTGGCTAAGTTATATCCAACTCTTTGCAACTCCATGGACTGTAGCACTCCAGTCTCCTCTGTCCACCGTCTCCTGGAGTTTGTTCAAATTCATGCACACTTATTCTCCCAGACTAATTTGCCCAAGGGTATGGTTCATAAATTGTAGAACCTAGATTTCAACCCCAGAAGCCTGACTCCAAGACCTGTGTAGCCAAGTGCTATGTTACTCCAAAATCAAAGAACAATAAAACTGAGCGAAAGGGAAGAATGATAGGTGGATGGAATATAAAATCAGCATGATTTAAATGATCTGAACTGGGGGAACACAACATAAATCAGAGGGGAAAAACCATCCTTTCATCAACTTTGTAGTCCTCTTCATTTAAATCTAATATTGGCTTTACTCCCATGGGGAGATGGAGGCCACAGTTAAAACACAAGGGGAAACCAAAATAATTTGCTTTGGGGTTTCTTTACATGAGAATCATGTAAAGAATTTTTGAGGGTAATTTGATTATCCAGTCTTTTTATTCACATGTTGAGTTTAGACCCGAACCCCCCCAACAAAATATGACTCCAGTCAGTTGCGGTGACTGAGTTGGGAAAAATCTTGTAGCCTTTTTCCATCGCTGAATCACCATCAAGAGGCATTCTGAGAAGCACCAGCCATGCGTTGGGCTGGCATTCAGAACTGTTCCTTCTTTCTGCTGTGGAGGCCAGAACCCTGAGCCCACTGGGGTCACTGGAATGAATGAATGAACTCACAGAATGAACTGTAGCCCATCAGGCTCCTCTGTCCATGGGATTTACCAGGCAAATATACTACAGTAGGTTGCCAGTTCCTTTCCCAGGGGATCTTCTCGACCCAAGGATGGAACCTGTGTCTCTTGCGTGGCAGGCGGATTCTTTATTGCTGAGACACCCGGGAAGCCCCCACAGACTAAGAACAAGTAAATTAAAACAGCACAGACTTGTAGTCAGACACTGACCAAAACACCATGAAGCCGTTCTCCATCATACATAAATCACATATTAATAAGAACTTCTTCATACAGAGTCTGTTAGTATTTTCCCTAAACCCACAGCCAAACATCTGCCTGCAAATGCCCAGTACTAAGTGCTCTTCCAAGTTGAAAGCCATTTCCATTGTGCAATGTTCCTCATGTCATTTGACAAGGGTATTTTGCCAAAAGCACGTTGGGGCATCTTTCTGAGCACAATATTAGTCATTATCTTTGCGGCTGGTTTTAGAAGCTTCTCATAAATAGTGCAGCTCATTCTATTTTTGCTCTAAGAAGCTCATTTGGTGTCCATTTTCATGAGGAGAAGAAGGCCCACATGGGAAGCTGAAACTAAGAATGATGTGTTCAGGAATTGAGGGGGAAGCGGCAGTCTCCCTTTTAGTTTAGACCAGTAGTTAATTACCATAGTTCAGAATTACCTGAAGAACTAAAGAAATTAATCATAATTCCTAAGCCCCACCCAGATTTTGATTTTAGGGTCTATTTCTATAAAACAGTTTCCCAAATAAATGTATAAGATGAAAAAAAAAAAATACCCCCTCCACCCCAGGTCAAGGAGGTAGGGTACTTGGGAATTGACTTTTTTTACGTTTTCTAGGTAATTTTCATTACAGCATAGACTAGACCTCTATTATAAAAAAAATAATACATTCCAGAAAGCCCTCTGTGCTGAAGTTCCTTGCATTAGTTCTAGACCTACTACCAGAAGGTAATTTTTCCAAGGCTTCATGTTTATAAAAGATGAACAATTATTATTGAGCATCTTTTAATGAGAGTTTCAGATTGTGAAATTGACTTCGGTTTTTTTTACTTCCTATCTATATTTTCCCTCAAAATGAAACAGAAGAGTACCACCTAGAAGAAACATAGACCTGACCCGAAAGCCCCGTGGCCTTCCTGCTTATCCCAACAGGTAAAAGACTGATATGTTCGTCATGTGCCATAAATAAAAAAGAAAGATGAAAGTACTTGACATGCTCTCAGAGGCATCATCATACATTGCCCCCCCATTCACTGCTTTCCTTCAGAAGCCAGCAGTGTTGGGGGAATGGCAAGGAAGAGTAAGTACATCACAGGCAAGTGACTGTCAGGAGCTGAATTTCTCCTCCTTTCTTTCCTGTTTCCCCAGCGGTGGTGCTGGTCTCACATCAGACCTGGGAGACATGGGTGGTACCCAGTACCTTCAAAAAACATTCAACAAAGTGTGATTTCCCTTACTCCATGGGGAGATACTAAATTTTAAAATGCATTTTATTAGTTGATTTGATGATTGAATTTTAGTGGTAGTATGTGTTTCGTTAATCCAGTTGCTGATATCTGTGAAGATATTTGGTTCTGATTAGTTTAATTCCAAAAAAGAGATTTCTACAATAGTGTTTCTACATCATCCCTCCAATCTGCCTCATGATGTTAACCCTCCCATTTCCTAATTAGATCAAAAATCAAGGACTGAATCCCTGAGAGATTGGATAATAAAATGGTATCTGCCATATGTTCTGACTGGGAGCTTGAAAGCAAAGGAATACTCTTTCCTCCTCAGTCCACAAGAAAGGGCGTGTTTTCAAAGCAGAGATAGGTTTGTTTTATACAGCAGGTCATCTTGGTCAATAGGTCCATCTGTGTTTATTTCCTACATGCTATCCTCTAGAGTGGGGAAAGCCTTATTTGTTATTTCTGCCAGTCTCAGCATTGCTTCGGAGGGAAGAGAATTTGTACACGTTAACCTGGAGGGTCAGAAAGGAAGGCGTCCTTTAGAGGCTGGGGCTGCGGTAAATTGAAGCTTGAGGAGAGAACAAACCTCAGGATACAGGACAACAGTAGTGGCCCAGTTCCACCTCCCCATCAGGAAATGCTTCTTTCAAGGAAACCAGCCTATTTAGAGGTTTGACACTTTTTCCCTTTATTAAGTAAAGTTGCACAGCCTACAGAGATAACACGCCCATCTCACAGAAGAAATGACTGAGGCCAAGGTAAGTTGAGTTTCTTTGCCCAAAACAATAGAGCTGAAAATGACGCTGTAAGAGGTGAGAAGCACACCACTTAGTGTTCCACTTTACTGATTTCCAAACTGGGGAATTGTAGCACACTTTAAAAAATCTTTCTCAATTGTCATAAAATACATAACATAAAATTGTGTCTTACCCATTTTTTAGTGTACGGTACAGTAGTGTTCATATAGTCACACTGCTGTGCAACAGATGCCCAGAAATTTTTCATCTTCTGAAATTATAACTTTCTATCCATTAAATAACTCCCCATTTTCCCACCCTCCCATCCCCTGGTAACCCCCATTATATTCTGTTCCTATGAATCTGACTACATTAGATACCTCATGTGAGTGGAATTATACAATGTTTGTCTTTATTTAAATGGCTTGTCTCACTTAGCTTGACGTTTTTAGGTTCTTCCATATTGTAGCAGATGACAGAGTTTCCTTCCTTTTAAAAGCTGAGTAATATTCTACTGTATGTATATACTATATTTTGTTTATCCAGCTATCTGTCGATGGACACTAGAATTGCTTCCACCTCTTGGCTGTTGTGAATAATGCTGCAGTTAATGTGAGAGGGCAAATATCTCTCCAAATTCCTGCTTTTAATTCTCTCAGGTGTATACCCATAAGTGGAGTTGCTAAACCATATCATAATTCTATTTTGAATTTTCAGAGGAACTATTTTCTGCACTATTTTAAATTCCCACCAACAGTGCACAAGAGTCTCAATTTCTCCACATCCCCGTCAATATTTATTTTCCTTTTTTTTATATAGTTGCCATCCTAATGAGAGTGAGGTGACATTTCATTGTGGTTTGACTAGCATTTCCCTAATCATAAGTGATCCGAGCATCTTTTAATAAGCTTGTTGGTCATTTACATATCATCTAAGAGAAATGTCTATCAAGTCCTTTATCATTTTTGTAATTGATATATTTGGGTTTTATTGATTTGTAGTTCTTTATTCTGAATATTAATTGCTTATCAAATATATGATTTGCAAATATTTTCTACCATTCTGTGGGGTGCCTTTTCACTCTTTTGTTTGTGGCTTTTGATGCAAAGAAGTTCTGAAGTTTGATGGATCTCGTCTATATTCGCTTTTGTTGCCTTTGCTTTGGTGTCATATCCAGAAATCACTGCCAAATCCAACGTCACTGAAGATTTTTGCCCCTATGTTTTCTTCTAGGAGTTATATAGTTTTAGGTCTTTCATTTAGGTATTTTCTCAATGCCATTTGTTGAAGAGACTTTCCTTCCCCCATTGAGTAGTCTTTGCACCCTTTTTGAAAGTACCCCAGCTAGGTTCCCTTAAAAATGATTAAAGCATAAGGATTTCCCTGATGGTCCAGTGGCTAAGACTCCACACTCCCAACGCAGGGGCCCTGTGTTAGATCCCTGGTTGGGGAACTAGATACCACATGCCACAGCTAAAAGCTCACCTGCCACAGCTAAAAGATCCTGCATGCTGCAACTGAAAAAAAAGTCCCATGTGCTGCAACTATGACCCAGCTCAGACAAATCAATATTGTTTTAAAGCACATGCATGTTTTAGGAAATAAGATCTTTCTCTGTTGTAAAGTTTGTTGTCAATCCTTTACCTCTTCAGTAATGTCCAATGTCATTAATATAGTAAAAAACAACAACTTACAAATTGATCAAAATTACGTTGCAAGCCAGTGACAGAATTGTGGTATATCAGTGTGCCTCAGCATACCAGTTGGGCCCCACAATGCTAGAGTGCAGTCTGTCAGAGAAGGTATTTCTTGGAATCCTAGGCATATTTTTTTCCATCCTTACTAAGGATGAATAATTACATGAATTTAATCAGATTAAGTTTCCTGACTACTGTGCAAAGCATAAACATATTATTTATGTCTTTTTAAAATTACAGTTGACATGAAATATTAGGTTAGGTTCAGGGGTACTAGATAGTGATTTGACATTTGCTTTCATTTTGAAATGACCCCCATGATGTCTTGTAATCATCTGTCTGCATTCAACATTATCACTATATTAGTGACCATATTCCCTGTGCTGTATGTATATTACATGCCTGTGGCTTATTTATTTTGCAAATGGAAGTTTGTAAACATTAATCCCCTTCACCTATTTCAACCCTTCCCCTCCCTACAACCACCTGTTTATGCGCTGTACCTGAGTCTGGTTTTGTTTTATTTATTTTGTTTTGTTTTTTAGGATTCCACACATAGTGAGAGCATACAGTGTTTATCTTTCTCTATCTGACTTATTTCACTTAGCATTATACTCTCTAGATCCACCCATGTTGTTACAATTGGTAAGATGTATTTTTATGGTTGAATAGTATTCCACTGTGTATATATACCACACCTTCTTTATTCATTTGTCTGTTGATGGACACTTACATTGCTTCCATATCATAACTATTGTAAATAATGCTGTGGTGAACACTGGTATGCATATGTCTTTGAATTAGTGTGTTGTTTCCTTCAGGTAAATATGCAGAACTGAAATTGCTGGACCATATGATAGTTCTATTTTTAATTTTTTGTGGAACCTCCTTACAGTTTTCCATAGTGGCTCTACCAATTTACAATCCCACCAGCAAAGCACTAGAGTTCCCTTTTCCCCACATTCTCATTAACACTTGTTATTCACTGTCCTTTTAATGAGAACCATTCTGGTAGATGTGAGGTGGTATCTCATTGTGGTTTTGACTTGTTTTGCCTTGATGATTAGTTATGTTGAATA
Organism: Bos indicus; assembly: GCF_029378745.1. Classification (NCBI taxonomy): domain Eukaryota; kingdom Metazoa; phylum Chordata; class Mammalia; order Artiodactyla; family Bovidae; genus Bos; species Bos indicus. Next base: position 76,095,493 of record NC_091768.1, read on the forward strand.
GCTTTTCATGTACGTCTTGGCCATCTATTATATTGTCTTTGGAAATATTTCTCTTCAGGACTTTACTCACTGGCTTCTTTTTTCTTTAATATTGAGTTGTATGAGCTGTTTATATATTTTGGATATTAATCTCTAAATAAACATATCATTTTCAAATACTTTCTCCCATTCAGTAGGCCACCTCTTCCTTTGTTGACAGTTTTTTCACTGTGCAGAAGTATTTTAGTTTGATGTAGTCCGATTGCCTATTTTTGCTTTTGTTTCCCTTGCCTGAGGACCAGTGTCAAAGAGTGTGCTGTCAGTGTTTTCTTCTAGGAGTTTTATGGTTTCAGGTTTTACGTTCAAGTATTTAGCCCATTTTGAGTTTATTTCTGTATGCACTGTGAGACAGTAGTCCAGCTTGATCCCTTTGCATGTAGCTTTCCATCTTTCCCAGCACCACTTATTGAAGACGCTGTCTTTTCCTCATCATATATTTTTGCCTCCTTTGTCATAGATTAATTACCATATGAGCTTGGGTTCATGTCTGGACTCTGTAGTCTGTTTCATTGATTTTTGTGTTGTATGTTCCCTCTATGCCAACTTTGGAATGCAGAGTTCCAAAGAATAGCAAGAAGAGATAAGAAAGCCTTCCTCAGTGATCAATGCAAAGAAATAGAGGAAAACAACAGAATGGGAAAGACTAGAGATCTCTTCAAGAAAATTAGAGATACCAAAGGAACATTTCATGCAAAGATGGGCTCGATAAAGGACAGAAACAGTATGGACCTAACAGAAGCAGAAGATACTAAGAAGAGGTGGCAAGAATACACAGAAGAACTGTACAAAAAAGATCTTCACGACCCAGATAATCACAATGGTGTGATCACTCACCTAGAGCCAGACATCCTGGAATGTAAAGTCAAGTGGGCCTTAGAAAGCATCACTACGAACAAAGCTAGTGGAGGTGATGGCATTCCAGTTGAGCTATTTCAAATCCTGAAGGATGATTCTGTGAAAGTGCTGCACTCAATATGCCAGCAAATTTGGAAAAGTCAGCAGTGGCCACAGGACTGGAAAAGGTCAGTTTTCATTCCAATCCCAAAGAAAGGCAATGCCAAAGAATGCTCAAACTACTGCACAATTGCACTCATCTCACATGCTAGGAAAGTAATGCTCAAAATTCTCCAAGCCAGGTTTCAGCAATACATGAACTGTGAACTTCCAGATGTTCAAGCTGGTTTTAGACAAGGCAGAGGAACCAGAGATCAAATTGCCAACATCTGCTGGATCATTGAAAAAGCAAGAGAGTTCCAGGAAAACATCTATTTCTGCTTTATTGACTATGCCAAAGCCTTTGACTGTGTGGATCACAATAAACTGTGGAAAATTCTGAAAGAGATGGGAATACCAGACCACCTGACCTGCCTTTTGAGAAACTTATATGCAGGTCAGGAAGCAACAGTTAGAAATGGACATGGAACAACAGACTGGTTCCAAATAGAAAAAGGAGTACGTCAAGGCTGTATACTGTCACCCTGCTTATATAACTTCTATGCAGAGTACATCATGAGAAACGCTGGGCTGGAAGAAGCACAAGCTGGAATCAAGATTGCCAGGAGAAATATCAATAACCTCAGATATGCAGATGACACTACCCTTATGGCAGAAAGTGAAGAGGAACTAAAAAGCCTCTTGATGAAAGTGAAAGTGGAGAGTGAAAAAGTTGGCTTAAAGCTCAACATTCAGAAAATGAAGACCATGGCATCTGGTCCCATCACTTCATGGGAAATAGATGGGGAAACAGTGAAAACAGTGTCAAACTTTATTTTTCTGGGCTCCAAAATCACTGCAGATGGTGACTGCAGCCATGAAATTAAAAGACGCTTACTCCTTGGAAGGAAAGTTATGACCAACCTAGATAGCATATTCAAAAGCAGAGACATTACTTTGCCAACAAAGGTTCGTCTAGTCAAGGCTATGGTTTTTCCTGTGGTCACGTATGGATGTGAGAGTTGAACTGTGAAGAAAGATGAGCGCTGAAGAATTGATGCTTTTGAACTGTGGTGTTGGAGAAGACTCTTGAGAGTCCCTTCGACTACAAGGAGATCCAGCCAATCCATCCTAAAGGAGATCAGCCCTGGGTGTTCTTTGGAAGGAATGATGCTAAAGCTGAAACTCCAGTACTTTGGCCACCTCATGCGAAGAGTTGACTCATTGGAAAAGATTCTGATGCTGGGAGGGATTTGGGGCAAGAGGAGAAGGGGACGACAGAGGATGAGATGGTTGGATGGCATCACTGACTTGATGGACGTGAGTCTGAGTGAACTCTGGGAGTTGGTGATGGACAGGGAGGCCTGGCATGCTGCGATTCATGGGGTCGCAAAGAGTCAGACACGACTGAGTGACTGAACTGAACTGAACTGAACTGATGCCAACTTTCTTGAGAGTTTTACCGTAAATGAATGTTAAACTTTGCTAAAAGCATTTTCACATATATTGAGATGATCATATGATTTTTATTCTTCAGTTTGTTAATGTGATGTACATAATGATTGATTTGCAGATAGTGAAACAACCTTCCATCCCTATAATAAATCCCATTTGATCATGATGTATGATCTTTTTAATGTATTGTTGAATTTGGCTTGCTAATATTTTATTGAGAATTTTTACACCTATATTAATCAGTGATATTGGTGTGTAATTTCCCTTTTCTTTAGTGTCTGTGTCTGGTTTTATTATGAGGTGATATGTAGAAAATCCTACAGACACTACCAAAATATGTATAATAAAGTCCATGTTTGACAAGCCCACATCCACCATCATATTCAGTGGCAAAAAGCTGAAATCATTTCTTCTAAGATCACAAACAAGACAAGGATGTCCACTCCTCCCACTTTTATTCAATACAGTATTAAAAGTCCTAGCCATAGAAATCAGACAAGTAAAAGAAATTAAAGGAACCCAAATTGTCACTGTTTACAGATAGCATAATACTATATATAGAAAATCCTACAGATGCTACCAAAAAGAACTATTAGAATTAAAAAATGAATTCAGTAAAGTCACAGGATACAAAATTAGTATACAGAAATCTTTCACTTCTATACACTAATAATAAACTATCAGAAAGATAAATTAATAATCCCATTTATAAAGGCATCAAAAAGAATAAAATAGCTAGCAATAAATCTAACCAAAAAGGTAAAAGTTTTTCACAGAACTAAGACAAGTAATTCTAAAAATAGTATGGAAGCACAAAAGACCTCAAATAGCTGAAGTAAATAGCTAATCTTGAGAAAGAAGATCAAACCGAGATATTTCACACACTCTGATTTTAAACTACACTACAAAGCAACAGTAACTAAAACTGTATGATATTGCACAAAAAAGAAATAGGTCAATTGTGACATTCTTCCCATTTGCAGATCGCTGAGCCAGTGGTGTGGATTCTGACTAAACCACATCTCTGCCCCTCCTATCCTTCTCATTGTGGTTTCTTCTTTATGTCTTTAGTTGTGAAAAATCTTTTCTGCTGGTCTTCAGGTCATTCTCATAGATAGAGAGATACTTGATCTATAAGTACTTGTAATTTTGGTGTATCCATGGGAAGAGGTGAGTTCAAGGTCTTCCTACTTCACCATCTTGGACACCTCTAAGGCATTACCATTTTATAGCCAAGGATGTAAATAGGCTCAAACAATGACTACCACTTGATTCATGAATGACTAGGAAGCATGTTGTCCAAAATTGTTTTACTGTCTCCACCCATCAGAATGTCAGTTTCATGAAAGTAAGAACCTTGTCTGTCTGGTTCACCTCTGTATCTCCAGTAACTGTTGCAAAGGAAGTATGCAATAAATCTGTGCTTAGAGAATGAATGGCAAAATGAGCAAATGCAGAAAATTTGTAAATCATGGAAGGTCATTAAAATTCATGTTTAACCTTGTCATCCATAGGCATCCATTCTTTATACATTTTCAGATTTGTTCTTTAAACTTCTCCTTCCTCTCTCTCTCTCTCTCTAGTTGTATGTGTATAATAAAATATATTTAATGTATACTCTACTTTATAGCCTGCTATTGTGTGTTTGTGTGCTCAGTCACTTTAGTTGTGTCTGACTCTTTGCAACCTCATGGACTGTAGCCCACCAGGCTCCTCTGTCCATGGGATTTTCCTGGCAAGAATACTGGAGTGGGTTGTCCTCCTCCAATGGATCTTCCCAACCCAGGGATCAAATTTAAGTCTCCTGTGCCTGCTATATTGCAGGCAGATTCTTTACCACTTGAGCTATCAGGGAAGATAAAACTCCTGGCAATAAGTATTGAACATACACCTCTATCAGTAGTAATTATTATGAAGTATAAATATGCTTGTTTAAAAAAATAGAAGAGTAAAAAGTAAAGAATAAAGGCCATACCCCACTCAGTCCCATTCCCAGAAGTAACTACTGTTAAGATTGATATGTATTATTCCATGGTTCTTCTTTTGTCTATATAAATACACACACACATACATGATGTTATACAAGATATATATATATATGTATATATGTATGTGTTACTATACATGTATATATACATAAATATAGGGAAATAAGGTCACAGAAATTTAAACTTGTCTTTTTAAATTTCAGAATATATTGATACCTTCCCATGTCAGAACATGTGGAAAATTGTAAGGGCTTTTAAATCTTAAGATGCCTTCAGGGTAGGAGGAGAAGTAAGCCAACAAAAAGCAAGCTGATTCCTGCTTCAGCAAGATTCAGAATTTAAAAACAAACAATCTCTGAAGGCAAGACTCAGGTGAAGTTGAATACAGGAGGATAGCTTCAAAGTCTTTACAAGAAGCATATAGAAGCCCAGTTTTGCTTCTCTACTAGAATTAAGTGACTTCTCCTCAACTTTGGCACAAAACTAGAAATGTGCCCAGAGTATTGAGGATAAATCATGGCTAAGGGAAAGTAAGGCACATGTTGAAAACATGTAGATTATGTTAAAGGCAGTATATTCAACGGTGAAAGTCCCAGTCCAGTCCCCCAGTGGCTCCTAGAATAATAGGAACCAGGTTATGCTTTTTAGGCCAGAGATAGGAAAATTCTGCTCCAGGAAAACTGATCAGCCCAAGAGGTAAGACTCACGTCTGTCAGTAATTTGGAGCCCCACAAGGCAACAATCAGATTCACTTTCTTAACCTATGGTGAGGACCACTAGTTGAACCTAATCAACATATGTGGAGCTTGAAAACTAGAATTTTGTGTTTCATTCTAAAATACAAATTATCAACCAGGGATCATCAAACATCCAAGAAAAGCCTCAAAATTGAAAAATAAGAACCAAAACACACACATAAGCTACCAAAAAATGGATTTCAAGGAAGAAAGAGATATGAATAGGACCAGAAGTAAACTTCAAAAACTTATTATTAATATCTTATGGAAAAATGAGAGGAGAATTTGCTTCCACAGAATCAGACAGGATGATACTCTTAAAAAAAAAAAAAAAAAGAGGAATGATTGGGGGATAAGAAAAAGCTCTTGGAAATTAAATATAGAAGAAAAGTTTTTAGATTCAACAAAAAGACTGATAGGCGAATATTGGGAAAATCACTGCAAAGGAAGCATAAAAAGACAAAGATATGGAAACCGGAAAAGGACAGAAAGAAAAGAGATTCAAACACTGAGAGAAAAGAACAGAAAATTGGAAGACATAACTAAGAGATCCAGCATATTGATCACCTTCAAGGGAAAACCAAACTTAGATAAGTGGTTGGGGAAGTGGTCTCAGGACGGAGCCTACAATTGGCTCCCTCCAGTCAGAAGGCAGCAACAATGGCATTGTTGATGGTACATGCAGCCGTGAGGACTCCTGTCAGCCTGAGCATCACAGTTACTGAAATGCTTACCTGTGAGGGGGTGGAATGGAAGAGGCTTATAAGATCTCTGTAGCACTTGAAAGATAATCTGTGGGGGCAATGGTAATGATAAGGATCATGGAATTGTTAACTGAAGAAAGTGAATAAAAGGCTTATGTCAACCAACCATCAACTTGATGGCACGTTGTGAAAGCCAGAGGTCCTCCATGGAAGCATCTAAAGAGATCTTTATCTCCTGCATCTGTATGTCAAACTGTTGAAAATCAGGTCTAGGGTTTGATACAAGCATGACAGACGTACAGTCGGGGCTGCATGCACAGTTCTAGGAAGTTTCCCATGTTAAAAATCAGGCTCTGATAGGAAAAGAGCTGGATTCCAAGACCTGGGATTCAGACTTTGGGTAGAAAGCTCCAGACTCACCGAATGGTGCCTTCTCCTGTGGCGGAGGCAAGTCACCTCCCACTGCCTGGAACCAAACAAAGACCTCACCTGAGGCAGATGCCTCATAAGATGTTAGAGTCCTCCTCAATGTTCCTTCCCTCATTGCTTCTACACCTGTGACTAGGTTGAGATCTTAGACTATCCTGAAAAGGAAAGTAAAACTACTGGAAGAAATGGCTATCACCAAAAGAGCTGCAGGACCTGGCTGATATGTCCAGTTAGCACTGAGAGGTCACACACGAAAATGGGGATGTAGGGGATGTAGGATTGAGAGATGGGTGGTGGGATGAACCACCTTCCTCAAAACCTGCAAGCCCAGTATCCAGGGATTTATGGAGTTGTAAGAGGTGAAATCCTGTAAAACGTTTCCTTAAACTAAGAGAGCCGAGGTGTGACAGTGGACACATGACCATAAGATCCACTGATCTTTCCGTTGGCTGAATCTCCCAGAAACTGCCAGACTAAGGAGATATTAAAACAGCCTTTTATAGCCTCTTTACAAGAAGTCTTTTGGCTTCCCTGGTGGCTTAGAAGGTAAAGAATCTGCCTATAAGGCAGGAAATCCTGGTTTGATCCCTGGGTCAGGAAGATGCCCTGGAGAAGGAAATGGCTACCCACTCCAGTATTCTTGCCTGGAAAATTCCATGGACAGAAGAGCCTGGTGGGCTACAGTCCATGGGATCACAAAGAATTGGACCTGACTGAGCGACTAACACTTGCATTTTTCACTTTTCACTTTTATAGTCTCAGCTAAGGTACCAGCTCGCAGACCTTTCAGAGCTGGCCTCATGCCCTTGTGGCTCCACCTCCAGTGTCTTATTTGGGGGAGTTTATGCTCCCTATAATAGAAATTTTAGGCTCTGCAGAATTCAAGGTCTAGGTCTTTGAGGGGGTACACTTCAACCAGGGAACATAATAAGGGTTCCACTGAAGCTTTTAGGTTCCTCATGCAGATGGACCAACAAGCCAATAATCAGTTATTATATTAGTGTTAACTGACCTTGGTCATCACAAGGGCAAATAGTTGCTGTTACAAAGTACTGATTAAAGCTTCAGGCTGCCACTATGAGGACTATAATTCATTTCACCTGTCTTCCCATTTATGAGTTGGCTTAGAGACTATGGCCTTCAGCTACCTTGAGGCATCAATTGCAGAGCCTGCTCAGCGTGGGGCAGGGGTGCCCTGGGGGCTGTAGCAGGCGATGTCTCCCCATGTCTCCTTGGCACACGTGTGGCCCTGCAGCTACAGGACAGCTGCCTCACCCTCTGACGGCTTCCCAGCCCAAGTGTCTGTCTCTCTAACCCTTGGCCTGAGAGCTTTGCCTGGTGCTGTGAGAATCTGCTCAGCTTGCACGCAGGGCAGCTTAGATATGCTGGGATTTAAACCCCAGAGCAAAGATCAACAGTGAAGGACAGCAGCCACTGGATAAAGAGCCCAGCCTCCTGGTCTGCAGTAGAGCTGTTCCGAGGCACATTCCTCACAGCTCCTCAGCAGTCTCGAGCCCCAAGCCAGTGCTCTGACTATAAACATGCACTTGACTGTCGTTTATCCTAAGCTCTTCTACTCGACTTACTCCTTCATTTGTGCTTTCTGGGATCACTTCCCAAATAAACTACCTACCCCCGAGTTCTTGTCTCAGGAATCCAGATTAAGGCAGTGTACCGTGAACAAAAGAAAGGCTTTCTGCTGTCAAAACTCCTGATGACTTATAGTTCACTTTAGCATCTTAGTAGTTCTGAAATTTGTATTGTAATTAAGAAAAAAGAAAACAATATAATAATAATAAAAATATTCTTTATACTCTATTTACCACTGTATTTCCTCAGTGTATCTATGTGTAGCTGAAAGAATGGACTTTGGAGTCAAATTGACTGGTTTGAATGATGGTTCCATTATTTATTTTGGAGTCCGTCGCCTCTCATAAGCCTTAGGATCTCAAACTACTGTGGTAACAGTATATCTACCTAAAGGGATTGTTGTTAGGGTAGAATAAAAGCCTGGCTTATGGTAAGAAACTGATAAAACATAGATATTATTATAATTACCTGACTGGAAAATCTTTTTCAGTAAGATTTATTAGCAGTCTGGAACATGACTGTTTTTTTAGAACTTTCTGTATGCATTTCTCTAGTGAAAATCTGACCTCTCCTCTTGTGCTGAAAATACTAAATCATAATTCTAAATGATGACATTTCTTCTATAACAGTTTTAAAGGAATTTGTAGAACTCAAAGAAAGCATTCCTATCAATGAATTCCTACAAAGGAGAAGCCTATGTTTAACATGTCAGCTCTATCGACAATGTGAGCCTTATGAAGCTTCTCTAACAAATCTCATTTGGTCCATGTTACCAAACTTTTGTTCAATGAAAATGGTGTCTCTGCAGAAAGATATGTAGTTTTTTTTTAATTTTTATTTTATATTGGAGTGTAGTTTATTTACAATGTTGTGTTAGTTTTAGGTGTACAGCACAGTGGTTCAGTTATACATACATATATATACATATATATATATATATATATATTCTTTTTCAGATTCTTTTTCCAGGTAGGTTATAACAGAGTATTAAGTAGAGTCCCCTGTGTTATACGTAGTCGATTATTTTATATATAGTAGTGTGTGTATGTTAACCCTGAACTCCTAATTGGAAAGTTCTGTGTTGTAACACGTGGAAATTTCTACACTTTACCTCCCAGTCCTAACACATGCTGTGATTACTCACCTACCCTCAGATTGAGGACAAGATTGGGCTGCTCTGTTACCAAAACATAGGGCCCCAAAGAGCACTTTCCCCAGACGACCTGCGAAAAGCTACACAAAAAGCCTGCCTGTGCGTAACATCCTTCCATTTTCCATTTATTTCCAAAAGCAGCCATGAGATTACACAGCTATAAATTCTGAAAACTTTTCTAGCTTCTTAGAACAAAAAACTGTGATGTAAAAACAATGAACAAACAGGCATGTTTTATACATAAATCCCTAAATCCTAAACAAGCTGAATTGAGAAAACTCTGGTGAAGGGCTGGGGGCAGGCTGTCTGCTTCCTAATGGCTTTCCTGTAATGACTCAGCTTTGCCGTGGGCTGAGGATAGTGCCTATCTATGGCTCTTCCAGAGATGCTCAGAGAGCCCCACCAGGGCAATTAGGCCAAGAATTAGCCAGTTAGAGCTGGGAGCTTATTGTTAATCAGCTCAGTCAGGAGGTGGAGAAGTAGCATTCTGAGCTGAGTAACTTCAATGCAGCCTTTCTTTCTCTCTCTTTTTTTTTTTTTTTAATATGACATAGTTCCTTTGAGATTCTTGTATCTGTAGCACATGTGAATAGAAAAAAGACAAACATTACTTAAGTCAGTTTCAACTTAACTGGTGATGTGTCTGAATGTTGAATTTACTATTTAGTGTATTCCAGGCAAGAATATGGAGAAGGCAATGGCACCCCACTCCAGTACTTTTGCCTGGAAAATCCCATGGACGGGAGCCTGGGAGGCTGCAGTCCATGGGGTCTCGAAGAGTTGGACACGACTGAGCGACTTCACTTTCACTTTTCACTTTCATGCATTGGAGAAGGAAATGGCAACCCACTCCAGTGTTCTTGCCTGGAGAATCCCAGGGATGGCAGAGCCTCTTGGGCTGCAGTCTATGGGGTCGCACAGAGTCGGACACAACTGAAGCGACTTAGCAGCAGCAGCAGCAGGCAAGAATACTGGAGTGAGTTGCTACTCTCTTCTCCATGGAATCTTCCTGACCCAGGGATCAAACCCAGGTCTCCTGGGTAGGCACTGCAGGCAAATTCTTTTCTGTCTGAACCCCCAGGGAAGCCCTTATTGTGTATACCTATGGCTTCCCTGAGAGCTGTTTGTGAAGAATCCATCTGCAATGCAGGAGACCCCGGTTTGATTCCTGGGACAGGAAGATCCATTGGAGAGGGGATAGGCTACCCACACCAGTATTCTTGGGCTTCCCTTATGGCTCAGCTGGTAAAGAATCTGCCTGCAGTGTAGGAGACCTGGGTTCTAAGGAGTCTTTTGGGCCTAGAAAAGAAAACAACAGTTTCAAAGGCCCTTGCTGAATCATCTAACTTTGGAGAAAACAAAACAAAACTTTAGATCCCGCCCTGATGCTCCAGGCCGGTGGCATCTATCTGGGACTTATCACCCCCTGTCCAGAAACCTTCCACTCCCTACACCTGCCCAGAAGACTTATCACCCCCTGCCCAACTACAAATGCCATCTCAACTAAAGAATATCCAAAACATCCCTCCTGATTAATGTTTCCCTTATCGCTTCCATAAACCTCCCTATAAATATAGAGCCTCCCTGATCCCTCTCCACGCTCAGCCTGGTCATTAGGCTGACTGTCGCCCCTCCTTGCCTGAATAAAGGTAACCTACTTCTATTGAGGTCGTCTTTCCTCTTTCTGCCTCTGCCCAAACTATACCTTACAGGTTCAATCCCTGGATTGGAAAGATCCCCTGGAGAAGGGAAAGGCTACCCACTCCAGTATTCTGGCCTAGAGAATTCCATGGACTGTATAGTCCATGGGGTCACAAAGAATCTGACACGACAGAGCAACTTTCACTTTCACTGGCCCTAAATCCCTGTGGTTTTAGAGAACTCTTGAGAGTCCCTTGGACTGCAAGGAGATCCAACCAGTCCATCCTAAAGGAAATCAGTCCTGAGTATTCTTTGGAAGGACTGATGCCAAAGCTGAAATGCCAATACTTTGGCCACCTAATGCGAAGAACTGACTCATTTGAAAAGACCCTGATGCTGGGAAAGATTGAAGGCAGGAGGAGAAGGGGATGACAGAGGACAAGATGATTGGATGGCATCACTGACTCAATGGACATGAGTTTGAGTAAACTCTAGGAGTTGGCAATGGACAGGGAGGCCTGGCATGCTGCAGTCCATGGGGTGGCAAAGAGTCAGACATGACTGAGTGACTGAACTGAACTGACTGAAATCCCTGATGTCTTATAGAAGAACATCTGGAGAGGGATGTGTGCAGAGGGGATGAGGAAGGTTTGGCTGACTTCTCAATTCTGTTAAGTAATGTTCATCTACACCAGGGCTCCTCTTTGGAGTGGGGACTGTTCTACTGTGGTGTTGGGATGTCTGCATAGCCAGGGCCGCCTGATGGCGCTGTGCAGCTGCGTCCTGCACAGGGGCCCCTGGCTCAGGGTGCTTCTGGTGGAAGGCTGCATCTATTCTTTCCCTGAGCACTAAGAGCCCTACTGGGACAATCCCTCCAGAAGGAGGACCAGAAGGCTAATTTACAAAAGTGGTTTCTGTGTGTTTGGGGTCAGTCAGGAATTCATTTTTATCATGTTTATGTCTCTAGTCTTGAGATCCAATTTCTGACCCCCTAGACACCTTCAGAAGAGGAGATTATTCCAATAGTAAATTTTGTCAACATGAAATTAATCATGGCAAATGCCAGCTTCTTATACATACTTCAGTTTATCAATGTTCTACATCTGCACTGAAACCAGTTTTGGTTGTTGTTGAAAAAGGACTTCCCTGGTGGCTCAGAGGGTAAAGTGTCTGCCTGCAATGTGGGAGACCTGGGTTCGATCCCTGAGTCAGGAAGATCCCCTGGAGAAGGAAATGGCAACCCACTCCAGCATTCTTGCCTGGAGAATCCCATGGACAGAGGAGCCTGGTGCAGGTTACAGGCCATGGGGTCCCTAAGAGTCAGATACAACTGAGCAACTTCACTTTCACTTTCATCGAGGTGCTGGGCTTCCCTGGTGGCTCAGATGGTAAAGAATCTGCCTGCAATGTGGGAGACCTGGGTTCGATCCCTCAGTCAGGAAGATCCCCTGGCAACCGACTCCAGTATTCTTACCTGGAGAATTCCAAGGATTCTGGTGGGCTACAGTCCATGCAGTCACAAAGTCGAACATGACTCAGTGACTAACACACACACACATTGAGGTGCTGCCGGACCAGGAATTGAGTGAGGTGTAATTTGAAAATCTGAATTTTCATGGAAGCATATCAAGTTAAAAATATCCACTCAACAGAAAGCATAGAACAGGGAAACAGGATTCGCACATGAAATTTACTTTCAAAGCCTCACTTGGCAATTTACTTTTAATGATTACATTCAGAGTTTCCATTTGAGTTCCCTCTTAACTTATTCATAAATAGTTGATACTAGCAAGTTAGTTCCCTTGAATCTTTGTGCTGGAAAAACTGGCTAAGCAAACCATTATACAACCATCTCTTAGGATTATCTGATGACTCATTATCACTAAGACAATCTTAAGCCATTTAAATCAACAGGATTCCATTTCTTTAGCAGAGAACTATCTTTAAACACACACACACACACACACACTTCTGAGTTCTCCTTTATTTCTGCAGTTGGAGAGAGCAGGTTGTAAAATTAACAATGAAACACAGAATAGTATAAGTGGAACATCGTTAATGGCACAGAATCTAAACCTCTTTTAATCTCCCTTTTTGGCTTTTTCTCTTCCCACACTTGAGGTGTGTTATTTCTGCCACACCCTGAAGACACACCCAGATACTTGAGAAATCCAAGAACAATGCACTGGAAGGGTGACCAGACAAGTCAAGCTCACTGAAGAATGGTCTCCAAAAGCAAAGGGCTCTCTGATCATCCACCAGTGAGTCCCAAGCTTGGTCTGTCTTCAGGAATTTTAAAACCTGAAACCACTCTACGGAGAGAGCGGTTTAAAAACTGCTGCAAAAATAACTGTTACAGAAAGAGCAAGGAAAAGAGGAGGGATTTCAAAAGCAAGAGCTGGCACTGAATCTCTTTATCCCAGCTTCCTAAACAGCCTTCTCCTGCCCCTGGCAGGAGACTTCAGAGCCACTGCTGCGGTTCTAATTATATCCTTACTGCACAATCATAGGAATATTCTTACTCAAAGTCATCCCCTTTTCAAATGAATTTAGATGTCAAAATTATTTTTCTGATGAAGAATATTCCACAGTATAACAGAAACTATTGATGTACTCTGTTCTATGTGAATATCATTTGTTCACCATGTTTTCGGTAATACATATTTCAAAGTATCTGGTACACAATGAAGGTGCACAACATTCTATGCAGTGTATGGATGAGTCTATTATCTTTTTTTTTTTAACTTTACAATATTGTATTGGTTTTGCCAAATATTGAAATGAATCCGCCACAGGTATACATGTGTTCCCCATCCTGAACCCTCCTCCCTCCTCCATCCCCATACCCTCTGGGTCGTCCCAGTGCACCAGTCCCAAGCATCCAGTATTGTGCATCAAACCTGGACTGGCGACTCGTTTCATATATGATATTATACGTATTTCAATGCCATTCTCCCAAATCATCCCACCCTCTCCCGCTCCCAGAGTCCAAAAGACTGTTCTATACATCAGTGTCTCTTTTGCTGTCTCATATACAGGGTTATTGTTACCATCTTTCTAAATTCCATATATATGCGTTAGTATATTGTATTGGTGTTTTTCTTTCTGGCTTACTTCACTCTGTATAATAGGCTCCAGTTTCATCCACCTCATTAGAACTGATTCAAATGTATTCTTTTTAATGGCTGAGTAATACTCCATTGTGTATATGTACCACAGCTTTCTTATCCATTTATCTGCTGATGGACATCTAGGTTGCTTCCATGTCCTGGCTATTATAAACAGTGCTGCAATGAACATTGGGGTACACGTGTATCTTTCAATTCTGGTTTCCTTATTATCTTTTTAAAAATTGTACCTCAGGACCAGTAATCTGTAATCTCAAAAGCAGTACATTTTAGAAAGTCTAAAAACTAGTGCTTCAGAAAGAAGATTAAAACTGTCTAAAATAGACAGTTTTTCTTTACGATGCCCTCTCCATCAAGACTGGCCCCTCTAATGTCAGCCACATGCCTGGAATGATTTGGAAAATGGCTCATACCTGTGAAGTTCATGAAATCATGACTTATGAGGTAAGGGTCCAAGCACAGAGAAGTACAATCCAACCATGAAAACAACACAGTGTGAACTCTGCTTCTCAAACATGGTACCATGAGATACAGAGACCCACGGAGATGTTTTCAATTCCTTTCTTCTCTTTGCCATGAATTTCCCTCATCTGCCTCACTCATGCCCAATTCTCTATGAAGAACCAGCCCTCACTGGGACCTTTACACTCTCCATACTTCTCCATTATAAAATGTCCCCCAAAACACATAGAAAAGCAGAACCCTCCTGGAGTATGGAGAATGAAAGGGGCTGAGAGACCCAGACCAACACAATGGGAGGAGGGGGAAGCCTGAAATCCTCATAATAGTATCAATACCTACTGGGAAAGTGAAAGTCACTCAGTCATGTCCGACTCTTTGTGACCCCATGGACTATACAGTCTATGGAATTCTCCGGGCCAGAATACTGGAGTGGGTAGCCTTTCCCTTCTCCAGGGGATCTTCCCAACCTAGGGATCAAACCCAGGTCTCCCGCATTGCAGGCGGATTCTTTACAAGCTGAGCCACAGAGAAGCCCAAATATCTACTGGACTGTGTTCTAATGCATCAAACAATACCACAACATGGTGTGTTCTGCATCTGTTATTGCTGTTGTTATTTACTAGATGTCTGACCCTGTGAACATTATTTCACATTCCTGTGCTTTTATTTCTTCTCTGAACAACTCAGATCATTAAGTTCATATCAGAGGGTCTAGGCCAGGTTTATATGGGTTAGTACATGGGAAGCACTTAGAGGAAGCTGGTTAGGAAGTGTAAAGATATCCTCGGGTTCTTCCACTCTGAAAGTTTCAGGTGGCAGCCTGGTGTGGGGGGAGAGGGGGCAAGCCAACTGGCAAATTCCTCATGGGGCTGACTTCTAACTAATCCCCCTGATTTACACCCTCCTCCTCTCCTGGTCCTACTTTTCCTTGCCAACACCAAGCTTGGCACTTCTTTGGCACTTATCAGCAGCACAGCTGTTACTTCCCTGACAGCCAGCTTGAGTTGGTTCTGACTGGCAGCTCCACTGATATGTTGACAATGTCACTCATTTTCCATCTTCCAGAAATTTGACAGAATCTCTAGTCAGGTATATATCCCTCTTTAATTATGGATTTATTCCCTCTGGCACCTGTTTACTATTCTACATTTTTTTTTTCTATCCTGGTCAGAAGTGATTATTTAATAGACAGTTCATTCTACCATCTTGAATCAGAAGCTCCCTAAAATACAAATAAATATTTGCTTCTAGGCTTCAGGATTACTTATGCTCATAATAAGAATCTAGAGGCACTTATTTAGTAGATCTTCCAATGAAAGGAATATCCTTTGATTTTCAATTAAAGAAAAAAAAATCCATCACAATATTAAGAAAATGTTAATCATTTGTCTCTAGTTACGGAAATCAACTTGAAAAAACACACCAAAAAATAGCATCACTTAATCCTTTTTCCTTTTCCCAAGAATATGTGAGTAAATCAACAAATGAGGAGCAACACAAACAAACACACCAAATCAGAGAATTTTGAAAGAAAAAGGATCATAGCAATAATCTTACAGACGAGGTTGAGGCATGAGGGGTGGTAAACTACTCAAGCTATGAATTCCAGCATAGCTAACAAAAGCCAGCAGTGGGATGAAACTAAAATATGCCCTTTTCAGGTATTCTTAGGAAAACAAGTCGTCAGCATCTGTGTTTATTATATTAACAGGACTGTCAGCAGGAGCTTGTAGCAAAAAATCAACCTAAGTTATTATGACTATATTTTTCCATTCTTTTCATTCCCTTAAGAAAAGAAAACCTATCAAATCTTAATGTGAGTCCTGCAGTGTATGATTTTGAAGCTAAAAGTAATTACACTCCATAGTTACCCTGTGTGACAACTGAAAAGTCCCTGACACATTACCCTTTTGTTACAGTCAATGGTAAAAGGCACTTGGCGTATCTGATTACTTCTAGTGTGAGCATGAGATAATTGTTTGGGAACCTAGAACTGCTTGTTTAATGGGTGGGGACTCAGTATAATAATTACAGAGCCAGAAACCAGTTCAGCTTGATCATGGGAAATCTCATTCAGTACATTTCTAGTCTTGAGATGGCTTCTCAAATTCTCTATTCCTCTCTGGAATTCCCTAGAATTCTCCTGCTCTGTTTATAACATAAAGGTTTCTGTCCTAATGAATGTGAACTAAGAAGGAATGGAGGGTCTCTACACTGGAACAAGGCTGAAAGAAGTGGCACATTTTAAGTAAAGTAATCATGTTTCTTCTGTCACAGACATTTCTTTTCCGTTGAAATGTCTGTTAATACAGACCATGGATTCCAGGAAGCTGTAATTTTTCCTAAATGTGCATCACTAGGATCTAGTGTGTTACTTATTTAGGAGAGAAAGAAGGAAGCTGGTTGGGAACAAAACCCAAAGATAAGAGTGCTTGCTTTAGAGAGGGCCTGTACCTGAGTCATTTTCATGTCTAATGAGAGATCCGGTTTCTGAATCTCTAGATATCCATTATCTTCGTAAATGGATCAAATAGTTAATTTGATCACTTCAAACCTTGTCATAGATTTTTTTTAACTTTTGGTGTAAAGAATCACCCAGACCAAATTCTTGTAGTCTTGTGGTCAAATTTATGAAACGATCACCTTAAACTTTGAAAACCATAGAAGAAAAAGTCACTGCCAGTGGCTGACAGAAGCACTAAGAAAAAATATCCTCCTCCCACCCTGCTACTTGGAAACCCTTCTTCACATTTATATATAATAGAGTAGAATTCACCTGTGAGCCATCATGGGGAAAAAAAAAAACAACCAGAAAATGGAAGATGGACAAGAGAAAAGAAGTAAAGAGACTGCTTGTGGTCCCATGACCTGAATAGAAGAAGATTCCATCTCAAGCAGGAAGCTGTGCCACAGAAGACAGGAGAACCATCAGCGAAACCACACTAATGTTCGGTGTATCTGGACCTACCCGGAGGCTCTTGGTCCATTCCCTCTGATGGCAGCGCTGGATAAATACTGTTTGATATTGGTGTCCTAGGTATTGGTCATTGAGGAAGTAGTTTAGAGAGTAAACTACTAGAATCCATTAAAATTCATCCAAAATTGTGGGGTTTTTTAATGTTCATTTTAAAACTTGAAAATGATAAAAGCAACTTTTCACTTTATCCAATGTCCTTACTACCCCACTCAAAACATCTTTTACAAATTCCCTTCCCCCCGATTTGGGGGAATGAGGGGAGAAGCAAAACCAAAAAAACTGCAAACTAGAAACAAGATAAGATCACCTGGTTTATTGAGAAAAGTTCATAATAAAACTGCAACTGCTATTTTTACAACTTACAAAATAATTTGATATATAAAATGAATTGGTTTTCATTATGTAAGTACTAATAGTAAAAAAATAATAATATTCCATGTGATATATCATATTTGCAAGTCAGAGAAATCCCACATTCCTGAATTATCCTGTTAAATGTTTTACATCAGATATTTTTAATCTGTTTACCAAGGGAAACCAGGTTTTTAACCATATTTAAGTTTTTGCTTACAGTTGCAATCTATCAGAAGCTGTGTCTACATGATTAGAGCCCGATCAAGCCAAAGATGAAAAATTCAAGCCATGTCTTCTCTTTAGGCTATTTAATGTTACTTTTGTGATGGGAATGGCCCTCCTAATGCTTTACTGAACAACCTACTACTTAAAGGTCATAATGAATTAGACCAGTCCATTTTTTCATCCAGTCTACTCTGGTCTAGAGCATATAGACACCAAAGAGCACAGAATTACTAGTAGCTTTCTACCACACCCCCACCCTATGAACCACTTTAAAAGAGAAAATTTCATCTTAAGATTTCACTGCTTAAGGAGGCCATACTACTGCAACAGGTTTTGGCCATGAAAGAATACTTTCCTAGATGTCATATTAAGTTAATGGAAAGCTTAGCCCCAAATCAATTATTCATGATATTCATTGGAAATTCTCACAAATGACATGCATTTAGGAGCCAATTTTGCTTCTCTGAATAGCCAAAGGCTTGAAAAAAAATTTTTTTGCGTTTCTTTTAGAATATTTAGTCACTGACGATTTTTACCAGTTTCTTCTTCTTCTCCTAAGTCCTTAATAGACCCAATCCATTCCACCTGGGAAAAACAGAAACCTAACCAGATTTACTCAAATCTTTGAAGCCTTCTCATTTTTATCTTATAAATTATGTGGTTACTTTCATACTCATATTCTTTTACAAATGCAATATCAATGGTATTGCTAGATATAAGGAAACATTGGCATATTAGTATTGAGTTGGCCAAAAAGTGAGTTCAGGTTTTCCCATCAGTCTTATGGGCAAGCCTGAATGAACCTTCTAGCCAACTTAATAATCAGGTAATTAATTAAAAGAAGTAAGTCTTACTTAACACTACAAAACATATATAAAAAAGATGAATATGAAACTATAACACCATTTAAGAAACACTTTCCCAAGATTATTTTAGCATTTTGACCATAGTTTAATGATATGACCATTGTCCCCAAAACAGGTTCAAAGTATTCCGGGGGAAAACAGTTTCTTTCTCTGGAATCTATCTCAGCAGCAGTGATGTTCTTCTGCTCATTCCCCACCTTAGGCAGATGTGTAGAAGTACCTGGGCTTGGCATTGCCCAGCAGGTCATCTTCATAGTTGGGGAGGCAACAGAAGAAGAAGGCACAGCCGATCAGGATAATAGTGGCTGCCCACCCGAAGCCATAGGCCCAGTTATAGATGTAAGTGACAGCAGGGTTGAGGTGAAGGTTAAAGGTCTGAGTGTACTTCACAGGGTAAATTACCAGGGAGATGATCTGGAACACAGCTAAAAGGAAGGAAAAAAAAATCCCAAGTATGAATGCATGGTAATTACAGATTAATTCCTCTTCCTCAACATTTTTGCCTTAAAATTAAGTGTTAAATCCACCTAAATAATGCTGATAAAAGGGGCTGGGAGAATCTAGTTAATCATGAGCCAAAAAAGATAGTTGAATACTTTGTGTCAGAGATACCTGGCACTGAGCAGAATACTGAATATATGAAATACAGACAGAATATTAGAGAATCATTCCATAGTACCTGTGTAAGCATTATATATACTAAAGTAAAAATTGCTGAACTGTGGTGTGCAATAGAAAGAAGAGGGTAGAGAAGAGCCTATTTTTTTTCATCTTAGCATTTCCTGTGCCAAATATTTAATATTTCAGTGGTAGCAAAAATAATATATATATACACATGTGTGTGCAAACACATACAGAGTTAGAACTCAATACTGACATTTGATAACATACTTTTGGAATATTCATTCAATAAATGAATGACTAAATGAAACAATGAACCAATGCTATGAATGATCAATGGGAGAATCAGTAGAAAAGCCTGCAGAGGAAGGGAAATTTGAAGAATAAATAGAAATGAAGAGATGGAGGGCAGGAAGAAGACCATTCCAGGCTAGGAGAATAGAAGTACAAGAGAATAATCACAGTGCTTTGAAAAAGTGAAAGGGAAGATACAGGCAGGGAAACATGTCAAAAAGATTTCTAAACTCTTAATATAAGAGTCACATTGTTACAATTATTATTAATCATGCATTAACATTTTAAATTGCTTAAAAATAAAAGGAGCTTTATTAGATTACTTTGTAGTCTTTTTCAATGAACACGCATAATTCTATAAAGCACTAATGAGTATACACATGCTATGCTGTGCCATAAGCTATGCCAAAAGACCCTGATGCGGGGAAAGACTGAGGCAGGAGGAGAAGGGGATGACAGAGGTTGAGACGGTTGGATGGCACCTTTGACTCAATGGACATGAGTTTGAGCAAACTCTGGGAGATAGCGAAGGACAGGGAAGCTTAGCATTCTGCAGTTCATGGGGTTGCAAAGAGTCCGACATGACTGAGCAACTGAACACAATGCTATGCCATGCACTTTTTAACTTAGTATTTCATGTGTGCATTGCCATGACTTAAGGTATGAGCAAATTTTAGCTCTGTGACACTCAGACGCTGCTCTTCACAGAGGGACCAGTAAGTTGGCTGTGCTTCCAGCAGTATGTCCGGGAGTGGATAGTTCTCACCACCACTTTCCTTTCACCTTAATTTTTTTCTACTAGCTCCACAGATTTATTCTTAACTAGTTTTCTGTTTCTTTTTTTTTTTTTTTAAGAAAAGCTAGTTTTTCCATTTCTTTTTTTTAATCACTAGAAAGGCTATAGATGTTTCCATATCTTGACTTGTTGCTTCTGTTTCCCAACTTAAAATGTTCTCCTTTGGCAACTCCTGAAGGGCAACCTTGGTGCGGATCACCATTTCTCTGCTTCTCGTCTACTTAAAATAGCAAACTTTCACTGGTTAAGCCTGTCATTTAGTGCAAATCGTTGTGTCCTACACTAAAGGAACACTTTTCTGCATTTTTCTCTAATATGTGCCATAATACATGTAAAATATAGTTATTTACTCATTTTGTTTCATCACATGGTTTAGATCAATTTCTACAAAATCTAAATTGCAGAGGACCCTTCCATGATACACCACATCCTAAGACTGCAAAACTTCTTCACCAAGTGCAATGGTTCAGGGACATTTCAGTCCCCTAAGCATGCAGCTCATGGCAGGCCAGTCTGGGACACAGCCCTGGCCCCTCGGGGAGCAGGGACTCGAGGTCATCTATGAGAGACAACCGCAGATAGAGTGACAACCTTCCTCACTTGGGTGAGGGACCTGGAACTGGAACGCTATCTCAGGCAGAAGAGGAAAGGGATCAAGATCTTAAAGCACATCCTCTGTTACTTCTGCCTTTGGGGACGCATTGTCTGAGAGCAGATCAGGAACTGTGCTGTCAGGGATCTTCACTGTGGCTTGGACATTACTATATCGATGTTCACTGCAGATAGGAATGAAGAATTGCTGGCGCACAGTCTTACCAGCCAGGGCCAGGAGGCCTCCGATCACTCTCAGGAAGACAAGCATTTGGGGTCCACAGAGGGCAAAGAAGGAGAGGATGAAGCAGATCACCAGGATGATGAAACCGCAGAGCAGCATGGCGGCGGCTGCCCTTCCCCAAGCTACAAGGAAAAACAAGCGGTCATTAATACGACATACATTGCCAAATTTAAAAATTACTTAACAAAGCATCAACAGTTTTTTTTTTTCTTTTTAATAATTATATTTGGGTGGAAGAACAGTTTTTCTTTCAATAATACTTAAACGTCTCCATATTTTAAGGGAAGAATAGGCGATTCGTAGGTAGGACATTAATATAGTGATATACAGTAATGCCTTACCCCTCTGTTTGGGGGCAAATGTTTATACCTCCAAAATGAAAGGTAGACATCATTAAACTGTATCTCATTTAATAAGTGAATAAATTGGCCATATAAACAGGTATATTTAAAAGATTAACTCAAGTTCTAATCCAGTACAACCCAATAAACAACATTTTTGGTATTGAACAATCCAAGTTATAATCTCTTCAGGAACTGTTTCAATTACCTTTAAAAGGATCGTTGTTTTGTATTAAGATTTGGTTCCATGAAAAAATAATTTTTGAAAACAGAGTACCTATGCTGAGGCAGAGATGTGAAATAAAACAACTTAATTGTAAAGTAGGTATGATTGTTATACAAGTTTAGGTACAAACAACCTTTCTAAATTTTTGCATAAATTTTTTCTGAAGTATTCAGAATTTGTTGCACAATAATTCTCAGTTATTGACATGTACCCTAAAAACAATCGGGGTGAGATGGAAATTGAGTTCTGGTTTCAAAGATGGATGTGGGCAGCTCCAGCCCTGGCTCATTCTGCTCTGGGCCTACAGGAAGAGAAAAGCCATGACTTCCCAGCTAAGGATTCCAGCCAATCACTCTTCCTGTTCAACCTGCACCAATTTGTAAAATCTCTTTCCCACACAACTTTCTCTCCAGAGGTAGTAACTGACATGTATGAAGTAATCACTCTGTGCCAGGCATGGAGCTAAGGACCTGCCATGGTTTAACTCTCTGAATTCTCAGGATAACTCTTCAAGGTTCACATTCTGTTATTATTTCTATTTTAGAAGTGAGATTACACTGAGGCTTGGAGAGTCCAGATAACCTGCCTACAGTCACAGAGCTGGCAGCCAAGTCTGATTTCTAGCCTGTCTGAAGCCAGAATATGACTCTTTTTTTCTTTGGGGATACGATTTACATGCTAGAAAATTCATCCATTTAAAGTATACAATTCAGTGGTTTTTACTATATTTACAGGGTTATGCAGCCATCACCATTTACAATTCCAAAACTTTTCATCACTCCAAAAAGAAACCCCATGACCATTAGCAGTCACCTCCCCCTCCCTTCTTCCTTCAGCTTCCAACAACCGCTAATCTACTTTCTGTCTCTATAAATTTGTATACCCTGTACAGTGCTTATAAACGGAGGTATAGTTTAATACTATGTGGCCTTTGGGACTGTCCTGTGCTTTCACTTAGCATGTTTTCAAGGTTCATCCGTATTGTAGCAGCATGGATCAGGACTTCATTTGTTTTTATGACCAATAATTATTCTACTGTATGGAGAGCCCACATTATGTCTGTCCACTCATTCATTAGTGAATGAACAGGCACCTGAACCTGTTTTTCTTTATTGAATTTGAAAAGGAGAGTTGCATGCACCTCAGTGCTGGTCCTACTCCAACTTGAATACAGCTTGTCTGGCAAACATACCCTCCCTTGATTTTGGTCACTAGACTGGTCAACGGTAGACAAACCAAACGACTAGCAGAAAGAACAAAGGCTTGGGAACCCTGTTTATACCCCGCCTCTACTACCATTAGGGCTTCCCAGGTGGTGCTAGTGGTAAAGAACCTGCCTGTCAATGCAGGTGACGTAAGAGACATAGATTTGATCTCTGGGTCAGGAAGATCCCCTGCAGGAGGGTACAGCAACCCACTCCAGTATTTTTGCCTGGAAATCCTCATGGACAGAAGAAGCTGGTGGACTACAGGCCATGGGATCACAAAAAGTCAGACACAAATGAGTGACTAACTTTCACTTTCTTTCAAGTAGAAGACACATGCTCATTTTTTTTTTTTTTTTACATGCTCAAATATTATGTTTTCACACAAATGACCCTTTAGTGGCACTGTCAGGGGCATGACAGTCCATGAGTGGGTCCAGTTTTGTTTATAATTTTTACTACTTTCTTCTAAGTCCTGCTCTTTCTGTGAGATCAATAGGAGATTTTAGGACCAAGGTAAAAAGAAATGTTTTATTTTAAAAGCAACATAGATAAAGCCAGAATGTGAAATTGAGTAATTAATTCTCTTTTTTCACTTTTGCCTTGTCCTTTGGGTAAGGTAACTTTCCAGAGAAGAGAAGCCATCTTTGGAAAGAACAGCTAAGACCATCTCTAAGTCTACACCATAGACCACTGACACAAAACCATCAGTGGTGCTGATAGAAAAGATGGCTTCCTGTGTGTCCCTCCAGACACACTGAATCACAGTTGAAAAGATAGTGCCCAGGAATCTGCATCTTACTAGTATTTCTTTACTAATATACTAAAGTTTGAGAACAACTAAGATAGATGATTAATCTTCTTATAAGAACAGCTGTTGCATTGCCAGAAAGGAGCATGCAACTTTCAGTATGTGACCCACTGCCAATTACAGTCTCATTTCTATAGATTTTTTTCATGGCTACTGCCAATCATTAAATTCAATTAAATACAATCATTAAATTCAAATAAGCAGACACTGATTTTTCCTTTTAAGTTGAATTCACAGGTTTGTAACTGTTCAGTGAAAAGGCAGTACATCTGTATATGCACACAGAGGAATACAAGCATTATGAAGATCAACTGTACAGTAGAATGTGAGTGTTCAATAAAAACAGAAAAAAAATCCTAACAGGGAACATATTTAATAATCAAACTTTGACAATTACAGATTAAGGTTTTTAAACTATAGCTAAATAATGTATGATATTGCCTAAAGAGTAATATCAATCATTTTACCTGTTTGAGGAAAATTAATACAAAGTTAAATTATTGCTATTACTACTTCCTCTGACACTATAGCTGTAATTTACATTTAGTTTCAGGTACTTGAAAGAAATTAAAGAAATAGTAAGCCAATTCACCTAAAACCAACAGGTGAATGTAAAGATAAACAGATCATTTTAATAACTCTTTCTATGCTATGTTAAATCAACTCAATTAGCGTCTTGCTTATTTAAAATGCTGAGTCTGAGAGAAATCAAAATGGACACTTCAGTAACATTTTGTCTGGAGAAAGGCTGCCTTGGAAGTAGAACATGTAAAACTTGCTCCTTGTAGCGTGGAAACACCCACAGTGAATCACTTAACTATAATTTGAGATATAAATCTTAACACGGTTTTGAAGGTCCTGACGGATGGATAACAAGGAAGGCAATCTGCTCTCATGTTAATGACTATTTTGTTGTAAGATGGTGAGATGGATCCTATCAGATCTGAGCAGGGTCCTCCCAGCCCAACATTCTGCCTGAGAAGGAACCCAACTGCCATGTAGACTTACAACATGGCAATTTTCCAAGACATACACTTTAAAAAGTTAAGTCTATAGGCTAAGTACCTTTGGTCTCCCTTAATTACCCAGAATGAGCCTAATATTCCCAAATTTACCAAACCCTTTTGAGAACTATTTATATTTTATATTATACCTTGATCTAAATTATACCTATTTACCAGCCCCAATGAAAAAAACATCACTTTTTAAAACTTGTCCTAAAGCTACTTCTTTCATGATTCAACAGATGTTCCTCAGTTCTTCAAAGACAATCCATCTTCATCTATTCTGAATATAACTCTGTCCTTCATTAATATTTTATATAGTAAATTTTATTGCCTTTCCTAATCTGTATTTTATTGGCATTTGTTACATCCATACTAAAATTTGAGAACAACTTAGATGATTGATCTCCTTATAGATTGCAGCACTGCCAAAAAGAAGCATGTAAGTTTCATGAGAAATGAGACTACTATCAACTGTAGTCTCATTTCTATAGTTTATTTTTTTCATGGTTACTGTCAATCATTAAATTCAATTAAATACAATCATTAAATTCAAATAAGCAGAATCTCTGTGTGTGTGTGTGTGTGTGTGTGTGTGTGTGTGTGTGTGTGTGTGCAGGGGTTGGGGAAGTTGTCAATTACCTTTCTCTGAATTGAGACCACAATAGCATGCTGTATTTCAGGTAAACAGAGTTTCTATGCAGGAATTTTGTTTGTTTGTTTTCTTAGAGGAAGACAAATTTGGTGTTTCATACGTATTCATAATTTATTCTGTCATAAGTTTATTTTCTAAATACCACTTGGAGAAATTCATGTTATCAAAGAAACCAACAATATTATAAATCCACTTTTAAATAAGATTCATTAAAGATCCATTTAGGTGAAGAATGGCTTATCAAATTTTGCTATTTCTTGCAAAGATTCAACATTAAATCAACAATGGAAACCATTCGCTGATCACTAATGAAATTCTGAGTTTTTTCTAGGAAATCTTTTTAAATTTTTTGTATGAGGAAGAATGCTGTATCTTTTTCCAGAGATTATATACTAAAATACGACATTACAAGGCAAATACAGCCGGGAAAAGACCAATAAGATCAACTGATAAGAAAAGAGCAATAAAAAAAAAAAAAAAGAGCAATAAAAGTAAAATAAGTAAATACCTCGAACATCAAGCTAGAAATCATAAATCAAACTTAAGTTTGTGGAAAAGAAAAAAAAAATTTTTATTTTAAGACAAGGAGAGCACTACTACTATTGTGGGTGATATTTTGGAGACTGTCATGACTTTTTCATCCCAAATTAGTATTTCTTTTAATGGATTTGCTGCATTCTTCAGGAGTTTTACATGTGGGCACCAAATATTGAGGTTTCCTTAGTGGCTCAGTAATAAAAAATCGGCCTGCAATGCAGGAAGCATGGGTTCTATCTCTGGGTCAGGAAGATCCCCTGGAGGAGGGCATAGCAATCGACTCCAGTATTCTCGCCTGGCGAATCCCATGGACTGAGGAGCCTGGCAGGCTAGAGCCCATAGGATGGCAAAGAGCTGGACATGACTGAAGCGACTGAGCAGAGCACACAGCAACAAATGTTGACCGGAACCTACTGTGGCCTAGCCCCTTACTCAAATTGTCACCCAACTGGAGGACGGCTCCTTTCCAGAACAAAAGATTCATCTATGAACAAGACAGAAAACCCTACCTAGTGAATCTGAGATTTTGTCCGATTTCTTCCTATTGCTTCTATAAAGTTCTTAATGTCATACACAAGCAGAACTGGAAACTGGATAAGACCAAAATTAAAAATACACAAAGATGCTACCTAGAAATAAACATAAGCTGGGTGGATGATAATTTCAAAAAGACTGTTGCCTATTCATTGAGGAGACTCGCAGTAATACAGACCAGTGCTTCTGAAACTTAAAAGTGCTGATGAATCAGTCACCTGGGGACCGAGTTAAAATACAGATTCCAATTCAGTAGATGGGCCTAAGATACTGAGTGTCCAATAACCTCCCCAATAATGCAGATGCTGATGGTCTACGACACATTAGTAGTAAAAATCTAGAGGATAACTCAGAACAGACCTCCAAATAAATCGGCATAGGAAGAGCAATCCTGCAAGGTTTGGAGGCAGGAAAGGAATGGCTTAAAGGAAGAATGGTGGGGGCGGGAGTTACTGGGGGAGGGGGGGATTCCACGGTAGGTGTGAGATTCTTTACATGCTCCACATTCCCACCCCCCTAAACTGAGCCAGATGATAACTCTTGCCTATTGGTCTTTGCAGAACTCCTTTACCATCTTCTTTTAAAGTCTGAGTGGGGAAACTATCCTACACAGGAAGATGGGAAAATACAGGAAATTGTGTATGAACTCAGAAAAGGTAACTAGCAGCAAATCTGGGGTCTACCCTTAAATGTTTGAAAATCTGTCTGCTGTTAGAAGGCTAAAAAGGAGAATTTATAGAAAAGCACATCAGGTCTTGTCAGCGTTAAGAGAGGTACTTTTTTTTTTAATTGAAGGATAATTGCTTTACAATGTTGTATTGGTTTCTGCCATACAACAATGCAAATAAGCCATAATTATATATATACATTCCGTACCTCTTCAGCCTCCCTCGCCCCTCCCATCCCACCCTTCTAGGTCATCAGAGTACCAGGCTGGGCTCCCTGTGTTATATAGCACTGCCACTAAGAGAGGTAGTTTTAAACAAACAAGCATGGTGGAGAGAGTTAAGTTGCTGAACAAAGGGTGAAAGCTCAGATCAATCACAGGGGATGCTGACGGGCAGGCTTTGGGGCAGGCTTTGGAGAAATCTCGAGTAGGCGCGCTCTTTGTCCCTCCCAATTCTGACAGTCTAGGAGTCTGTGCCCATTTACAGGGAGAAAAGACAAATTAGGTCACTAAAAAGGAATTGAGGCTCTCTGGTAGTTATTGCTAAGCACAGCAAATGTGGAGTAAACTGGGCAAGATCACTGGTTCCTAGATGTCTAGATTTTATAAATCAACACATATATAAAATCATGAAAATCACCTGAGTGTCCAACTTTTTATTTTACTATATAAGAATATGAACACATGCCCATAAAAGATTAATCTATCTACTAATACTTAATTTCATAAGCCACAAGAATATAATCTCAAAATGAAATCCTTTAAGTTGAATTTAACCCAGTGAACATGTTAACTTTGTACTTATTTTTCTCATTTTCCATACTTTGAAAAGCCATAGGGCTAAATTACCTAAAACTATTTCCTATAATAATCTGATTCTTTGTCTTAAGGCTGATTTCATGTTTAAAAAAAAAAAACTTTCAATGTGGTATCATTGGTAAAAATGAGGCTCTGCCCTTCGGAGTTCAGATCAAAGACAAAGGCTCTCCCTTGCTGCCACTCAGACTTTGCCACTGTCGTTCTTGGAGCATAAATTCATCTTTCTTATCCCAGTAACTGATCCATAAACTTAACTCCATAACTCTCCACCCTGAATGAGTCAGAGCTTGCTTAGGACTTGAAATCTACATCTCTGAAGTTGAAAATATCCTCCTGATCTACTCTTTCTTAGAACTGGAAAAGAAGGTGCCAGCAATGCAAAAATACCATCTGTGAACATGGATTCAAATTTAATTTTGCATTTTCTTTATACATGAAATTTGAATGACTGTTTCAGCATTTAAATCTAGATTTTTCTTTTCCTGTTTTGAGGATTAGAAACCTTGATTTAAAAAAAAAAATTCAAACAAGTATGTGTATTTGTTTAGTTGTTGTTGTTTAGCTGCTAAATTGTATCTGTCTCTTTTGCAAACCCATGGACTGTAGCCTCCCAGGCTGCTCTGTCCAAGGGATTTCCCAGGCAAGAATACTGGAGTGAAAAAAAAGAATACTGGAGTGTGTTGCCATTTCCTTCTCCAGGATCTTCTGGGCTGAACCCTCCTCTTCTGCATTGCAGGCAGATTTTTTATCACTGAGCCACCAGGGAAGCCCCATTTAGTTGTAACTATTGTGAAAAAGAAAATGTTCAGTGTTTAATTCCGTTTACTGATTAGGAAAAATGAAGTGGATACATCATTTTTTTTAAAACTGTTAATGACAGTGAAGAATATAACATTCTGCTTTTTACATAATTCTGAGGAACTATTTACCTTTATGAAAAAAAGCCTATATTATTTAGTATTATTGCCGATACCTACCAGTAACAACCTAGGTCTTTAACACCAAAATAAATCAATGTTATAAATATCAGCAAATAAAAGTGATAGTGAAGCACTTTGTAAATACAAAGGTATATTTTCTTAAGTGTTACAATGGTAAACCACAAGATTTTTTAGTACATGGCAAGAAATTTTTAAAAAGTGGAGGTACTTACTTAATTCTTTATACTGAGATATTTTAATTAGAGCCATCAACCTTACTCTTTGTCATGTTTGTACATACGTGGGAGTATGTGTAAACTGCTCACTGTATTTTAGATAAAGTATGACCTCATGTGAATGCATTTTTTTCGGCAAGGACTTACTGAAGCTATCTGAAAATCTCAAGAGTTCAGACTCCTAGATAATTGACCTAAAGTGTAGAAATACACAATTTCTATACCTGTGAGGCAAAACTAGACAACAGTCCCTGGCAGGAAATGGAGTGGAAGTATAATAATCATTCTAACCATCTTTGACATCAGTAGCCTGGGATGGACCTCTTGTGGTGAATTCATAGCTATTTTCTTCTTCCCACGGTCACCTGTTGACAGAGGATGCTGGGTGCATCACTTGATTCTAGGGCTTGAGCAAAAGCTGCGTTTATCACATTCTTGGCACTTGGTTATCTTTGCAAAGGTCAGGAATAATTAAAATGGAATGTGAAGGCTACCACCACCCACTTGTGAAAATCACAGACAGTACTAGATTCCTCAAGATTCACTTGGAAAAGCGCACTTTTCCAAAGACCAATTTCTGTATCAAATTGAAACATCAACTATTCACTGGATCTGTACTTTCTTTACAATTAAAAAAAGTTAATGCTTGAGACTCCTGTCTAATTAAAAAATTAGAAAACAGAAATAGAACCTGCCTATTCCCTTCTTTATAAAAAGCACTCAATCAGCCTGAGGTTAAAAGTGCCACACCCTAAGAAGGTGAGTTCATCTTGCAAGTCTAGAAGAATTAAAAACTGCATTGTGCCTGTTTCACAAGAGGGCTGTGGTCACAGCCAGAGCCTTGCAGGCCAGATCATGTCCCAGCAATAGTGCTGATCTAGGCTCGGCCTGCACCCTTCTCCTGACTGGCGCACTAATCTTAATTCACATGCCCAGCATCGCTGATTATTCATTCGTTGGGTCTGTATTAGTCTTTGAAGTGAGACATGAAGACCAAAGTCTGTTTAAAAACACACCTGTTTTAAGCAGGCCTGCTAAATCCCCTATAAGATACTGAACCTGACTGCATTTTAACCAAATATACAGACATGTTATTTCAAAGAAATTAACTCACTTCGAAAACCTAAGAGACTTGTGGGTAATACAAACCATGCCAGGTGGGCTGTTTGTGCTTTAAGAGAGGAAAAACACAGACTTTAAGGAAAGTAGGAATTTCATTTAGTCTTTACATTTACCTCCTGACAAGGGCCATGCCTCCTTTGTGGGTGGGGGATGGGGGATGGGGTGGATTCCATGTGGGAACTTCCAAGTAATTCCACAGTGGATAAGATAAAGCACCAAGCCCCTGATACAGGGCCTCAAGATAAACAGAATTTGGTTTGAAGCCCTGGGCCAGTTTAGGGGTAGAGGGCAAGTCAAAGGCCCTACCAGAGAATGGGGGGAAAAGCAGGATAGCTTTCTTTCTGTTTAAAACTATTAAACTCAGTTGGTAAGGCCCCATTCAGTAGTACCTGGCTTTAAGCTTCTGATTACGCTCCTACTTAAACCCTCTTTTCTCAGACCCCACACGCGTCGCTAATTACAATAGACCCCAGCAGTTCTTCCCACCTACCAGTAAGCTGGGGGCGGTACCAGCCCAGGGCAAATTCCGCTCCGGTCCCGTCAGCTAACTAGTAGGCAGGAAATCCCTCCACATTGGAAAAAGACAAACCTCTATCTACAGTATTTTAAATTTGTCAACTCCGTTTCATTTCACTAGTGTAGAAGATGTGTTTCCTTTTTAGATATCAAATCGAACTGAAATAAAGTTTTCTAAACAACAATGCCGGACCTGAGCCACACTCTCCCTCTAACTTACCCTGCAGCGTTAAACACTGCAATATCTACTGAAATTATCACTGCTAAAACTTTGACAGAAAAGGTTTTTGTTTTGTTTTATTTTTTAAAGGAAGAAGAGCTTTCTCTTAGTTCAAGTTTAGTAATATAGCGAATAAAGGTGCGCACTTTTAATACTTGTATTTTAAGCATAAGAAGAAGCAGAGGAGGAGGCCACGAAATGGGAATAAATTTCAGTAGGTATCCAAGAAAATATACTTTGTTCGTTGTATTTACTCATCAAACCCTTTTCAAATGGCGGAGATCACCTTTTGCTGTACGAATAAATGTAGTTTGAATTAGGGTCACTGTCGTCCAGTGTCGAGCCTGGGTTTTGGCCACCCAAGGCTGCTACTGCTTGATTTTGTACGGGTTCGATGTATGGACCCAGGCCCTGAAGAGATTTTTGTTGAATCACCCATTAGCCCCCCGACCCTGTTTAGTCCCCTAGAGCGACTTCCACACTCCCTGGGCGCCGGCGCTTGCCCCAGCCGCCGCCCGGTGGACTTCACGGAGGTGGCGGCACTCACCATACGTCATGAGGCTGTCGCAGACTTCTAGTAAACAATGCCACCACAGCGAGGACGTCTGGCTGTCATCGCTCGACTGCAGCCAGCCGCGGCCGGCCAGCGCGATGATGTCAAAGACGATGGCGCTAAGCAGTAGCAGCGGCAGGATCCACCTGCAGCGCTCGCAGGCCAGGCCGCAGCGCAGCATCTCGACGGCGGCGGCGGGGAGGAGAGCAGCGCGCGAGGCTCGGACACCGGCGGAGAGTGGCCCTCGAGCGCGGGCAGCGCGACAAAAGGGAAGAGGCCGCGAGGAGGCGGCTCTTGGAGGACGCGGCTCGGGGCTGGCAGCCGGGGCGCGGCGCCCGCCCCACCTAGATTCCGGTGACTCAGAGCGCGCCGCCCGGACCTGTTCGGCCGGCCGGCCGGCCAGGGCGCGCGCTGGGGAGGCGGGGCCGGGCTCAGGTTACGGCGGGTGTGGGTGAGCCTAACCCTGCCTGCAAGCGGCCTGGAGCCTCGGGGAGCCACAGTCTCGTCTCCTCCTCTCACTTGGTCCCCTCACATCCAACGCTTTTCTTCTCAGTGCTTCAAGGTGTACACATTTTAATCTGCGCATCACCAGTTATGTATTCAACCCCTGAAGTCGGATCGTGGTCTGATTTTCAGTAGTACTGTATTTAAGTTTCCAGCCATTTGAGATGAGCGTTCAAACTGTACATGGGTCATTGTCGCACTCCGTTTGAGCGCGTGTTTGAGCACGTGTACCGAACCGAGCACTCGGTCCCTTACCCTCCCCAAGAGTTTCCCTGGTAATCCTAAGGGCTTCCCTCGTAGCTCAGATGGCAAAGAATCTGCCTGCAATGCAGGAGACCGGGGTTTGATCCCTGGATGGGGAAGATCCCCTGGAGAAGGAAATGGCAACCCACTCCAGTATTCTAGAGTCGAATACGACTGAGCGACTCACGCGCGCGCGCACACACACACACACACAGCCGCACTTTCTTTGAGTGCGTGTACCCAACCGAGGACCCTGTCCCTGACCCTCCCCCGCAGAGGTGGGCATTTCCTGTTGAGCTCCACCTTTGTACCTTGTACCTCAGCTGCTTCAGACTCATAACTGTTTACATCCCCGCCTTCTCCACTCGGGTGCCAACTCTTTGACAGAGAGACCTTGTTTTAATGATCTGTGTATCCCTGGTGCCGGCCCTGTACCTGGTCTTAAAGGGAGCACGGTAAACATTTTATTCCCAAACACACTGAAATTAACAAATGCTAGTTTCACGTGGTGGAGAAGGAAATGGCAACCCACTCCAGTACTCTTGCCTGGAAAATCCCACGGACGAAGCCTGGTAGGCTACATACAGTCCATGGGGTCGCAAAGAGTCCGACACGACTGAGCGACTTCACTTCACTCACTTCATACTTTATCACTGGAGAAGGAAATGGCAACCCACTCCAGTATTCTTGCTTGGAGAATCCCATGGACCTGGGAGCCTGGCGGGCCGTGGTCCATGGGGTCGCAGAGAGTCGGACACGACTGAAGTGACTGAGCAAGAGAGAGTTTCAGTCTTGGAAGCGCTTCAACTGCTTCTCCAGATAAATTCAGGTCATCTTGGCTGCCATCCATGCCTTAGCCCAGATCTCTACTTAGACCCCTTTACATCTACCCTTTTCATTTACTATTTTGAGGTTTCTCCAAACAAAAACTGCATGTCAGCGTGCAACCACTGCATGCTAAACCACTAAAGTCCCAACTCCGGTGTCCTGACTCTGCTTCCATCACCACTATAGCTCCTCAGGTGTGGCTAGCAGGGTGAGGTGGCAGCTGGGAGTGGTACTGAGGAGAAATAAGTTCTCAGTATCTGCACAACCCCTCCTTGGGCAAATCATGAAGAATAGCCAATGAGGGTCTCACCTTGTACCTCCAAATATATATTTCGAATCTCTTTTCTTTTTATTGAATATTTACAATATTAGTTTCAGGTGTACAGCATCAGTCAGTCAGTTCAGTCGCTCAGTCATGTCCGACTATTTGCGGCCCCATGAATCCCAGCACGCCAGGCCTCCCTGTCCATCACCAACTCCCGGAGTTCACTCAGACTCACGTCCATTGAGTTGGTGATGCCATCCAGCCATCTCATCCTCTGTCATCCCCTTCTCCTCTTGCCCCCAATCCCTCCCAGCATCAGAGTCTTTTCCAATGAGTCAACTCTTCGCATGAGGTGGCCAAAGTACTGGAGTTTCAGCTTTAGCATCATTCCTTCCAATGAACACCCAGGACTGATCTCCTTTAGAATGGATTGGTTGGATCAGCAATACGTGAACCGTGAACTTCCAGATGTTCAAGCTGGTTTTAGAAAAGGCAGAGGAACCAAAGATAAAATTGCCAACATCTGTTGGATCATAGAAAAAGCAAGAAAGTTCCATAAAAATGCCTATTTCTGCTTCATTGACTATGTTAAAATCTTTGTGTGGATCACAGCACACTGTGGAAAATTCTTAAAGAGATGGGAATACCAGACTACTTTACTTGCCTCCTGAGAAACCTATATGCAGGTCAAGAAGCAACAGTTAGAACCTGACATGGAACAATAGACTGGTTCCAAATTGGGAAAGGAGTACATCAAGGCTGTATATGGTCAACCTGCTTATTTAACTTATATGCAAAGTACATCATGCAAAATGCCAGGCTGGATGAACCATGAGCTGAAATCAAGATTGCCAGGAGAAATATTAATAACCTCAGATATGCAGATCTCACCACCCTAATGGCAGAAAGTGAAGAGGAACTAAAGAGCCTATTGATGAAAGTGAAAGAGCAGAGTGAAAAAGTTGGCTTAAAACTCAACATTCAAAAAACGAAAATCATGGCATCCAGTCCCATCACTTCATGGCAGATAGATGGGGAAACAATGAAAACTGTGACAGACTTTATTTTCTTGGGTTCCAAAATCACTGCATATGGTGACTGCAGCCATGAAATTAAAAGACACTTGTTCCTTGGAAGAAAAGCTATGACCAACCTAGACAGCATGTTAAAAAGCAGAGACATTACTTTGCCAACAAAGGTCCATCTAGTCAAAGCTATGGTTTTTCCAGTAATCATGTTACAAATGTGAAAGTTGGACCATAAAGAAGGCTGAGCACCAAAGAATTGATGCTTTTGAACAGTGGTGCTGGAGAAGACTCTTGAGAGTCCCTTGGACAGCAAGGAGATCAAACCAGTCAATCCTATAGGAAATCAGTTGTCCTGACTATTCCCTAGAAGGACTGATGCTGAAGCTGAAGCTCCAATACTTGGGCTATCTGATGCAAATAGCTGACCCATCGGAAAAGACCCTGATGCTGGGAAAGATTGAGGGCAGGAGAAGGGGATGACAGAGGATAAGATGGTAGGACAGCATCATTGACTCAATGGACATGAGTTTGAGCAAACTCCAAGAGATACTGAAGGACAGGGAAGCCTGGCATGTGGCAGTCCATGGAGTCGCAGAGTCAGGCACAACTGAGTGACTGAACAACAGTACTCCATTTAAAAATATTATAAAATATTGCCTATATTCCCTGTGCTGTACAATATATCCTTATATTGTATTTATTTTATACATAGAAGTTTGTGCCTCTTAATTCCCTGTCCCTATTTTGCCCCTCTCCCTTCCCACTGGTAACCACTTATTTCTTCTCTGCATTTCTGAGTGTTTCTGTTTTACTTTATTCATTCATTCATTCCTTTTTTTTTTTTTTAGATTCCACACATAGGTTATAATATACAGTATTTGTCTTTCTCTGACTTATTTCACTAAGCATAATACCCTCTAAGTTCATCCATGTTGTTACAATTGGCAAAATTTCATTTTTAAACAATATCCCATTGTATATATAGAGAGAGACATATGTGTGCATATATATATTAGCATATATATATCACATCTTTATTCACCTGCTGATGGATAGTGATGTTGCTTTCATATTTTGGTTATTGTAAGTAATGCTGCTGTGAACATTAGGGTGCATGTATCTGTTTGAATTAGTGTGTTCCTTTTCTTCAGATATATTCCCGGGAGTGGAATTGCTGGATCATATGATAGTTCTATTTTTAGTTTTTTAAGGAACCTCTATGTACTGTTTTCCATAGTGGCTACAGCAATTTACATTTCCACCAACAGTGTACTAGGGTTCTCTTCTGCACATCTTCACAAACCTTTGTTGTCTGTGGGGTTTTTTTTTTTTTTTTTTTTTGATGAAGACATTCTTTTCTGACAGGGGTAAGGAAATATCTCATTGTGGGTTTGATTTGCATTTCTCACATGTGAATTCCATACTTTTTCCATTTAAAATTAAAGAAGTGGAAAATACATATCAGTGTTTAAATTTAGTCTCCTGTATTTCAGTTTGGTATCCTCAATAGAAACAAAATACTGTTTTGCATTATGCAGTTCTCTGTGGCAATTTTTGAGAATGAATAAAATAAAATTACTGAACAAATATCTGAAGCCACCTGAAATAATTTCCACAGCTTTCATTTTACATAAACCAGATTCACATATTTTCATTAAAGGCAAATATTTTCACTTTCAAGGGGGTATTCTGCTGAGAGTTAACTGCATACCCTGTAGACTGTAAGGAAAATGTTCTCATTTTTCAAAAGTAGTGAAAATATTTGTTTTATTAGCTGTATAATAAATTTATGAGGAATAATCATTTTCTTACCAATCAAAATACTGATTATGAGCAGATTTCAGGCAAATTGAGTGTTTCTTTGGTGTTTTAACCTCTTCGAATAATTTTGGACTAGATGTAACTTCTTTCTCTTGTTTCATTAGATTTGAGGAAAAGAGCCATTAATGCTGAAGTGAAAGCAAGTAAAGTAGCTCCTCAGAATTTACGGAAGAGACCCAAATTGACGCTGGTTGTTTTCCAACAATAACGTACCTCACACATGATTCCCAGACTGTGGAACCAGGTAGCTCAAGTGCAGATCCTTTCTCACACTTGCTGTGTGACACTGGGCCACGTCTTCAGCTTCAGTTTCCTCATCCATAAAACGTGCTTCAGTTTCCTTCACCCTACATCATTGTTGTTGCTGTTGTTCAGTTGCTCAGTCGTGTTCAACTCTTTGTGACCCCATGGACTACAGCACACCAGGCTTCCCTGTCCTTCACAATCTCCCAGAGCTTGCTCAAACTCATGTCCATCGAGTTGGTGATGCCATCTAACCATCTCATCCTCTGTCGTCCCCTTCTCCCCCTACCTGCAATCTTTCCCAGCATCAGGATCTCATTGTAATAAAAATCAAAAGAGGTGGTATATATAAAATGCTCAGAATAATGCCTGCATATAGTAAGTCATGACAAAAGAGTTGCTGGGGATGATGATGATAATAATTTTCATATAGGTTTTCCACTTTAATTAGATTGGAAATGGGACTTTTCATGTTCATAAGATGCAAATTCTATGTACAAATATTAACCAAATTTCATTATCATAGACAATGCAATCATCCATCCAGACATATTCCTGAAATGCTAGCTTATAGTTTCCCAGGTGGCTCAGTGGTGAAGAATCTGCCTGCCAATGCAGGAGATGTAGGAGACATGGATTTGATCCCTGGGTGGGGAGAAGAAGGAAATGGCAACCCACTCTAGTATTCTTGCCTGGAGAATCCCATGGGCAAAAGAGCCTGGCGAGCTACAGTCCATGGGGTGGCAAAGAATCAGACACAATTAAGCAACAGAGCATCCATGCTGGCAATGGAGAGTAAACGGTTAAATTCCTCCCCCTACTGGATAACAGATGGATTGCAGAATATTCAGCGACTTAGATTGTTCCTTTAAAAAGTTTTTATAAATCTGACAGGTATATGGTTATATAAGTAATGAATGTTACAAACAAAAATATATAAATATATCACTTGAAAATGAAAATTCTTAGTTGGTTTAATCTCCCATCCAGAAAAAGTAATAGTAATCATAATAGTAACAGCTAACTCAAATTTGCTGGGAGTTTGCTGTGTGCCAGTAAGTGTTTCACACCCACCCTATGAGGTATGTACCCCTATCGCCTTCATACTGAGAAGACTGGGGCACAGAGAAGCTAAGTGGCTTGAGTGGCAAAGCCGCATGTCACCCTAAGCAGTTCGACACCAGGGACAGTGTTGTTTATGACAGCCACTCATGAGAGTCTGGGAGATATTCATACAGAAGTTTCCTTCTTTCTCTTCTCTCCTTGCCCTCTCCAAACATCCAAGACACTGCAAATTCTCTCCCAAGTGAAAGTGTTAGTTACTCAGTCATGTCTGACTCTTTGCGACTCCGTAGACTGTAGCCCACCAAGTTCCTCTGTTCATGGAATTCTCCAGGCAAGAATGCTGGAGTGGGTTGCTATTCCCTTTCCAGAGGTCTTCCAACCCAGGGATCAAATGTGCTCTCCTACATTGCAGGAGAATTCTCTACCATCTGAGTAGTGAAATGACCCCCATGTAAGTTACCATGTTCTCACTAGTAAACCAAATTGACATCGGTGCAGTAAAAGAGACAATCATAAAATAAGCACTGAACAGAAGATCAGTCGGTCAGAGTTCTAGTTCCTGCTGACCCCATGTTTCCCCTCTAATCCTTGTCCAGGCTTTTCTCCCTGGCTTATGCAATTTTTAATTATCTCTACTCTCTCTCTTCTTTTCCTTCCTCAGTCAACTGTATCTCCCTTATACCTAGTGATGTGATGGCCAAAGTTAAACAACCAACTTTCTGAAGAAAAAAAATCCTTGATATATAGTATTTGCCCTTTTCTGTGGCGTAGATACTCCCCATGGCTGATTTTCAACTGCGAATTTGATGTCACTGAACACGAGTTAGGAAGAATATATATATAGACAAATAAAGTTAGATTTACTGATGTACTGCAGCAAGGGAGGCTGTATACCATTAAGATGTCTCAATGAGAAGGTGGGGGGATGGCTAGTAATAAGATTTAGGCTTATCCTGGGTGATTTTGAAGAGTATTCATGGGAGTGGCTGTTGTGTTCTGAGTTACATTATGTCAGAAAGAATTGCATGGTGTTTTTATTTTTTCAGCATTCAAATCTGATGATAGAATGGTCTTGTTTTTGTCCACACAGAGTCAGAGAAGGCAATGGCACCCCACTCCAGTACTCTTGCCTGGAAAATCCCATGAAAGAACGAGCCTGGTAGCCTCCAGTCCATGGGGTCGCTAAGAGTCGGGCACGACTGAGCGACTTCACTTTCACTTTTCACTTTCATGCATTGGAGAAGAAAATGGCAACCCACTCCAGTATTCTTGCCACACAGAGTAAACTTTTCTGGTTTTAAATATGAAATTAGCTATGCTCAGCATTATATCTCTGTTGTTCAGTCGCTCAGTTGTGTCCGACTCTGCGACCCCATGGACTGCAGCACGCCAGTCTTCTTTCACTATCTCCTGGAGTTTGTTCAAACTCACGTTCATTGAGTCAGTGACACCATCCAACCATCTCATCCTCTGTCATCCCCTTCTCCTCCTGCCCTCAGTCTTTCCTAGCATCAGGGTCTTTTCCAGTGAGCTGGCTCTTCATGTCAGGTGGTCAAAGTATTGGAGCTTCAGCTTCAGTCCTTCTAGTGAATATTCGGGGTTGATTTCCTCGATAGTCTTGGTATTGGTTGCCAGGCCAACTACCAGATGTGTGAGAGATGTTTTTACTTTCGCACTGGTTCTCCGTCACATCTTTCCATGCATCCCTTCCCTGTCTCCTTAATGTGCTAGCCTTCCTCTGCTTCCTGCCTTCATCCAGGGTTGGATTCTCTGGGCTTCTTTCCTTGCACCATTTTTCTGTCCTTTCTATACATTCACTTTGAGTCACATCACACACTTTCATGATTTCAACCCCTACCTACATACTGATGACTTGAAAAAATATGTAATCTCCAGTCCATACTTTTTCTGTATGCTCCGAACTTTTATACCGACTTCCAGCAAGATGGTATGACCTGGATTCTCCCTCGAACACTTAAAGCTCAACCAGTACAGAGTTCAAATGGCCCTCTCTTCCCTAAAGCATTCGTTTCTTTCTGTAGCACCTCCATCACCTTGGTCACCAAAACTAAAACTCCCAGATCATCCTTGACTCTTTCTTTTATATCCAGTACATATGTGACACTTAAAGATCTGCCACCCACTTTACTTCCCAAATATTTCTACAGTGCGGACTCCCTGCTGCTCCTACTCTGGCTCATTTGTCTTTACTGCCCCAGCTGCATTCTCACTGCTCTGCCTGTTTCCAGTTCTGAACACTCCCCCGTCCCTAATTCCTCTTCCACAAGAGCCTTAACACGAAACAGCTGAGTGTGAGCCTGACACGCTCTTCCAGGACCCCTCACTGATGCTCCCTCACTTCTGTGGTCAGGAATGAGATTTCCAGAAGTGACACACAAATTCCTCCATGGTCCGGCCCCTGTGAGCCTCTCCAGCTTCATCAGTTACCTCTGCTTACTTTACACTTTATTGTCTTTTTTTTTTTTTCCCCTCACATACCGTCTACTTTCTGATGTTATTTCGGGAATATGTCTCTTCCTAGTTCCCACCTTATTCACCCATTTAGTTCTTGCTAAAGATCTGCTTCAGATCTCATGTCTTCCAAGAAAATGGCCCTGAATCTTGTCATATTCCCACCCCCAATCTAAGGTAACTATGTACTCTTTCTCTGTGCTCCCAGAAGACTTGAAGCATACTTATTAATCCCATTGTTTTATAATCATCTTTTTCTTGCCCCCATTACATGGTGAGATTCTTGAGGAAAGTGATCATTGTCCTAATTGTCTTTGTACCCCCAGCACCTTTTCTAATACAGGTGTTTAAAAATTGCTTGATGAATATATAAATGCATGAACGGCTATGTCAATAGCTGCCTTGGTCTTTCTGATCCTCAATATACTCACGTATTTGTTGAGGTAGTTAAAGTAGCCCTAAAAAAGTAACGATGTTAGTCTCTCAGATAGTTCTAAAAAAAAAAAAAAAAAAGTGACAGTGTTAGTTGCTCAGCTGTGTCCACCTCTTTGTGATCCCCATGTACTATAGCCCACCAGGCTCCTCTATCCATGGGATTCTCCAGGCAAGAATACTGGAGTGGGTAGCCATTCCCTTCTCCAAGAGATCTTTGCAACCCAGGGATCAATTGAACCCAGGTCTCCTGCATTCAGGTGGATTCTTTACTGTCTGAGCCACCATAGCTCTAAAAAAATTCTAATCAAATTGAAAAAATTTTTATTCAGAACAGTAGATGGCGGTAGAACATTGTTATTCAACAGAGCATTTGCACAACTTGCTACTACTGCTAAGTCACTTCAGTCGTGTCCGACTCTGTGTGACCCCATGGACGGCAGCCCAGCAGGCTCCTTCATCCCTGGGATTCTCCAGGCAAGAACACTGCAGTGGGTTGCCATTTCCTTCTCCAATGCATGAAAGTGAAAAGTGAAAGTGAAGTCGCTCAGTCATGTCTGACTCATAGCGACCCCATGGACTGCAGCCCACAAGGTTCCTCCGTCCATGGGATTTTCCAGGCAAGAGTACTGGAGTTGGGTGCCATTGCCTTGCACAACTTAAAATCCATCAAATAACCACAAAAAAACTATAGTCACAAAGTAGGATTTTTAAGATGACTCTATAACCTCAGTTAATACCACTGTATCCATATGATTCATTAAATGCAACAGGTGTACTATACTGATGTAAAATGTTAATAATAGGAAATTAGTGGTTGTTTATGGGAACTCTGTCCTGTTGCAAGATTTCTGTAAATCTGAAACTGTTTAAAAATATTTTGTAGTTTTAAATGCCTCTATATTACTTGGTAAATAATTTTCCTCATACAAAAATGAATATTCCAGTATCAATTATTTTCCTCATATAAAATTAAATATGAAACCCCCAAATCAATAATTAATCTTCAAATTTTTAAAAAAGTTTTTAGATATCCAGTGTCAACCAGAAAAAAAATGGCAACCAAGTGTTGAGAATTATGTTTTACTGGAGACATTACTGAGGACTTAAGCCTGGGGTACAGTCTCTAAGATAGCTCTGAGGAAATGTTCCAAAGAGGTAAGGAAGGAGCCATAACCATGAACAAAGGACATTGCTGACATCATGGCATTGGCCAGTGAAGCCATGTCCACCCAAGGTGCACCTTGAGAGAATTCAGTTCAGTTCAGCTCAGTCACTCATTCGTGTCCGACTCTTTGCAACCCCATGAACCGCAGCACTCCAGGCCTCCCTGTCCATCACCAACTCCCGGAGTTTACCCAAACCCATGTCCATCAAGTCGGTGATGCCATCCAGTCATCTCATCCTCTGTCATCCCCTTCTCCTCCTACCCTTAATCTTCAGGATGGAGAAAAGCAGGATACCGGCTCTGGAGAGTTAAGGTGCATATCAAAGGAATGATTTCTTTAAGCTCAGACTTTTCCTGTACACAGAAAAGCGCTGAATTCATTAACTTGAGATGTCTGGTTTTTCTTTAATTAGCAGTAATCTTTCATGTTTGGCTGTATGCTTGTTTGGTTTTTCGTTTGTTTGCTTGCTTGCAAAAACATATATCGTAGCTCCTCCTACCTCAAGATATTTTGATTTATCTCTTCTTTCTATTTCTCTTTTTTTTCTGTATGGACACTGTCAACTTAAAAAAATAGTCACAACCTAAAAGTTGAGAGTTATGTTTTATTCAGTGGAAATTTTTAGGACTTAAGCCTGGAAAGCAGTGTCCCAAGTAACTCTGAGAGAACTGCTCTGAGGAGGCAAGGGGAGCAGCCAGGTTATATAGAAGTTTTGCAACAAAAGACAGGTAGTCTGAACACAGAAGATTATTGTTAATTAAAGAAAAAACTAGATATCCCAAGTTAAGGAATTTAGCGCTTTTCTACTTATGGGAAAACGCGAGTCTGGGCTCACTGAAATCATTCTTTTCATATGCATCTCCATTCTCTGGGGCCTGTATCCTGTGTTTTTCACATCCTGAGTTCTTCAGTGCTCACTGCAGGGAGTGGCTGCAGCCTGATGGCTACCAAATTAGGCAGGTATTCTTCTTCCCGAGTGCCCTTAGGGCTCGGGAATTCACATTTGAAGGGCCAGAATCTCTGATGATTATGACATTCTTGTTTATTGATATGGCAGGAAATATTCCATTTCTCAACACACATATATCATACATATGTATTGTATGGATTATATATATCTTTTGATTTTAACAAAATTAGGATTAAACTCTACAT
Organism: Bos indicus; assembly: GCF_029378745.1. Classification (NCBI taxonomy): domain Eukaryota; kingdom Metazoa; phylum Chordata; class Mammalia; order Artiodactyla; family Bovidae; genus Bos; species Bos indicus. The sequence continues at coordinate 76,138,311 of NC_091768.1, forward strand.
ATAACTAGGTATCCTGTTTTTTATTTCATATGTAAAAATCTGAATATTTTTAAGTTCCTGATACACCTTGCAAGTGGCTCTTCTGTTTACACTTGCCACAACAGAATTTAATACTGGATTTGTCCTATCTTTGCTACCTATGATTAATTTCCCTGTCTGGATCTTTACATTTCTGTATAATACTGCATATTTATTCCCCCGGGAAACATTTATTGAGTTCCTCTCGTATACTCAGCACTGTGCCAGGAAATAGTCTAGGAAGCTGGAAAGGATAAGGCCCTGTGGCCATCTACTCAGGACTCGGGGCTTGGGAAAGATACTGCCACCAAGTGACGCTGCTGATGCCAGCCAGAGCTGTGTGCTGTCCTAGTGCAGGGCTGTGGGCTGGGGCAGCAGAGAGAAGGGTGCGTCCCCAGTAGCCCTGGAGGAATCAGCACAGCTATCAAGAGTGGGACACAAGGCTTATTTCAGGGCCATTTGTTCTCGGGGTCTAATTATAACACAATTCCAATTCTAAACCCCTCCCTGGGACTAATGTACCAACATATTCAGAGGGACTTGTTGGCAGCCTTCTACTGAGGAGGGGTCAACTAACATTTGCTTAAAATCTCTATGTTTCAAGGAGTCTATTAAGTTATCCTACAAGTAGTGTCTTTTTAAATTCTCACAACTGTCTGTGAATTAAAGCTGTTATACCCATTCTGCAGATGAAGAAAACTAAAACTGAGCTATTAAATAAACTATTTTAGTAAATGATGGTATTGACACTCTGGTTTACGTGTGCAATGTCCATGCCATATCTCCATCACACTGATGTCATGATCTCTGAGTTGAGCTAAAGATGATGTCTTAGGCAAACACAATGTTTAGAACCAACAAGGAAGCAGAGTTCAGTTCAGTTCAGTTGCTCAGTCATGTCCAACTCTTTGCAACCCCATGAATCGCAGCACACCAGGCCTCCCTGTCCATCACCAACTCCCAGAGTTCACTCAGACTCACATCCATCGAGTCAGTGATGCCATCCAGCCATCTCATCCTCTGTCGTCCCCTTCTCCTCTTGCCCCTAATCCCTCCCAGCATCAGAGTCTTTTTCAATGAGTTAAGTCTTCACATGAGGTGGCCAAAATACTGGAGTTTCAGCTTTAGCACCATTTCTTCCAAAGAAATCCCAGGGCTGATCTCCTTCAGAATGGACTGGTTGGATCTCCTTGCAGTCCAAGGGACTCTCAAGAGTCTTCTCCAGCACCACAGTTCAAAAGCATCAATTCTTCAGTGCTCAGCTTTCTACACAGTCCAACTCTCACATCCATACATGACCACTGGAAAAACCATAGCCTTGACTGCTTTCGAATATGCTATCTAGGTTGGTCATAACTTTCCTTCCAAGGAGTAAGCGTCTTTTAATTTCATGGCTGCAGTCACCATCTGCAGTGATTTTGGAGCCCAAAAAAATAAAGTCTGACACTATTTCCACTGTTTCCCCCATCTATTTCCCATGAAGTGATGGGACCGGATGCCATGATCTTCGTTTTCTGAATGTTGAGCTTTAAGCCAACTTTTTCACTCTCCACTTTCACTTTCATCAAGAGGCTTTTTAATTCCTCTTCACTTTCTGCCATAAGGGTGGTGTCATCTGCATATCTGAGGTTATTGATATTTCTCCCAGCAATCTTGATTCCAGAGTTAGGGAAGGTTTAGTGTAGGCATATAATACTATGTATATGTAGTGGTTAAATCTCAACATCAGTTCCAAGCTTTGAAAGCCATGAAGCAAACGAGAAACATGAGACAGAAATACTAAGCCCCCAAATTGTCATCTAGAACCCAAAAGTTTAATTGTGGTTTAGTTGCTCAGTTGTGTCCAACTCTTGCAACCCACTGGACTGTAGCTCACCAAGCTCCTCTATCTCTGGGGTTTCCCAGGCAAGAATGTTGGAGTTGTTGCCATTTTCTTCTCCAGGGGATCTTCCTGACCCAGGGATCGAACCCACATCTTCTACATTGGAAGCAGATTCTTTACCACTGAGCCACTAGGGAAGCCCAAAAGTTTAATTAGAAATAATAAAATGCTAACATTTTTTGAGTATTTCAAGGTACGTGGCACTATTCTTTGTGTATGATGTATATTAATTTCTCTAGTCTCAGAACAACTCTATGAAGTAGGAGCAATTATTATGTCTACTTTGCAGATAGAGATGCTGAAACATAGATAGTTTAAATTACATGTTTAAGATCATTCAGTAGCTTAGTGTTAAAGCTAGGAAAAGCCCAGACCAACCTTCTTGATCCAAGAACTCAGCATCACTGTGGAAATAACCAAAATAGCAACTAATGCTTCTCTAGCACTTACTATGTACTGGTCCATGTTTTGAGAACACATTCATTTCTTTGATCCTCACAATATCATGAGCAACATACAACCGTTGCTTCTACGTTACAGATAAAGAAACTGAGGCACAAAGAAGTTAAATGATTTTCCCCAGATAACACAGCTGGTAAGTGGCAGAGCTGGGCTTCAAGCCCAGACATTTGGCTCCAGAGTTTGCACAACTAACTCCTGAAACTCAATTTATTGTGCATATTCTTAAATTTATTGGAGCACATTTGAAATTTGTAGAGCATAGCCAGCTGTCAATATATATTCTAAGACTCTAGTTATCTCTCCAAACCAATTCCAAAGTATGCTCTCCCTTCCTCCCTCTCCCTTTCTCTCTCCACCTCTAGTACAAAGGTGATTGTTGCACGCCTGGAATAATAATTTTAGTGATCATCCTAAAATGCAGGTTATATAGTCTAGGTTTCTTTCAGCCTGGAAAATTTCCAATAAATATTCAGCTAAGACCTAAATGAGTAGCACATGCCCTTAAAATACTCCTTTAAAAAATAGCCTTGCAAGATAGAGATGAGGATGAGAAAGCACAGACCCAGGCTGAGCAGAATTGTGTTAAAGATTACACAGACTTGCTTCTTTAGAAAATTGAAGGCATATCAGAGTTGTACTAAAAATTACTTTATATTAACAACGGAAGGGAACATCAATGTTTGGAAGAATTTTTGTATTTAAGATTTTCACTGTCTCTGAAATGGACATTTTGTTTTATTTGGCATTTTCTGGGAATTTTTCCCAGCTTACATTTGACCCATTTTGTGAGGTCACTTCTGTCCATCCCATAATGACCTTTCAGAGCCCATTTGGTTTTAACTGCTGCCTCTTCATACATCCATATCATCTCCCAAACTGACCTTAAAACCTCCAAGAGAAGGTTTGTGTTCAGTCACCCAATCATGTCCAACTCTTCATGATCCCATGGACGGCAGCACACCAGGCCTCCCTGTCCCTCACCATCTGCCAAAGGTTGTCCAAGTTCATGTCCATTGCATCAGTGATGCCATCCAGCCATCTCATCCTGACACCCTTTTCTCCTCCTGCCCTCAATCTTTCCCAGCATCAGGGGCTTTTCCAGTGAGTCAGCTGTTTGCATCAGGTGACCAAAATATTGGAGCGTCAACTTCAGCATCAGTCCTTCCAATGAATATTCAGGGTTGATTTCCTTTAAGATTGACTGGTTTGATCTCCTTGCTGTCCAAAGAAGTTGCAAGAGTCTTCTCTAGCACCACAATTCGAAGGCATCAATTCTTTGGCCCTCTGTCTTCTTTACAGTCCAGCTCTCACAACTATACATGACACTGGAAAGACCATAGCCTTGACTATCCGGACCTTTGTTGGCAAAGTAATGATTTTGCTTTTCAGCACACTAAGTATGTCAATCTATGACAAACCTATGACAATAAAAGGTTTATACTTCTCTGTATTCCTACAATTTGCACTTAATCTGCCTGGCTGTATCTCTCTGGATTTCAGGAAATAAAACTACCAAATAACAAACTGTTTTGCCAAATGGATTGAGATAAAAATAAAAATATGCTTACATATATATATGTTATGTAACATTTAGCACCTCTACCTACCCCTTTCCTTGTTTCAGGAAGTCCATTCTGCCACTGTTATTTGATTATCTTTTAATTGGGGCTGGAAATGTTTTCTGAATTTTGTTAAAAATTCAAAGCAATATCTTTAAATGCCTGAAAAGGTACAGAATATATGTTAACATTTTGTATTTATGAATGGTAAGTTGCAAGTCATTTTTATTTTCACTTTTTAATACATTAATATTTTCTACAATGAATCTATTTACCTTATTCATTTTTCATTATGCATCATAATTCTGTGGTTATAAAGCAACCACAGTTAAGTCAAGCATTCTCCTATTGATGGGTATTTAGGTTGTTATCCGCTTTTTGCCACAACAAACATCCTCTTGCATATTTCTGCAAATATTTCCTTGGGATAAATATCAGTGGAAATAATAGATCAAAGATGATATGCAAACATCATCTTTTGATATTTACAAATTGCCCTCCCAAAAGCTGGCACCTGTTTTTATTTCCACCAAGAGGAAAATGCTTGCCAACATCATGTTTTATAAATGATGTCATTTTTGCCAGTCTGATAAGGGAAAAATTAGGCATGTCCTTGATTTGATTTTCAGCTTATTTTAAGTGTGTTGAGACATGTATATTGGACATTTGTATTTCTTAGTGATTTATGTACAGCACTGAAGTGTGCTATACACATGTGAAGTGCTTCTGCACACCAAAATTAGGGTGGCTACTACTCAGAGCAGGAAGTATGAGGAAGGAGGAATCTCTCATTTATCTGAATTCATATTCAGAGCCCAAAGACCCCCTACCAGAGCTGTTTCTTGTAAGATTGATAGCCGTCACTCAATTTCTGTGGAGCACTGGTTCTAGGAGTCCCGTGGATGCCAAAATCTGTGGATGTTCAAGTCCCTTACGTAAAGTGGTGTAGTGCACACAGCCTTCATATCTGCCGATGTAGAACCCAGGGATACGCAAGGGCAGCTGTCAGTGAGGCTGCAACCCAACTGAGCCCCTTCATAAAATGAACCTCACCCAGTTAAGACTCATTTACTTGCAATAAAACCCGAACTCCTTTCTGAGACCTAAACGCCTTGCAGGACCTGGCTCTTGCTGCTCTTACCAACCCCATCTACTGCTGCAACACCTCTGTCCCCAGCCTCTTGGGCCTCTTCACTGTCCCTCTGACAAACCAGGCACTTCACTGTCCCTAAGCTTGGCAGTCTCTCATCCCTCTGCCTGGAAGATGCCTCCTTAAGCTCTTCACATGCTCACCAGACTCTCATCCCTCAGGCTTTAATTCATTCCCCCTCTTAACCAGGCACCCTATCCCCACCTCATCAATTACTCTAACACATTACCCTGTTTATTTCATTTAATATGGTTTGTGTCTAGAGGGTCTCTGAGACGATGCTCAGACTCAGTGACTCACTAGAAGGAATAACAGGGCTCAGAATAGTTATTATACTCAAGGTTGTGGTTTATTAAAGTGAAAAGAAACAGAACAGAATCAGCGAAGGAAAATGGTGTTTGGGTGAAGCCCAGGAGAAACTGGATGCATGCTTCTAGCTCCTCTCCCAGCAGAGTCACGTGGAGATGCCATTCATTCTCCCAGTAACAGTGCGTGACAACACTGGTAAGCTACTGCCGACTAGGGAAGTGGTCCTGAGCCTTCGCGTCCGGGGCTTTTATTGAGCATCAGTCACATAGCCTTGCAGTGCCTATGACTGCTTACTACTCAGTTTCCAGCTCTCCTTGCCACAGAGGTCAAACTGACACAGCGTGGCCCAAGGTCTCAAGCATCTCAAAACAGCCTTATCAGGCACCCTTATCAGACTGGCCCAAGGGCCAGTGCCCCTGAAAACAGGAATTTCTGGGGAACATGCAGGGTTTGAACAACCTGGGCCTGTTAAGCTAACCCCTTGCTGTATAATCTGAAATGTCCTCGTTCATTTATTCCTTGCTTCTTGACTATCTTCCCCATCAGAAGACGGTTCCATGAAGGCAGAAAGACCTTGTCTATGTCCTCCCACGCTACACAGCCCAGCACCTGGCCCAGGAAGGCATTCGATAGATACTTGCTGAGTGAATATATGAATGACTAAATAAAAATTTGAATAAGTATTTACAAGTTCCTCTTACCTCTACTTCTTATAGGCGTTTTGTCACACTCACACACATTCAGAGCTTGGAATAAAGTCGTGAAACATAACACTTTCACAAAGAAAAACAAGCCTCTAAGTTAAGTCCTCATTAGCATAAAATTCCAAGCATTTCCTTCAAGCAGTGTTTTAATTTCATAATTATTTGACTTGGCATGAAAATTCTATCTAAATATGTCAGAGGTTTGAAAAATAATTTTGGCTTTCTAATGAATCTCACTTTATTGCAGTGCCTGCCTTTCTCAAATTATACTAATAATTCTGCTTTAATGTTTTCTGAAACATTTATGAATTGCTTTAACTTTTATTTCAGTAGCATCTTAATCTTTTCAACTTCTTGATGCAGAAATATCTTTTTATCTACTGTCATAATTTCTTGCAATGTATTCCATCAGAGTAAAAAAAAAAAAGTCCTTCAATAAATGAAATAAGTTTCCAATTTAGAACATTTCTGCTTTAGGGGGAGGGGTGTTTTATGATTACATTCCTTGATGCTTAGTTTTTGCCATCTGCTCTTCCTGCTCATTATAAATGACAGGAGAACTCACAAACATGTAACAGATAAAAGTGATTTAAAATCCCTATATCTGTTTCTTTCATTGAAAAATGCTGCTAAGAAGACATTTATGATTATTCATGATTCAGGCATGAACCATGGAATGAACTGGTCATATGTGACAGACCAATTTGTTTCCTGGACTAACGATTTTCTAAAGCTAATATATGCTGGAGTAGGACTATATTAAAAAGTTCATAGCTTCTTCAGCATTAAGGGAAGATGCTTAGGGTAGGGTTGATGACAGAGGTAAGTAGTTTCAGCTGTATTCACTTTGTGGGTCTCTGTTTTGAGATGAATGATATTGCTGCTGCTGCTAAGTCACTTTAGTCGTGTCTGACTCTGTGCGACCCCACCAGGCTCCCCCGTCCCTGGTATTCTCCAGGCAAGAACACTGGAGTAGAAAGAAAACAAGATATGAGTATATATCTGTATGCTCTGTAGATTCTCATAATCAGAATAATAATGTCCTGCTGTAGTAGAATAAAACCTACTGTGAACAATACATTTAAACTCTAATTAAAGCCACAGTCTCATGATAAGCACATTACTCCTGTTTAGGCAAGTGTAGGTCCTTTGCTCTTCAAAAAAATATTGCTCTGCCCTTGTAAGCCAAATACTGATATAGTAGATTCCATATGAGCCCATGCTGTGCTGTGTGCTGAACTCAGTCATATCCAACATTTTGTGACCTCATGGACTGGAGTCCACCAGGCTCCTCTGTCCATGGGATTTTCCAGGCAAGAATACTGGAGTGGGTTGCCATTTCCTTCTCCAACTATAGACTTTGGTAATAATAAGAATCACTTGGGTGCTTATTAAAATCACAACTTTCTAGGCTTCATGCCTACAGAATGTGTTTCTATAGGAAGGAAAAGGTGTGTCAAATTTGTCTTCCAAATATTATGCTGGGCCAACAGGAAATGGCCTTGATAAGCCAGACCATATGGTCACTGACAATAGGTCTGGGTGTTTATTTACCAAGAATTTCATGTGATTCTTGTGGAGAGAGAATGGAAATGCTCTTGAAGGAATCAATCCTCTCCCTCTGTCCCTTGGGACCTAGAGCACGTCTATTAATAGGAAGAATTTATACCTGGAGGGAACCATCTGCTCTGTCACAGGGAAAGGCCTTACCCAGAGAGTGAGCAAAAATCTGGCTTCCATGATCCCCTGGGAAAGGGAACTCTCAGTGTTAAAGCCAAGTCCTGGACAAATGGAGACCTTATCACCCTATCATGGAAAACCAGGCAAAGCAGCCTCTCCAGAGACTGCAGGACAGGAGACATCGATAGAAGGAAAAGTGTGTGACATATTGGGTCCAGCCTCCTGCTGGTCTCTACTATTCAAAACTGTTTGTTTATTTTAAATATCTATTTATTTGGCTGTGCCGGATCTCAGTTGCGGCAAGAGGGATCTTCAATCTTAGTTGCCGTATATGGGATCTGGCTTCCTGACAAGGATTGAATCCAGGCCACCTGCATTGGGAACACAGAAACCACTGGACCACCAGAGAGAAGTCCCTCAAAATTGCTTTAATAGAAGAGAGGCCTCAGTTCTTATGAATTCTTTTAGTCCCAAGACTTCCTCAGAGGTCAGCAGACACTTTGGGTACTATATCTCACTTAGAAGGAGCTCGGGGCTGGTGCACTGGGATGACCCAGAGGGATGGGATGAGGAGGGAGGTGGGAGGAGGGGTTCAGGATGGGGAACACATGTACACCCATGGCTGATTCATGGCAATGTATGGCAAAACCACCACAATATCATAAAGCAATTAGCCTCCAATTAAAATGAATAAATTTATTTTAAAATATTTAAAAATTTTTTTAAACATAGGAAATTAAGATATTTGATGGACTTGTATCTATTCATTATCAAAACACTGCACTCTTAGTGCCAGCCTCAGTGAGTCTGTTAGTTCCTGGAGTCTGTGTACAAGTCCCCTTCTCTCCCACACCACCCCCATTTCCAGCTGATAACCTCCCCTCTCTTCACCTCCCCAAGGAGTGAGCATATGTAGTTCTAAGACCTGCCCTGCACAGCTTGATTCCAAAGCCCTCATGGCCTAATACAAAGCCGAAGAGAAAGACAGCCTGAGGTTGGAGGGACTACATATGACTGGGAGTCCTTACTGAGGGAGGCAGGGAAAATTGCCTCTAATAGGGGCCCCTGGAAGTCAAGGGTCCAGGGACTTGCTGGAAACATACCTACCCAGACCATCAATCGGGATTCAGAGAGAAGTCAGAGAGACGAGCAAAGATGGGGCCGTCAGGGCTAAGGAGGGGAGAGGTCACTGGAGAAAGAATTGAGAGGGAGATGCACGACTTCAGAGCACGGGTGCTCAGTTGTGTCAGACTCTGTGACCCCACGGATTGTAGCCCACCAGGCTCCTCTGTCCATGGGATTTTCTAGGCAAGAATACTGGAGTAGGCTGCCATTCCTTCTCCAGGGGATCTTCTCCACCCAGGGATCAAACCCATGTCTCCAGCATCTCCTGCCTTGTCAGGCAGATTTTTTTTTACCACTGCGACACCCAGGAAGCCCTTCGGGGCTTCAGTAGTGCAAGTTAGGGCTTCCCTGGCGGCCCAGTGGTAACATCTCCTGCTGATGCAGGAGACTTTGGTTCGATCCCTGGGTCAGGAAGAGCCCCTGGAGAAAGAAAGGGCAACCCACTCCAGTATGCTTGCCTGGGAAATCCCACGGGCCGAAGGAGCCTGGAGGGCTATAGTCCATGGGGTCGCAAGAGAGTCAGATGTGACTCAGTGACAAACAACAAAGCGCAGATTAAAGGGCGGGGTGGGGGAGGGGGGCTGGACCGTGAGCATGCAGCTGAGAAAAGGGCTGTCAAAAGCACAACTGGGGAGCAAGGGGCCCATCGGCTCCTGTAAAAGCTGCTTTACTCCACGCTGAGGTGGCAGCTCTCAGCCTCTACAGACTGAGGAAACAGATTTTCACCCTTGCCTGCCTCTCAAGGGGCAAGAATAGTAGCAGTCACCATCTGAAATAGTACAATTATTTCAATAGCGTGTGTCTTTACAGAACATTGCACTTTGCAAGGCTTACTGAATGAAGTAGAGGATACTTTTAACCTTTCAAACGGGCTTTCTATTTTATCCCAGATTGCAAAAGATATTTCCTTTAATGTGTGGAATAGAAAAGTTCACGAAATCACAGTTGATTTAACTTCTTGTAAGGACATGATAATAGCTCATTCTAGCATATATTTATGTGACTCACAGGAAAAATAGATCAAGTTTGAGGAACTTCTAATCATTTTTTTCTATGTATAGACTACATCATGGTTTTCAGAACTAAATTTGTAGAGGATTATATTAAGACAGTTTCAAAGATACTATGTCATTTCATAAGGCTTTTTCTATCTTATTATGTAGCAGTAATCTCTTCTCTAATTTTTCTGAAGAAAAGACAGCTGCACACAGGTAAATTTATGTAAACTTTGGGTCCCAAGAGTATTAATATCCGAGAGATGACAATAATAGAGCTTCCCAGGGTAAAAACATTGGTTCAAAAATTCCTGTGTTCTCACTCAGACTCTCCAGTAACTATGTCAACTAGAGCTTCTTTAATATCTATGTAACTTAGAAGTCTTTCCTACAAAATAAACATGATACATTCAAAGAATTAGCCATTTTTAAAGTATGCCTCCTTGCCCTCAAACCCCAGCTGAACTTTCCTTTTGACTTTTCTCACTCATTCTAGCTGAAAATTGCAAAAGACTAATACCCAAACCTATTGCATCCCTTTATGAGTTTGGAAATAAGTGAATGATCAAAGCTGGAATCAGATGAAGAGCAAAATACAGGTTAGATTACTGATTGAAGGTGAGCTAGTGAAGGTAACTTGCAAGTGCTGTAACAAGGGGCCTCCTTGTATGTCTACCATTTGAATCATTGGGCCACCTCAATCCTTGCCATACTGATGGACAGAGAGTATATATTTGTCCTGCAGAGGTACAGGGTCTAATAGGAACTGAAGCCCAAAAGGAGCTGAGTCAGAACATTCAGTCCCTTTTTAAAAATGTACCAACCACTTAGGTCATCCTCTTGCCATGGGGAGGAGGGAGAAAACAGAGAGGAGCCAAGCAGATTCCACCCATATTTCTGTCTCCTACAAAGTTGAATAAGCATTTAAAAATTGTAGTTGATAATCACATAACTCCCTGAATACATTAGAAAGCAATAAATTTTACACATCAAATGCATAAATTGCATGGTACATGAATCGAATCTTCATAAAGCTGTTACAAAAAATCAGTGACATAAAGGATATATGGAGATCCAACTGCAAGGAGATCCAACTAGTCAATCCTAAAGAAAATCAGTCCTGAATATTCATTGGAAGGACTGATGCTAAAGCTGAAGCTCCAATACTTTGGCCACCTGATTGGAAGAACTGACACATTGGAAAAGACCCTGATGCTGGGAAAGACTGAAGGCAGAAGGAGAAGGGGATGACAGAGGATGAGATGGCTGTATGGCATCACCGACTCAAAGGACATGAGTTTGAGCAAGCTCTGGGAGTTGGTGATGGACAGGGAAGCCTGGTGTGCTGCAGTCCATGGGGTTGCACAAAGTCAGATATGACTGAGCGACTGAACTGAACTGAAAGGATATAATCATGTATATGAATTGGTTTAAGTGGAATTCATGGAAAACCATTTTACTAACATTCATTCAAGAAGAAATCGTCTGAATAACCCCTATATTTATTGAAGAAATTTTATTTATAGTTATAAATTCCCCCACAAAAAGAAGACCAGGCCCAGAAAAATTTAATGGTGAATTCTACCAAAGAAATAATAGCAATTTTATACAAATGTTTCAAGAAAGAAGAAGGAATACTTTCCAACTCATTTTATGAGGCCACCCAGCATTACCTGATACCAAAGCCAGAGAAGACATTATAAGAAGAGAAAACTATAGACCAATATCTTTTATGTATAGAAACACAAAAACTCTAAACAAAATATCAACAAATGGAACAGTACATAAAAAAAGATAATACATCATGATCACATCAGGTTTATGCCAAGAATGCAAGCTTGAATTAACACTGATGATCAATCAGTGTAATTTCCCATATTAAAAGCTATATACATATATACACACACATGATTATTTCATTAAATGAAAAAAAGAATAGGAAAAAATGGAATTTTCATTTACGATAAAAAATTTTAAGAATATTGGGTATACCTGTGGCGGATTCATTTCGATGTTTGGCAAAACTAATACAATATTGTAAAGTTTAAAAATAAAATAAAATTAAAAAAAAAAAAAGAATATTGGGAACAGAACTTCCTCAACCCAACAAAGGACATCTGCAAAAACCCTTCACCTAACATCATAAACAATGGTGAAAGACTGAATGTATTACTCCTAAGATGAAGAAAAAGGCAAGGATGTTAGGTCTTACCATTTTATACATTCATTTATGAATATGTATGTAGCTTGATTCTTTGCAACCAAAGATGGAGGAGCTCTACACAGTCAGCAAAAACAAGACGGGGAGCTGACTGTGGCTCAAATCATGAACTCCTTATTGCCAAATTCAGACTTAAATTTAAGAAAGTAGGGAAAACCACATTTGGGTATGACCTAAATCAAATCCCTTACAATTACACAGTGGAAGTGACAAATAGATTCAAGGGATTAGATCTGATAGACAGAGTGCCTGAACAACTATGGACAGAGGTTCATGACATTGTACAGAAGGCAGTGATCAAGACCATCCCCAAGAAAAAGAAATGCAAAAAGGCAAAATAGTTGTCTGAGGAGGCCTTAAAAATAGCTGTGAGAAGAAGAGAAGCAAAAGGCAAAGGAGAAAATGAAAGATATACCCATTTGAATGCAGAGTTCCAAAGAATAGCAAGGAAATATAAGAAAGCCTTCCTCAGTGATCAACGCAAAGAAATAGAGGAAATCAATAGAATGAGAAAGACTAGAGATCTCTTCAAGAAAATTAGAGATACCAAAGGAACATTTCCTGCAAAGATGGGCACAATAAAGGACAGAAATTGTATGGACCTAATAGAAGCAGAAGATATTAAGAAGAGGTGGCAAGGATACACCGAAAAACTATACAAAAAAGATCTTCATGACCCAGATAATCACGATGGTGTGATCACTCACCTAGAGCCAGACATCCTGGAATGTGAAGTCAAGTGGGCCTTAGAAAGCATCACTACGAACAAAGCTAGTGGAGGTGATGGAAATTCAGTTCAGCTATTTCAAATCCTAAAAAATGATGCTGTGAAAGTGCTGTACTCAGTATGCCAGCAAATTTGGAAAACTCAGCAGTGGCCACAGGACTGGAAAAGGTCAGTTTTCATTCCAGTCCCAAAGAAAGACAATGCCAAAGAATGCTCAAACTACCGCACAATTGCACTCATCTCACACGCTAGCAAAGTAATGCTCAAAATTCTCCAAGTGAGACTTCAACAGTACATGAACTGTGAACTTCCAGATGTTCAAGCTGGATTTAGAAAAGGCAGAGGAACCAGAGATCAAATTGCCAACATCCTCTGGATCATGGAAAAAGCAAGAGAGTTCCAGAAAAACATCTACTTCTGCTTTATTGACTATGCCAAAGCCTTTGACTGTGTGGATCACAACAAACTGTGGAACGTTCTTAAAGAGATAGGGATACCAGACCACCTGACCTGCCTCTTGAGAAATCTGTATGCAGGTCAGGTAGCAACAGTTAGAACTGGACATGGAACAACAGACAGGTTCCAAATCGGGAAAGGACTACATCAAGGCTGTATATGGTCACCCTACTTATTTAACTTATATGCAGAGTACATCATGAGAAATGCTGGACTAGATGAAGTACAAGGTGGAATCAAGATTGCCAGGAGAAATATCAGTAACCTCAGATATGCAGATGACACCACACTTATGACAGAAAGTGAAGAAGAGCCTCTTGATGAGGCTCTTAATGAAAGTGAAAGAGGAGAGTGAAAAGTTGGCTTAAAACTCAACATTCAGAAAACTAAGATATGGCATCTGGTCCTATCACTTTATGGCATATAGATGGGGAAACAGTGACAAACTTTATTTTGGGGGGCTCCAAAATCACTGCAGATGGTGACTGCAGCCATGAAATTAAAATATGCTTGCTCCTTGGAAGAAAAATTGTGACCAACCTAGACAGGATATTTAAAAGCAGAGACATTACTTTGCCAACAAAGGTCTGTCTAGTCAAAGCTATAGTTTTTCCAGTAGTCATGTATGGATGTGAGAGATGGACTATAAAGAAAGCTGAGTGCTGAAGAATTGATGCTTTTGAACTGATGTTGGAGAAGACTTTTGAGAGTCCCTTGGACAGTAGGGAGATCCAACCAGTCAATCCTAAAGAAAATCAGTCCTGAATATTCATTGGAAGGACTGATGATGAAGCTGAAACTCCAATACTTTGGCCACCTGATGTGAAGAGCTGACTCATTTGAAAAGACCCTGATGCTGGGAAAGTTTGAAGGCAGGAGGGAGAAGGGGATGACAGAGGATGAGATGGTTGGATGGCATCACCAACTCAATGGACGTGAGTTTAAGTAAACTCTGGGAGTTGGTGATGGACAGGGAGGCTTGGTGTGCTGCAGTCCATGGGGTTGCAAAGAGTTGGATATGGCTGAGTGAACTGAACTGATGTAGCTTGAATATCTCTTCACAGGTGTATTGGTCATTTGTATTTCTTCTTATTGCCCAATTTTCTCTGATGTTACTCTTACTAAATAACACCTCCTTATTAGGTATATTAAACCATTCTAATGTATATTGCAAATATTTTTCTTAATTCATCATACTATTTTCAGTCACTTGCATTTTAATTTTGTTTTTTATTTTCTATAGAAATTAACATTTTTCTGAAGTCTAAATATTATCAGTCTGTTTATTGCCTTTTAATTTTTGAAATTAAGCTATGGACATCACTGAAGATTTCATTGTAGTTATCAGTCCACAGACAGAGGAGCCTGGTAACCTACAGTCCATGGGATCTCAAAAAGTTGGACATGACTGACTGATTGAGTGCACGCACATATTCACACCAGTCAATCAGATCTTCATTCCAGGAATCTTTATTTTTTAAATATTCTCTGTAAAGATGGGGGGGAAAAGAGTTTGCTCCAGTGAAGATACAGATAACCTTGTATAAGAAGGTCAAGATATTGAATTTTCATGATAAATGTCAATTTTGTCATTTTTTTCATGAACACTTAATACACATGAATCACTTTCCAATAACAAATTTAACCCATTTTTCCAGATCGAGTATTTCCAAAGTCATTAGAGTCAAATTAACTGCTCTAAAACACCTGCCAAAAGGTGCTGTTTGAGAGAAGTGGTATATATCCACTTCAGGTGGTTCTGAAGATCACCCACACCTTTTTATCTTTTCATCTGTCGACTTAATATTGTTCTTGTTGAATGAATTAACATTTCAATTAGAATAACTGGAATGAAATGTCTAGAAACTATTATAGGTACAAACATCCCCTGACTTATAAACACTTGACTCAGTAGTACACTGAATGACCACCCCCAGAAGTCCTCTGCCATCACCGATATCCTCTTCTCCAAGAACCTTCCCTTGCTGCTGGTACCTAATTCATGAAGCCCTTTCTATCTGCTGTTGTGGAGACCAGTTAGGAGCCTCTGTTTGGGACCTCTCCATCCAGTGGCACCTCCATTCATTCTTCCCATAGACAAAATCACCAGGGATTCAGTGTCTCAAGACTCTCAGGGCTTAGAACTGAGAGTGTGAGGTGGTGGTCAGATCTCTCTTTCTGGGAATACTAAGAACTGCACCCAGGAATATTTTATCCCTGTGATGGATTAAATAAGATTTGGTGAGTTTGGCTAAGAATGTAGCCACCATTTATAATCTTAGGCTTAATAAATATTTTGGGGGTTATATACCTCTCATAAGTTGGGGTTACCTGTAGGATGAACATTAAAAGTTATAGTAATTTGATTTTCTCTTTTCACTTGATAAAACATTAAATCAAATGCACATTTTATCTTTACTATTAAAGCCCAGTCCAACTGTAAAGATAAAAAGTGAAGTGTTCCTTTCTGGGCATGCCTGCAGCTAACTCAAGGAATCTGCCAGCCATAAAGGCAAGCAGAATTTCTTTCCCCTCAAGCACACGGCTTGTCAATTCCCTTCTACATTTGCTTGTTTGTCAAAACCCTAAATTTCTTAGGGGGGCATGATCTGTGCTTGTGAAACAATATACATATTGTTCCCCAAGTCAAAAAAATAACTGAATTGCAGAGAAGAAACATTCAGCCTTCTCCACTTTTGAATTTCTTCAAAAATATCTTCAGAGTTTGCTAAAACATTCAGAACAATTTGGGGAATACCCTGGGCACGCAATGTTAGAACTCAGCACTGTCACTGCCATGGCCTGGGTTCAATACATGGTAGGGGAACTAAGATCCCACAAGCCTTGAGCCATGGCCACAAAAAAAGAAAGAGAAAAACAAACAAACATTTCTGCAGTATAAATATCCAAATGTGACAAGGAGATCATAGTAGAGCTCTAGAGAAGATCTCTGCAGAGTTTTACAACCCAAAAGGCAATTTCATGTCTTTCTACTTATAGGACCAAAAGTTTCTTCTCTTAAACAGCAGGCCCAGGATAAGGGTTCTTTACTTTCAGCATCTATCATACCCTTCCAGCCAGACAGCTCCACCAGTTACCATCTCCGTGTGTCCTGGACTCCTAGACTCTGAGCCATACCCTGCAGAGTTGTAGTCAAGGAATAGCACATTTCTCTCCAAGGTCCCGCAGGTCAGGTGTGTCTGGTTAATTCTAATTCTCTTTCCAAGTTCCCCTGACTTCTATATCCAGCCATAGATGAGACCATTTGAGATTAGAGAGGTGAAGTCCTTTTTCTTTGGTTCTTAAGTTTCAGTTAAAGTTGCTCAGTCATGTCCGACTCTTTGAGACCCCATGGACTAACTATACAGTCCATGGAATTCTCCCGGCCAGGATGCTGGAGTGTGTAGCATTCACTTTTCCAGGGGTTCTTCCCAACTCAGGGATCGAACCCAGGTCTCCTGCATTGCAGGCAGATTCTTTACCATCTGAGCCACCAGGGACACCTTGGTTCTTAAATCCACTCCTAAATCCCAAAAGAAAATTATTTCTCTTCCAACCACTAAATTATTGACTTGGCAAGTCTCTCAGAACTTGTAACAACATGCAATCTTTTATCTAAAAGTATACCTACTTCCATAAAAGATTTGAAATAGTTCATTTTTTCCCTAGTAAATGGACAAAGTTTAAATATAAGCCAGAGCACTGAATAGAAACATAAAGTTAGATGTTTCCAGACACCGGGAGTAATGTAAGTATAATCTTTCACTCAAACATTCATGTATTTTTATTGAATAATAACTATGTGCCAGGCATCAAGTTAGGCAGTGGCATTCAGCAGTGAGCAAAACAGGCATGGTTACTTCCTTCTTGGCTCTTAAACTACTTGCACTTGGAAGAGATGGCTGAGCTGGAGCATGATAAGCACGGCAATAGTGTCAAAAGCTCAGAGTGGGTGTGAGAGCCTGTGAAAGGTGAGGAGAAATAGGAGAGGGAGGGAGGGAGGGACATACAGACAGAAAGAGATAACTGTGAGAGAGAGAAAGCTAGGACTGAGGTGCGAAGTTCCTCTAATGAGGACCAGTAAGCAAAATGGAAGTACAGTGAGAAAGTACAATTAGAATAATAGAAAGACAAGGGAAAGGGGGTTTCACAGAATCCAACAAAACAGTGTGATTGAAGGAAAAAGTAGTCAATCATATCAAATGATATCAAATAAAGAGATGAAATAAAATGGAGGGCTTGCCTAAAGAATTTAAAGAAGAGACTTGGCAGGAAGGGCAGGGTGGAAACCAGCCCTGAAACCAACCACTTAGCAAAGGAGTCCTTGGAAGAAGCAGAACACAAGGAACCTGGAATCCTCACTCTTCTCTATGGTCACCTGGTTCTCTTCTACTTACATTCAAGTCAAAGCTTAGATGGTGCTGCTTGCAGAAAGGATCCCAACCCCAAGCCTTGGTTAGGTGTCGCTCCTATCCTTTTTTTAAATTCATTTTTTTAAATTTATTATTTATTCATTTGGCTGTGCCAAGTCTCAGTTGTGGTACAACAGGATCTTGGATCTTCACTGTGGCATGCAGGATCTAGTTCCCTGACCAGGAATCAAACCTGCCCCCCCGCCCCCGCCCCCGCCATGCTCACTGGGTCCATGGAGTCTTAGCCACTGGACCAGCAGGGAAGTCCCCCATCTATATGCTTCTATACGCACTCGTTACTTTCTCTCATGGCAATGACCACATTTCTTCAACTGTTAACAGAAACAACTCTGATAAACTTGAGCAGAAAGACAGTTTTTTGAAAGGATATTTAGTAGTTCACAGAATTTTCATGGAAAGGCACAGAACGAAGCTTAGGAAAACAGGGAAAAATCCAAAGGACACCCAGCAATGTGGGATAGTGTCAAGGTCAAGTTTACAGGCATGGGGTAGGTTAGCCAGTCACCCCTACCTGGTTCCATCACTGCTATTGCCACCAGATGCTGGGAGCCACTGCCATCACATCACTGCAGGAATGCATTGCGAACTATGCCCGGTCACTCCACTTTATTACGTTGTGGGGGAGGGGGAACTTACATATAAAAGAAGGAATATAGCATGTCTGGTTCAAAGAATAATAGAGTGAACTACTTGTGTAGCTATTGCTGAGTCATGATCTTGAAGCCTCTTGAGTACTCTTCTGATACTTTAACCATCACTTCCTAGAGTTGGAGAAGTCTTGATTTCTGGGAAGGCATGTCACCTGCTTATTTCTTCTTCCTCAACAGTGGTTTAGCTCTTTGCTACCTTTGCTTTGTCAAATGAATTTTATTTTACTTTATTATTTTTTATCTATAACTAGTTTTTTATAGTCACCCAGTCGTGTCCAACTCTTTGCAACCCTCACAAATTCCCTTTACTTCTTTTTTAAACTTTTTCTTTTTTTAATTTTCACTCGTTTCTCCCACCCCACCCCCATCCTCTGCCCCTGGTCACCACCATCTGTTCTCTGTATCCATGAGCTTGGTGGCTTTTGCTTTGGGGGATTTTTTAGATTGCACATACAAGTGAGTGAGATCATATTGCATTTGTCTTTTTCTGTATGACTTACTTTACTTAGTGTAATGCCCTTGAGGTCCATCCATAATGTCACAGATGGCAAGTCTCATTCTTTTTTATGACTGAATAAAATTCTATTATGTATATACACCACATCTTCTTTATCCATTCACCCATTAGTGGATACTCAGGTTGTTCCATATCTTGCCTATTTTAAATAATGCTGCAATGAACATGGGGGTTCATATATCTTTTTGAGTTAGTGTTTTCGTTTTCTTCAGATAACTACCAAGAAGTGGAATTGCTAGAGTGTACGGTAGTTCTATTTTTAAATTTTTGTGGAACTTCTGTACTGTTCCCCACAGTGGCTGCACCAATTTACGTTCCACCAACAATGCACAAGTGTACCCTTTGTTCCACATCCTCATCAGTACTTGTTAGTTCTTACCTTTTTAATAATAGTCATTCTAACAGGTGTAAGGTTATATCTCTTTGTGGTTTTGATTTGCATTTTCCTGATAAGCAGTGATGTTGAGCATCTTTTCATGTATCTATTGGCCATCTGTATGTCTTCTTTGGAAAAATGTTTATTCAGGTCCTCTGCCAATTTTCTAAATGAATTTTTTTTTTGCAGTTGAGTAATATGAGCTTTTATACATTTTCAATAGAAACCCCTTAACAGATACATAATTTGCAAATATTTTCTTCCATTCAGTAGGCTGCCCTTTCATTTTGTTGATAGTTTCCTTCGCTGGGTAGAAGCCTTTTAGTTTGGTATAGTCCTAGTTGTTGATTTTTGCTTTTGAAAATGCTTTTGCTTTTGGTGTCAGATTCAAAAAATCATTGTCAAGATCTACATTAAGGAGTGTATGGCCTATATTTTCTTCTAGGGGTTTTATGGCTTCAGGTCTCATGTTCAAATCTTTCATTCATTTCTAGTTAATTTTTGTGTATGATATAAGATAGTGGTCAAGTTTCATTCTTTTGTATGTCACTGTTCAGTTTTTTTCAAAACCATATACTGAAGAGACAATTCTTTCCCCATTGTATATTCTTCACCATATTACATTAACTATATTCAAAGTTATAGCAATTAAAACAGTATGGTATTGGCATAAAAATAGACACATAGATCAGTGGAATCCAGGAAAGAGCCCAGAAATAAGCCCACCCATATGTTAAATTAACTTATGACAAAAGGGCCAAATGAATTTTAAATTCATCCATTTCTGCTCCAAGAAAACATCTGTTGGAAATTTCACTAGAATTGCTTATTATTCAACATTTTATCTTCTTTACAGGAAATGAGGTATGTCTCTTCATTTTCTTGGATCCCCTTAAAATTCTTTAATAAAGACTTTGAGTATTCTGAACAAAGGGCTTGCACACATTTCCTTCTATTTATTCCTAGTTGCTTTATATTAATTTATGCTACTAATTTTGTTTTTTTTTTTTTGCTGGAAAATAGAAATCCAAATTGTCTTGTTAATTAATTATTAATACTACATTATTAACTATTAATACTACATCTAGAAACCTTGCTAAACCCTTATTAATTTTGAACATTTATCTGTAAGATCTTTTAAAGTTTCCTTGTATGTAATTGTATCATCTATACATAATGGCTATTTCATTTATTCCTTTTCTAATTCTTGCATGTTTTTCATTGTGCTGTCTGAGATCTTTAGTCAGTGTACAGTTGAAGTTGTAAATGGAGCATTCTTGTCTCCAGACTATGTCCCTTCCTTCTTCTTGGTGCTTGCTTCAGAATCAGAATCTCAAATGGACACATTGATGAGGAATAATAAATGCTTCCATAATATGAGGTAGGTTTCTTTCTCTAAACTTCTGAGTAATTTTCAATACACCATGATGCTGAAGAATAACAATATAGATTCTCTCCTGTACTGTTGGTGGAAGCAAACATCTATATTCCTTGAACATATTCTGGCAATAAGTTGGCAGGCCCTTTAACTGTGTATGCTTTTTGACTCAGCACTTCCACATTTCGGATTTTACTTTAGGAAAGTATGTGGGGAAGTAGGGAGGTAATGTAATAACTAAGTGTTCATTGAAGTCTTCTTTACAATAGTAAAAATTGGAACCAACAATATAGATGGGTCATATAACAGAAATAATAAAAGTGAAAGTGAAGTCGCTCAGTTGTGTCCCACCCTTTCCAACCCCATGGACTGTAGCCTACCAGGGTCCTCTATCCATGGAATTTTCCAGGCAAGAATACTGGAGTGGGTTGCTATTTCCTTCTCCAGGATATTCCCAACCCAGGGATTGAACCCGGGTCTCCTGCATTGCGGGCAGACGCTTTATCATCTGAGCCACCAAATGATAAACAGCCATTAAAAAGGAAGACATGTCTGTGACAAAACATTGAGTAAAAAGAAACAGAATGTTTAAGAACATGTATAATGTTACCTCATTTGCATAAAACTACATCAATATTTGGAATTCCCAGGTGGCTCAATGGTAAAGAATCCACCTGCCAATGCAGAAGATGCAGGTTTGATCCCTGAATTGGGAAGATCCCCTGGAGGAGGGCATGGCAACCCACTCCAGTATTCTTGCCTGGAGAATCCCATGGACAGAGGAACCTGGCAGGCTACAGTCATAAGGTCACAAAGAGTCAGACACAACTGAAGTGACTTATAACACATGCACTCACATCAATATTTGCACCTACATGTACACATCTAAGGAGAAGGCAATGGCACCCCACTCCAGTACTCTTGCCTAGAAAATCCCATGGAAGGAGGAGCCTGGTAGGCTGCAGTCCATGGGGTAGCTGGAAGTCGGACACAACTGAGTGACTTCACTTTCACTTTTCACTTTCATGCATTGGAGAAGGAAATGGCAACCCACTCCAGTGTTCTTGCCTGGAGAATCCCAGGGACGGGGGAGCCTGGTGGGCTGCTTTCTATGCGGTTGCACAGAGTTGGACACGACTGAAGCGACTTAGCAGCAGCAGCAGCAGCATACACATCTAAACACACAGATTTATCACAACTATGAAAAGAATGTTCATTAAAATTTTATTAATGAGCTGGTATCAAGCTTTTGGGGTTTATTTACTTTATTGTTTATAATGTTATGTGTAATTTTGCATGCTCAGTCACTCAGTTGTGTCCAACTCTTTGGGAACCCATGGGCTGTAGACTGCCAGGGTCCCCTCTCTGTGGAATTTTTCAGGCAGGAGTATTAGAATGGTTGCCATTTCCTCCTCCAAAGGATCTTCCCAACCCAGGAATTGAACCTGCATATCCTGCATTAGCAGGCAGATTCTTTACCGCGGTGCCACCTGGGAAACCCTCTACTCATTAGTGGATTGTGAAATCAATTACCGTTTCATCAGATCATATTCTTTTCAGAAATGAAGTAATGTGTAAACTTCACTATCAGAATGCCATGTGTATATATATTTTAAGTGTTGCTGTCCACATCGCAGCAAATACTGAGCTGAGTGACAGCTGGTAGAGGAGATGTAATGACTATATGCACTGTCTGGGAGCCAACTGGCCATTCACTCTTCTGTTCATTGGTATCTGGTTTGATTTTCTGGATTTGACCATAATTGTATCTGGAAGTCAATGTTTTTTAGTTTAATGTGTGTCAGTGGAACTTACAGTTAATCATGAAGTGAAGTTTAGAAGAATTTATCTGCTATTGGTCAGGATAATAAGACTTTCCATCAAGTTTAGGTTATGTGTTTTTTGAATTAGGTGTAATTGTTAGGCATTTTTTGGCTTTGCAATAACTGTACATTTTAATCAAACTTGTATGACTGTGCTTAGTGATGTCTGACTCTTTGCAACCCCATGGTCTGTAGCCCATCAGGCTCCTCGCTCCATGGGACTTTCTAGGCAAGAATACTGGAGTGGGTTGCCATTTCCTTCTCCACAAATTTGTATAAGTTATCTTCAAATAGTTTTTTATTAGAAGAAATGAGAACAACAATGTAAAAAGCACAGAAGCATGTTCTGACTGAACTGCCAGATCTAGCCCTATAAATAGTGACAACATTGAGAAAAATATTTCTTTTAATCATTAAATTTTAAAATTTAAGCTAGTCTAAAAAAACTCAAGCCTTTTAAATAAAGATTAAGTATAGTTTGTCAAATACTCAAAACCATTGAAAATTTATTATTTGCAATATTTTTGCAAATGAAAGCTAAAAATTATACACACACACAAACTTATAAATGTAAACTTGTTTGTAAGATCCTCAAATATTTTCAAAGAAAGAATAAAAGACATAAATTCACCAGCTTTAGTTCAGGTCAGTTAATGAAAAAGTGTTAGTATCATATTTAGTTACACATACGTGGCAAGAGAGAAAATTACAAAGTTTCTGAAAAATCTATTCCTGGCATAAGTAGGTTATGACTCTTTAGAGAAATGGATAAATAATTTGATGTATGTATTCATAAAGCAGCAAGGTATATAGCCTTTAAGAATAATGTGGAAGAAAAAAAAAGAGTAATTCAGGAGAGGAATATTGAATGACATGAAAAGCAGTTTCTACTGTATAGAAATAGAAGGTTGTAAAATGTTATGTACTTCTTTGCAATAAATGAGCACAGTTGTACTCCTTAAACATTTGATATAGATGCATGTATAAGTTTTAAAATACATACATACATATATAAATGGAAAATGAACATAAACTATTAACAGTCTTTTTCTCTGATGGGGTTTTAAGTGAGTTTTTTTTTCCTTGAACACTTTTATTTTTATGATTACAAATTATTTTTTAAGTGGTGAGAAAATGAAATAAAAGTAGAATAGATTCTTGATAAATCAGCTAAGAAATTAAAAATATACTTCTCCGTGATAACACATTCTCTTAAACACACTTGTGGTTCTAGGAGTCACTCAGTCGTGTCCAACTCTTTGTGACCCCAAGGACAGCAGCCCACCAGGCTCCTCTGCCCATGGGATTCTTCAGGCAAGAATGCTGGCTATAGAACACACAGAATACTTATTAGGCAGATGTGAGCAGACACAGGTTATGTGATTCTGCTTAATGAGAGCACTAATATTTCTACTTTATTTAACAATAGCTATTGTTTTAGAAGTAACACTGTTGTTTGAGTTTTTTAATCTAGCTATTCACATACCTATATGTATACTGGGTGGATGCAAAGGACGTTTTCTAGTGTAAGCTGACATTTTTTTGTTTTGTTTTGTTTAAGGTGTTTTATTGAAGTACACGTAATTTACAAGATCGTGTTAGTTTCAGGTGTACAGCAAAGTGATTCAGTGATTCATGTGTTCTTTTTAGATTCTTTTCCATTAAAGGGCATTACAGGATATTGAGTATAGTTTCCTGTGCTATACAGTATGTCCTTGTTGTTTATCTATTTTATAGATAGCAGTGTG
The DNA here is from genome assembly GCF_029378745.1 of Bos indicus. NCBI lineage: Eukaryota > Metazoa > Chordata > Mammalia > Artiodactyla > Bovidae > Bos > Bos indicus. Next base: position 76,162,524 of record NC_091768.1, read on the forward strand.
TATATATTAGTCCCAAACTCATAATTTATCTCCCCTCCCCCAAATTTCTCATCTTTTTATTTTTATTTTATTTTTTTTAATTTTTTAAAAAATTTTATTTTATTTTTAAACTTTACATAATTGTATTAGTTTTGCCAAATATCAAAATGAATCTGCCACAGGTATACATGTTAAAAAGGGTCTTTTAACTCTCATACTCTTCCTTCACAGACAACATTTTGAGTGGATTGTTTAGACATGTTTCTACTTGCTCTTAATCCACTACAACCAGGCCTCCCCTGTGATTCTTCTGGGGCAAGTCTCCTGACTAAACTCCCATCCATCGAATCCTTGGCTGTGTTTATCTTGTTGCCTGGATACTTTTATTTCATTTTCCCACCACTTAAAAAATAATTTGTAATCATAAAAATAAAAGTGTTCAAGGAAAAAATAAACTCACCTATAACCACATCAGAGATAAACACTGTTAATAGTTTATGTTTATTTTGCATTTATATATGTATGTCTGTATTTTAAAACTACATGCATCAAATATTTAAATAATACAACTGGGCCCACTTAGTGCAAAGAAGTACCTAGCATTTTACAACCTTCTATTTCTATACAGTAAGAACTGCTTTTAAAGTCATTCAATATTCCTCTCCTGAATTATTTTTTTTCTTCCATATTATTCTTAAAGGCTACTTTTTGCTGCTTTATGAATGTATACATCATAAATTATCCATTTTTCTGTTTAGATAGTTTTCAGTTTTTAAAAGTAACTGAACAACACACGAAAATCCTTTAAAACAAACAAACAAACAAAAACCTTTATTCACTTCCATAATCACTTGCTTAGGATGAATTCCTAAAAGTTGGATTTCTGGCCTGGAGCCGTATCTCTGCTATATCCAGAACCCCTCCAGGACTGGGTACCAAGGCCCCCTCCACCAGCACCCATAACATGAGAGGACCTAATTGGCCAGCTCCTTGCTAACAGTAGGCAATTGTATGTAAAATCTCTCAGCTAATTTTATTAAAACAAAAATTACCTTTTATTTAAAAGTGCTTACTTTTAAAGTGCTTGCTTGAATTGTAAGTCATTTGTATTCATTCCTCTGTGAACTGACTTCATATTATCACCTATTGTTTTAAAGTGTGCATCTTTTTTTTTAATACTTTGTAAAAGCTTTTATTATTGTTGCATCGTGTCTGACTCTTTTGCAACTCCATGGATTGTAGCCTGCCAGGTTCCTCTGTCCATGGCATTTCCCAGGCAAGAGTACTAGAGTGGGTTGCCATTTCCTTTCGCAGAGGATTTTCCCCACCCAGGCACTGAACCTGCATCTCATGTGTCTCCTGCATTGGCAGGCAGATTCTTTACCATTGAGGTCACCTGGGAAGCCCCAAAAGCTTTTATACAAAGGTATTTTAAATCATTTTATCTCTAAAATATTATTTTCCTAGTGTATAATTGAGTTTGTTTTTAATTATAAAAATAATGAATAATCTTTAAAAAAGTAAAAAACTTAACCACATAAAATTAAAAGATGTTACTCTCTTTTCTCTTTAGTCTGCTCCTCAGAGTGTCATTTGCTTTTTATTCTTTGTGTGGAACTTTTAATATAAAGCTTCTATATATTGAATAAAATACTCAAATCTGTTTACCTTTCCCTTTTGCCAGTTTCTTCCTTAGCTGCTCTATTGAAAATAATTTGAATGCATTAAGATAAGTATATTCACTTACATTTTCTTCTAAACCTTTTATGGATCCGTTCTTAAATTTAACTCCTTAACACATTTGTAATCTACTTTTCTATACGGTATAAAGCTGTGATGTATGCACATATGTGTGTGTATAGTATATATATACTATTTCCAAACAGTTAAAAATGTAGTCTTACATAATTATATTGACTACAATGTTTTTAAATTTTTTTCTTAGCACTGGAAACCTTTCTTCAAATGATGGCATTATGAGGTGTGTGGATGAGTGGCGGGTCCCTAGGGGTCTAGGACCTTGCAAGTTTTGCCTCCTCACTACCAAGTGGACTTAGGGAGCAGTCTGAACACCTCCCTCCCATCTGTTGGACACCGTCCCATGACACTCCCTTTCCTCACTGCCCTTCTGAACCACAGGTTTCTAACTATTCCTTTTCAGTCTCCTCTGTGGGCACATGCTCCTCTGTCCATCATCTGAGGGTAAGAGGTCCCCCAGCGTCCTTCTGGCATTGTGCTCTTTCCATTTTATCTACTCCCTCCCAGTAACCTTTGTCAAATCCTGCTGCTGCTGCTGCTGCTAAGTCGCATCAGTTGTGTCCGACTCTGTGCAACCCCATAGAGGGCAGCCCACCAGGCTCCCCTGTCCCTGGGATTCTCCAGGCAAGAACACTGGAGTGGGTGGCCATTTCCTTCTCCAATGCATGAAAGTGAAAAGTGAAAGTGAAGTCCCTCAGTCGTGTCCAACTCTAGACATCAGCAATTCTCCCTATCTAGTGGCTTCAAATCCTCTTTTCTATCACAGAGTCCTATCCTTAGTTCCTACCCATAAATAAAACACCCTATGAGCGAATGAAAGTCATTCAGTCCTATCTGACTCATTGTGATTCCATGGACTATACAGTCCATGGAATTCTCCAGGCTAGAATACTGGAGTGGGTAGCCTTTCCCTTCTCCAGGGGAATTTCCCAACCCAGGGCTGGAACCCAGGTCTCCCACACTGCAGGTGGATTCTTTTATCAGCTGAGACACAAGGGAGGCACCAAACACCCTATGGATATCCTAATTGCCATTTCAAACTGAACTTGTTCACAACTGAACTCATATACTCCCTGGAGTCCAAACCCTTCTCTTCCTTTCTTCTTTAACTTACAGGATGGAACCATTACCCTCCCATTTTCCAAATAATAAACCTGGAAGTCATCCCATATATTACCATCCCAATCAGTCAGTAAATCCTATGGCTTCAATTCAAAGATCTCTTGCTGTATTTTCCTCTATTCCTTTCCATCTACCCTTGGCTTAATGTATTTCTAGATCACTGAAGAATCTTCTGACTCTTTTCCAGCTGCCTGTCTACTCCTCTGCAATTTTACTTCCTCAGTACCACTACAGCTAAATTTCTAAAGAAAAACAAAAACGCCCAGAATCCTTTCTGAGTTCCCAATCACAGCTTTCACAAGAGGGTCGGGGGGAGAGACTCCAAATAAGACTCCTGCTTTCCGCTCCCTTTTTCTTCCAACATCCATCCTAGGGCCTCCATCAGTGAAGGACTTGAAGTGACTGAAGCACTCTCCTAAGATCTGAGACTCTGCCTCAGGCTGCCTGTTCCGATCCGGCCACCCTTGTCGGCTCCCAAGTTCTGCCTGAAGGTTCTTCATTGCCAAAGCTTTCTCTGTCCACCCTCTCCCACCCCCACACCTAAGTTGGATAGCTCTCTGCTTCGTGGTCTCCTATGCACCGCCACCCCCCCCCCTTTTTTTTTTCTTCAGAGGATAACAACTCAGGTCAACAGAGGATTGGAAAGGGAAGGAGGAGAAATTTTTTAAAGGGTTTTGGATTCAAGAGTCCAAATTTTGTTGGTTTGGGAAGTACCTTAACCTCTCTGGGCTTGATTTCCTCTTGTATAACGGGTGTATAACGGGGATGTTAATCCTACCATACACACACACACACACACACAGCCCTGGTTCACACCTGGTTTCCTCCTGTGTATAGTGGGGATGTTAATCCTACCATGACACACACACACGCACACACACAGCCCTGGTTCACACCTGGTTTCCTCCTGTGTATAGTGGGGATGTTAATCCTACCATGACACACACACACGCACACGTGAGATGGTGTGGAGTACATGGTTGGGCAGAATCAGTCTGTTCACAGGTAGCGCCCGAGCCTGGCACCAAGGGCGGCCCAGAACTAATGAGCCTGGACCGCCGGATGCCGCGGGCGGTGCGACAACACCAGGCGCCGGAGGTGGGGGGGCTCCTCTAGTCGAAGCCGAACAGCCCCAACTCCGCCCGCCCGGGATGGGGCGGGGAGGCGGGGGCAACGACGAGGCTCCTCCCCGCCCGCTGCCCGCCGCCACCAGACGCTCCCTCGGGCCGAGCCCGGCCAACGCCCGGCCGGCGAGACAGCCCAGGACATCCGCCACCAGCTTTCCGCGAGCCCCTGTGCCCCGGGGGTCGCCCCGGGTCTCGGCCTCCGCTCCCCAGCCCGCCGTCTCCATCGCGGCGCGCGGGGCGCACCTGACCCTGCGGGCGGAGCGGCGGGCGGGGCTCCGGGCCTGACGCGGCGGCGGCATGGAGCGGGCGTGATTCATCAGCCGCCGTGCCGGGCCGGAGCAGAGTGAGCGCAGCGGCCGCCCAGGCGCCCAGGGCCGGGCTGCGGTGGCGGCGGCGTCCCCGCCGGGCCTCGCTCGCGCTCCCCTAGCTGTCGGCGGCTGGCCCGCGGCAGAGGTCAAGATGGAAGAGATCCTAAGGAAGCTGCAGAAGGAGGCGTCCGGGAGCAAGTACAAAGCCATCAAAGAGAGCTGCACCTGGGCCCTGGGTAAGCGCGCCGAGCGGGGCGCCGGGCACCTGCCGGCGGTCCCGGAGGGCCGCGCCGGGGAGGGCTGTGATGGCCACTCTGTGGGGGGCTTTCGCTGAGCAGCTGTGACCGATGCTTTTTCGCGCAATTGCGAGAGTTGCCTCGGAGAATTGATGGGTGATGTGCGAATTTGGATTCGGGCGTGTACATCTATCCGCCTACCTTCTGGTCTCTTGATCTTCTCCCAAACCTTAATGGGGAACCGCCGTGCTCCCCTCCTGGCGGCCCCTTTCTTCACGTCCCCTGCGCGACGGACGACTGTCACCCATCTCCGAGTTCGGATCACAAGCTGGTGGGAAAACACCGGCCTGATTCCAAAGCGCCTGTGGTTTAGAGGGAAGTTGAACCGTCAGCCGCGGTCTCCAGTACCTTGGCGAGTGTAACCAGGAAGGAACAGCTTATTTGCTTTTTCCTGATAGAGGCCAGCTTGTTAAGTATTAGCTTTCGTGGTTATTGTAAATGAAAAATAACATACAGGTGGGATGGCGTTACCTCTGCAGTTCCATTGTTGTCTGCCCTTCAGACAGATTTGATTTTAAGATTTGTGAACTCTGCAAGCACTGAAATAAGTTCCAGGTAGCAAATTTGTGTTTATTGTCAGACTCGGATTGTAGAACTCAACCTCGGAGAAAACGGCAAAACATTCAATTAGGCAAGAATGTGGGCAATCAAAATTGTCTGGATGGGAATTTAGGGGGGTCAGGAGCGTACTTGGGGGTAATAGTGATGCTTGAGGAGGGAGAAAAGGAAGGGCCAATAAGAAACCAGGGCAGCTCTGTGGGCCCCTGGCCTTCCCCAAGCCTGCGTGTGATTCCTCAGTTGCTACCCAGTCAAAACAGAAAATTGAATCCCTTTCTCTCTCAACCAAAAAGCCATCAGTGTTTGTTGTGACACTCAGCCTGGGAAGGGCCGTTAGCAGGTTTTCTACTAAATGGAGAATTCTGTTGGTACTCTACGCATCTTGGTTAGTATTTAGAAGATCTGAATTCACATATGTTTGAATGTGTGTTCACAGACCATCACTTTTTTTTTTTTAACCTCTGTCATCACAAAATTTTCTAGAATGTTATCTAGGAAGTTTATCTTGTAGGCAGAATCAGAACTTGACCATTTGTTTACTGTTAGAGGGGGAAAAAAAAAGGACCAGATACACAAGTGAGCAGCAAGGCACTTAAAGCCACAGTACTGTTTTTGCATTGCCATTGTCATCAGTCGAGTGATGGGGTAGATTCTCAAAGGCTTCAAATGAAAGGTCACAGATGTCCGGGTAACATAATCTAGCAGCTCCTGACTGCACTCTAGACAGGCTCTTACGTGTACTTGTTATTATTTTGCTGTAAGTTAAGCAGATTTAGATAGCATGGGGGAGGAGAGGAATCTAGCATTTTTAATGTTTGGATTTTGATACTCTACGTCTTTTTAAGTTAAAGTTCAATGTTACCTAGTTTAGGTCCTTGAAGAAAAAGCCTGGAGCTGAGGCAGCTAGATAATGTGAGCAGAGCCTGGAGTTCAGCCTGATGGGAAGAGTAAATGGGATTCTTTTCCCGGGGGCCGTTCTCAGCAAGAGATGGGAGTGCATGAAACAGTTAAACAACAGTGCTGCGGAGCATTCATTGTGCAGGTTGGAAGGAGTAAACCAGGAAAACAGATCAAAGAAGAGGGAGTGAATGTGGGGTCAGGGGTGGGGGTTGGGGGGACTGGTATGAGTTGGTGGGCTTTTGAAGTCAATTGGACTTGAAGAATGGGTAAGCTGTAGGTTTCTGCTTTTCTTTGCTTGTGTAGCAAAGATTTATTAAGACCTCCTCTGTACTGAGCGGTGGGGAGAGAAAAATGAATAAAATGCTTCCTCCCTGTAATTAGCTTGTTAGGAGGGTATGTTGGAGGGAGAAAGCTGCAGAAACAAAGACATCAAGGTATGGCTTCCTGTTCTCTTTCCCACTCCAGTCCATTTTCCACTGTTCCATCTTTTTTTTTTTTTTTTTGCTATAAAATACTTTTGACTCCTCAATCCCCATACTGTTTTTTTAAAGTGTGAATTCCTTAGAATGCTCTTTGGAATCTAGCCCCAGCCTTCTTTCCTGGCGCCCTCACAGCAGGGGTTCATCGGTCCCCAGTAAGCCATATACTTTCTTGTACATGCTGTGTGCTGCATTTTCCTCTGCCTGGGCTCATGCTAGTCCTTCTGCCACGGCTTACCTTTCCAGACTCCCAAGGCTCAGCTCACATATGAAGGCTCCCCTGAGCTCTGCAAGTGAATCGGTGCTTCTCTGGGCTCTTAGCTCTGCCCTCAGGATCCTCTTAGAGCACCTGCTTTTGGGGATTAATGTTGGTTATGCCCACAGCTACTCTTTTAGGGGCAGGATGATTGAGAAATATATTGGATTTAGGAGACAAAAAGAAACAATTCAAGCAGACTTAAAGCAAAATAGAATGTTTTCAGTCTATGAACTAAACAGCCCTTGGAAGGCTAGCTGTGGGTTGAGTTTGGTTCAGGGATTAGATACTGTTACAGGGATCTTACTCTGCTCTTTTGGGATGACAAACACACTCAACATGAGTCTCCAAAGCTTTGAGTTCATCAATCAGCACACTTAGACCATCTCAGGAAAGAGGGCTCGTCCCCCACTTAGACCCTCATGGGAAAAAGGGGTTGTTTCCATACTTAGAGCATCTCAAGAGAAAGTAGTCATCTTATACTTGGGCCATTATAAGCGAGAGGGATCACCATGACATTTAGACCACCCCAGGAGAGAGTCATTCTTATAAAAGCTACCATGGGAGAGAGGGGTCATCTTCACGCTTAGTCCGTATCAGAAGAAAGAGGTCATCTCCCACTTGGACTGTTATAGGAGAAAGACATTTAGATCATAACAGGGGAGAGGAGTCATCTACCACTAAAACTCTCGTAGGAGAGAGCGCACATCTCCACATTTAGGCCATTACAGGAGAAGGGGGTCACTTCCCACTTGGCCAATCATCGGATCATCCGAAGGGAGTGGAGCTCTTGCAGTCACTCCTGCCCAGTCCTTGGTGTTGATGAGTTGAGTGTGTATCCCTGAACCAGTCCTCTACCTAAGGAGTGAAACAGGCTAGCTGCCTACAAGGCCCACTGAAATCCCAGAGTCAGCCAAAGATGGCTTCCTTAGAACAAAATTAGGGTTTGCAACTTGAGAGGCAGGTGAGTGGATGGTGGTCAGCCAAAGCAACACATGTCCGCAGTGTAGACATGAGCTTCCCTAGCATAGGGACTGTCACTTAGGCTTGTTTGTGCACCTAGAATATGAGAGCCACATGTTCAATACATAAATAAATCAACATGTTAATGACTTATTTGGGTTTTAAGTGATAGTAATCTTTTTTTTCTAGTTACAAAAGTTATATATGTTCATTTTAGAATATTGAAAAATAGTCAAACACTATAAAGAAAATAATCTCATCACCCATAGAAAACACTAATCATATTTTGGAGTATTTCCCTTCTGCAAAAGGTTTTTTACCACATATAGTGGATTGTTAGTTATTTTTTATTTTAACTTCAGCATTTTCTGAAAATCGGTTTTCTTAATGGCTGCATACTAACTGGCAAGGAGTATGTGTGTATTTTTTCTCTATTTTGAGCTATCTAGGTTATATACTTTTCTTGTCAGTGAGGAAATGGTCTAAGGAATAGAAAAAGAAAAAGGGACTGGGCCACTGTGTGGAGGGCCTGAGAGAAGATTCTCCTTCAAGGACTGGCAGTCCTGGAGGTGTGGGAGCTGGAAATGGCAGGATGGAATAGAAGGGCAGATCATTAGAACTGGATTACGCGTCTTTTAGAAACTTTGAGTGTTTTGCATACACCAGGCGCTCCTGTTGAATTGATTTAGAAAATGGAGAAGAGAAAGAAAATTAGAAGTTGGAACACCAAGTTAAGGAAGAAGGCTGGTCTATGTAACCTCATCCTCTCGTCTTTCCACCTGCTCTTCCTTCCAACCTCAGTGTCTGCTACCTTCACAGCCAAACTGCTTAAAAAGTGGATGTAGTGTTTGTGTCCACATCCTCCTTTCCTGCTCACTCTTCAGCTCACTCCAGTCTTCTCCTCTGTCCTTCCACCTATTGAAGAATAAGGTACTCAGACCTCAGAGTGTAACAGACCGCTCTCACATCCCTCTTATAGGTTCTCTTGGCCACTCTGGGCATCTACCTGACCTTGGCCTTGTGCCCTCACCCTGCCGGTTTTGAGCCTGACTCTTGAGTTTTTCTGTCTCCTTTGAAGTTTCAGCTCCCATAGTGGGTGTGTGCTTAGTCGTGTCCAACTCTTTGTGACCCCATGGACTGGAGCCTGCCAGGCTCCTCTATCCATGGAACTTCCCAGGCAAGAATACTGGAGTGGGTTGCCATTTCCTTCTCCAGAGTATCTTCCCAACCCAGGGATTGAACCCACGTCTCCTGTGGCTTCTGCATTGGCAGGCAGATTCTTTATCACTGAGCCACCTGGGAAGCTTCAGCTCTTCCCCAGCCTAAAAGTTTGTGTTTCACAAGAATTAGCTATGAACCCTCTTCTCTGACTCCCAGCCCACCTGGAGTTGAACACTTTCAGAGCCGCAACTTCAGTTCAGTTTCTGAGAATGCGATACCCATGTTTAGATCCCTGGGCTTCCCCTTCCTCTGACACCAGCCCACTTCTTCCTCCAATGCAACTTCCTACCCACTTCTCTTCTGGAATAGGGAGGGCTCATTATGGCTGCTCTGTGACTTTCTCTTTGCCCTTTCCTCTCACTCTTGGTTAGCACTTGCAAGGTTGGGCACTGTTGCACAGCTTGAGTTAAATATAAACTTCCCTGTCTGATGAGGAAAACTGCAGCGGTTTGGTTGTTCGCTGTCAGACCCTCTTCTTGGGAAGCAGCATCAAGTTATCCTGGATATTGGCTGTGCCCTGCTGACTGCTGGACCAGACTCACCTGCCTGGCCTTTGAGCTGCTCCTAATTAATTAATTAATTAATTAAACCTAAGGAGGGGGTTTTTGGAAATTTTAATTTATAGCCAGTCAGTCAGAAGCTCAGGTGACAACCAGGACTTGAGATTGGCATCTGAAAGTGTGGAGGTGGCGGGGTGGGAAGGTTGCAGGGGGAGTGGGTGTTACAGGCTTGTAGGACTGAGCCCAGCCTGTGGGGTCTTACGTTCTTTCCAGGTAGATAGTGTCAGAGTTAAGGTAAATTGTATGGCACTCCGCTGGTGTCAGAGAATTGCTTGTTGAGGGAACCATCTCCCCTACCACCTCCCAGTCCCACAAACACACATTGGACTTGGGTGCAGGATTGTTAAATCTATTGAAATAGAAAAGCTTTTATTTTGAAAGAGAATAGTGACTGTTTCATTATCACTATAATTGGAGGCTGTAAGAGTGTGAATATCCATAGCAATGGTAGTGTTGAGCATCCAGGTGAGGTTAATGAGATTTGGGTGTCAGCCTTCCAATCAGATTTCTTCAGTACTGTGTGATTTTTGAAAAGTTTCACCTGCTGTGTCATAAATGTGAGATGAGCTGTTACATAAAGTGCTTTGTGAACATGAAAGTCTCTCAAGTATAAGTTATTATTTAAAGGTATTAAAACAGTATTTTCGAGGAAATAGCTCTCCTTTCTCTATTGTTATTGCAAGAATATAGCATTTTTAGTCAGTTGTAAATAGATTACATTGGCATTGTGTTTCAGGTTAGGAACTGACTCTGTCTTTAAGGGAAATGCGTCCTAATTTTTAACCTCTGAGAGGAAGTCTTGTGAGCTAGAAAAGGCAGAGAATTTTTAAGTGTGGATGATTTGCATGCAGATAGTTGAAAATTGACTATAATTATAGGAATTTTGTTGGGGGGGGTGGATGGAGAAACTAATAGTGAGATTTATGTATAGTTTAGATTCCTAGTCCTCACATATTTATTTTTAACTTCGTAATTTTCCTTTTGCAGAAACCCTCGATGGTGTGGATACCATTGTCAAGATCCCCCCACACTTGCTGAGGTAAGGAGACTGGAGTTGTAGAATATAGTAGAAGTAAAAATGGCCCACCATGTTTTCTTGAACGGCCCAGATAACCTCTTTGGCTTATAGCACTGCAGTTGCTGACTGTTGACCTTTCTGCGTCTGTGAACCGGGGTATTTCACTAGTGTCTTAGTGTCAGTGAGATCTGTATTCCAAAGGAACCAGCTGTGGAAGTCTTGGATGAAAGGATAAAATTGGTCAAGGAGAGAAATGACCAAAACCTAAGTGAGGACGTGGACTGTGGATGTGGAGACTGTGGATTAGTCTCCCACCATGAGTTAGGAAACGGCGCCCACTTTGGGTTTCTCTAGTGGCTCAACTGGTAAAGAATCCACCTGCCTTATGGGAGGCCTGGGTTTGATCCCTGGGTTGGGAAGATCCACTGGAGAAGGGAATGGCTACTAACTCCAGTATTCTGGCCTGGAGAATTTTGTGGACTGTATAGTCCATGGGGTCACAAAGAATCAGACACGATGGAGATACTTTCACTTTGAGGGGAAGCAGTCCTGCCCCGCGTGGCATGGATTTAAGCTGTCTTTGGCCCCTTGGGTGGATACCATCTCACAAACTCTGTGGCCACCTGCAGTAGTCCTGAGACAGCAAATCTATTTCCCCAGTTCCTCAACTCTCCCCACTCCCGCTACCTCCATCATTGTGAGAGAAATACATGCCTTTTGTGGAAATTTGGAAAGAGCATACGAAAGTTGCCCATTACACCAACCTAGAATAACCACTGAAAACAATTTAACAGATTCTCTTAACAGACTTTCTCTTTAACAGACTTCCCCCCAACACACATACAGATTTCTACAAATTAATATGAGGCTTTATTTACAGGTTTGTTTCCTGCTTGGTTTTTTTGGTCAGCACTATAGAAGAACATTGTTCTTGAAATATTGCATATTCTTTTACTATATGGCTGTTGCAACATAAATTATTTGGTAATTTTCTTATTAAACATGTGGATTGTTTTTAGATTTTTCTTTGCAATTATTAAAAACTAAGTTTTTTGAGTATAGTTTCTATATTGTCAGGACACTTACGATTTATTACATATTTTCTCTCTCTTCAAGTAGATTGAAAAAAGAATTATGCTTCTGTTTATTTAGAAAATGTATTACTTCTACTGTAGTGCCTGCTACAGGCTGATACATTCGTGTGTTAGTCAATTCATGTATAACGGAATCCATGCTTTAATCAAACCAAGTGTACTTTTCTTCTGAACAGATAGAATGTCTGGCAGCAACGTTCTTACCCAGAGGAGGGGTATTCCAGGGGTATGCATGCACACAAAGGAATGTAAAAAATCTCCAGGAGATACAAAGGCATAGATGGTTGAAGGGAGATGATTTCCTGGTTCCCAGTTTCTATAGTTAACCTGTCTTAAAATTATTTGCTTCAGAATTGATTTTGCTGTGTCTCTTTTTCCATCTCACCTCTTACAGTAAGTCACCCTTCTCCCTCTTGACAAAGGACAGCAGAGCTGTCTCCTACCCCATCCTGACTCTGCCCCTTGTGTGTTGTCCTGGGATGCAAAACCCTCTTCCCACCTACAGAGAACTATGAAAATATTAATGTCTGTGTTGGTAAAGGGGATGAATATAATGACCAAGGCACACATCTTTTTGCAGGTTAGTTTTCATTTCTTGTCTTTCAGTGAAATTGGAAGAGGACCTAATCTGGTTATAACAAAGAAAAAAGATTTTGTTGATGATGAATCTCCTTCATTCCTTTCTTACTTATATAAACAAGGTTTCTTAGTGCTTGCATCTTTAAAAGTGGGAAAAAAATGTATGGAATTTATATTATTATTATAATATAATAATTCAGTCATCATATTATAACAGTAGAGAGTGTTCACTCATCAGTATATTAACTAGTTGAGAAGAAAGAGACAAATCCTGTACATTTCTTTAGAGATACATTTCCATAAATTTTTAATTTCTATGTTAACTATATTAACATTCTTATAAGTAATTATTAATGTTGTTTGGATCAGTTGTGTGCATTAGTAATGATAGCTCAAAGAAGAAAATGGAACAATTTTAAGCCTTACAGCCAGAGGAAATTTTTAAGAATCACTTTATATACATTTTTGTTGCAGGGAAATATAATGAGAAAATTCTTAAAATCAAGTGTTAAACGTATTCGATTGAGAGATAATTTTGTGTGGGGAGTAAAATGGAAATACAAGTTCAAGGAGATAACAGTGCAGCCTTTTTGCAAAGAGGAGTTTGTTCATGTATTTTTTGATGGGTTTGCAAATTGATTTGCAAATTGGTGTGGTATTTGGATTTTATTGGATACCTTTAAGTGAGTGATATGTTTTAATTAAAATTGTACTAATTCCAATATGCCAGAATTACAGCCTTTGCAATGAATTAAAATTATGGTTGAGAAATTTAAATGTCAACTTAAAATGTGTGAAAAATAGTATTTAAAATTTGCAAACATGTTTGATGACACTGCTGTAAAGGTTGTTTCTCTATGCAAGGGTTTGTTGAAGCTACGGTGCAACTTTCTATGGTTGTGGATCTGTGATAAAAGGTTTGCTTTCGGTGTTAGAAGGAAGAAAGTGACAATGATACCAGAAGAGGCTCCTGGGACAGTGGGCATCAAAAGACAACTGGCATTTTCTACCTCTTGGTGGGTGTGGAACCAAAAGAGCTGGAGAAAATACATTATTAATGGGCTGTGTTTGGTCCCCTGCTTAGTCACTGAGTATTACACTTGTCCGTGACATTGAGCCCAGGGCCAGCTGGCCATCTTGTATGATCACAGGTTGTTGCTCAGTCACTAAGTCATTCTGACTTTGCAACCCCATGGACGGCAGCACACCGGGCTTCCCTGTCCTTCACTATCCCCCAGGGTTTGCTCAGATTCATGTCCATTGAGTCAGTGGTGCCATCCAACCATCTCATCCTCTGCCATCCCCTTCTCCTCCTGCCCTCAATCTTTCCCAGCATCAGGGTCTTTTCCAGTGAGGTGCTTCTTCACATCAAGTAGCCAAAGTATTGGAGCTTCAGTTTCAGCATCAGTCCTTCCAATGAATATTCAGGGTTGACTTCCAAAAAGAAAGAAACAAAAATCATCAGCAGGCACATCCACAACTGAGTGTTTCCAGCTTTGGCCCAGCTTCTTTATTCTTTCTGGAACTGTTTCTCCCAAGTAGCATATTGAACACTTATTGACCTGGGGGACTCATCTTCCAGTGTCATATTTTTTGCCTTTTCATACTGTTCATGGGGTTCTTGAAGCAAGAATAACCACTGGGGTGGTTAGCCATTCACTTCTCCAGTGGACCATGTTTTGTCAGAACCCTCCACTGTGACCTGTCTGCTTTGTGTAGCCCTGCACAGCATAACTTATAGCCTCACAAGGCTGTGATCCATATGATCATTTTGGTTAGCTTTCTGTGATTGTTGTTTTCTTTCTGGAGTCAGTGGGATTGTGGTTCATGCTTCTTCTGTCTGCCCTCTGATGAATGAGGATACGACCGTAAAAGGTAGTCACAAAATTGATGGGAAGGATGCCAGATGAGGAACCATAGATGAATACATATATGTGTGTGTATGTGTTTACCTGTCTTCACCAATATTAGAATATAACTCAGAGTGTTTGTCTGAATGATAGAGAGCTGTTGATATCATCCTCTATGTGGAGGAATGTGTGTTTTTGCATTCCAGATGTGCAGCAAAGTCTATCAAGCATCCTTGTACAGAGAACTGAGCTGTATGAATGAGACACAGCAGATGTAAGCATTGCTCTCAGAGGTTTTATATTCTCCAAGAGGAGACTGAAAACAAATGTAGCTGGGAAAAAAACACTTATGAGGCAGCAAGTATAAATTGATTATGGAATTTTATGCCTATCAGAAAGTTTCAGTTTGACTATGACTTGTAATAGTTGGGAGCCTCTCAAAGCCTGTTTTAGCCTATGTAAATAAGCCATAATCAAACAAAAATGAGCTATTGAATTAATGAATCTGCTTGACTATTTGATATCAGGGAAACAAACACCATAATTGACTTTCCCCCTCTATGGTAAATCAGTTTTCCTTTAATCCTTTGATTCTTCTTCCAGGCATTTTTAAACCCACAGTGCACTTACTCTGTCCAGTACTGTGTTTAACTTGTTTGAGCACAATAAACTAAAAAAAAAAAATTTAATTTAGGTGCTGTAATTGTCTGCTTATAAGTAAAATTTTGGATTTGTTATTTTTCTTCAGTTATACTTCTATTTTAATGATTTTTTTCTTCAGTTATATTTAGTATATGAGAAAGAAACCAGATTCATAAACTATTTCTTGGCATTCTTCTGATTTTGTATTCAGATTCAGTTTCCATTTTTGTTATGTAATCACCTAGAAATGATTATTTGCAAAAATGTTTTGTTGTTTCAGGTTTTGAAACGAGCCATCAGGACTAAATTAAACATCAAATACTTTTGCCGTGCTTTTTTTCTCATTTTTTCTTTTGCCATTGATTGTCTTTCAAGTTAAATATGTTAGCATTCTGATAGATAATTACTAATACTGTTCTGATCAATTGTGTACATTAGTAATGGTAGTTCAAACCAGAAGAAAATTGATACCTTGAAAGAACTAAGGTTGTATTATCTTTCTTTTTTAATTTTTTTTCTTTTACCATTGACTGCTCTGAGGACTTCTTGTGCAAGTGGAAGTCCACAAGTCACGTGAATGATTTTAGTGACTCTGGTGACTGGATTTGGTCATGCCTAGGGCACTGTATGAGAGAAACCTATGAAAAAAGGTTTTAGATGGAATGGAGTGGTCAGAGGCATTGCTTATTTCTGCCCCAGGCTCGTTCACTGAACAAATGCCCAGTCTTATTGTTGATACAGTGAGCAGCCTTAGCAACCAGGATGGGGATTCACGTAGAGTACGCAGTGAGGTTCAGCGTCAGGGATGGGGGAAGGGCCGGGGAATTCACCCTGTAGAGTATTTCCTGAATTTGTCAGTAGACAGTCACTTGAACATCTTTCCGCCTTCCTGCCCATAGTCTTGCTTTTTGATCTTGGGGGTGAGATTTAAGCATCCTTATCTTCCTCCTTGAGGAGCCTGAACCCTCACTCCTTTTTAAGATTTTTTTTTTTTTTTGGCTGCCCATGCTTTTTGCTGTGGCTTGAGGTTGAATAGTTATGGTGAGTGGGCTGTAGAGAAAGTGGGCTCAGTAGTCATGTGTGAGCTTAGTTGCCCAACCAGGGATTCAACCCACATCCCCTGCATTGGAAATTGGATTCTTAACCACCATGAAATCCCTCTTTTCTCTCTGCTTAAACTCAGGTCTTACATGTCTTTGCAGGGTTGAATAAAACCTGTGAATCAGTGGGCAGTGGTGGTGTGCCCAAGCTCAAGGAAGAGGCCTTCCTGAGGCTGCGGTTATCTTTTCCTCAGCCTTCTTGTTTGACTGGCAGAAGGCAGCTTAGGATGTTCCCTCCAAGTTGACAGACTTGATAAAATATCTCTGCCCAAGTCAAGTTCCGTCCAACAGTTACTGACTCCATCATTGTTAGTTGCTGGTTTTTCAGCCAAGTAAGGAATGAGACTTGGAAGCTATTGATCAAGAACTATTAATAGTTAACAATATTAAATGTTTTCTCTTTCCTTTTTTCTACTTTCTCTCACCCTACACCTCTTGCTTTTCCCGCCGTGGTTTAGGAATCAAGTAATGTAACCAAAGTAACCTGATCAGTTATGGAATTTTCGGGGCTGCTCTGGGTTTTGTTATGAATATTCAGGGCTAGTGTCTGTGTTTCGTGAGGCTATCACCAGCCACCTGGAGGGGCCACAACTTCTGTAATGTTTAACTTGTTGCAAGTTGATACATTGGTCTTTCCCTTTCTTGCCCACTGTCTTTGTGATGGCTTGGTTATGATGATACCTAGATCTGTCTGATGTTTTTCTCTCTGAAATATTGAAGAACTTATATTTTTTCTAACCCTATGTATTAAAAGGAAAAGGGCTTATGTCATTTCTGTGGACCATTCGGTATCATTGTTATTTGCAGTCACTGGCTCTTCTAGATCCTTCTTGACCTGCTGGCAAGTTCCTGAGGAACGTCCCTCCCTTTCCAATGGACTCCTATAGTGTCCTTCTGCTTCTGAGTCTTGGCTGGAAATGCTCAGTCCCTCTGCTGGCATCTGACCATCAGAGAAACAAGCTCTTCCCATGACCAAGACCATGTTTAGTAAGAACCCTAAACATGGTCTTAGTCATGTGCACATGCAAGAGGGTATAAAACTAGAGTTTTACTGAGGGCATTTCCCAGTCTCTGCCCCTCCTCCTGTGGGAGTTATCTCATAAACTGAAATAGAGCATACTTGTTACGAGTCCTCTTCCTTTTGCATGCCAGGACCAAGACAGCAGGTCTCGAGGTCTGTGGTTAGCAATCCAATGCTCCCCTTTATATGGGACACTGAAACACTAGGGACGTGTTTTCTGAGCTCCTTTTTTTCATCACAATTGTTCGCTGTGTGTCTTATGCAGTATTCCTCACTTCCTGTTACTACTTATCCTTGAAGACTGACCTATGGTTAGTGAAAGGGATCCTTCTTTCCTTTGTGCCTTCACTGTTTCTGTCATGAATTTGTCATGGCATTTACCAGTCAGGCTGGGAATTGTTTAGGGGATCTGTTTGAGACCCTTTTTTCAAGGAGTTCATATACATAAATTTTTCATCTTTTTACCTCCTAGTTCAGTGCCCTCTAAATGTTCAGAGGATGAAATGCCTCTCCAGACCCTGCATTGTGCATCTCAGTGAACCTGTGTCCTCATCTCCTAGGTTCTTGGAAAACAGCATTTGGAAGAATCTGTGTCATAGTATTTGGAAGAATCTGTACTTTAGCAGTAGAATCTCAAATATCTCATTGGCTGAAAGGATGGGTCCCAAAGAGTAGACCAGAAATCCAACACCCTATCCATTGACCTCAGCCAGTACAGTCTTAAACCCCTTACTCTCTTCTCAATCAAAGCCCTGGCTAGTCTAATGTCTCGTTTGATTGAGGTTGAGGGTTTGTGGTAGTTATTAATATCATGACCTGATTTACAGTCTGTGTCAAAGGACACTGAATATACAAGGGGCTCAGCTCTCAGTAGGTTCCCATGAAGAGTCCTTGGCCCACCTGGATGAGGCACTCTGCCTGCCTACAACAGCCCCCAGTGTGAATTTGACTTGGAGTCAAATTTCTGTTCTAAAGAAATAAAGAGTCTCCACCTCCATCCCTCTCCAGTCCAGGATTTTCCCTTTCTCTGAGCCCAGGTAACTTACGACAGGACTGGTCCAGATGAGATAAAACCATCAAGGGAATCCTCGCTCAATCTCGTTCAAAGGCAGCCATTGGCAGCAAACCTCCTATTGGCATTTCTCAGTGCCTTTGGGGACAATCCCAGACATCACTGCAGCCATGACCCAGCTGCCATTTTGCTTACCTTCTCCATGATTCTTCAGAGCCAACCTCAGCCTAATTGCTTTTTTCCTGCCAGTTGCAATTCCCAGAAAGAATATTTAACAGTCCTACTTCCCATTTGTCCTTATATGTGTCCCCCACTCCCTCCCATCCCCACGCTGGCTAAGCCTCTGCCCAGCCCTGTAGAGCAGTGGCCCCGAGCCTTTTTGGCACCTGGGGCCAGTTTCATGAAAGACATTTTTTCCATGGATGGGGGAGGGGGGATGGTTTCGGGATGATTCAAGTGCATTACATTTATTGTGCACTTTATTCTATTATTATTGCATCAGCTGCACCTCAAATCATCAGGCATTAGATCCCAGAGGTTGTGGACCCCTGGTCTAGAGGCTTCATTTTGCCTGCCTAGTCCAGACACTTCTTTCAGCCCAAATGCTGACAGGTTCCTCCTTGTTTTGATTTAGGGACCTACTGATTTTTCATGGAGGGTGGGAAGATGCTCATTAGCATTCATGTTTGGAAAGAACCATCTGTAATAGCTTCCTATTCTTTGTAAGGCTTTAATTGTTTTTCTCTTGCTTTTATCTGTTTTAGGGCTTTAGTTCTGTGCTTTGAACCCTGCAGCAACTTCTACAGGTTGTGCAAGTTTTTTGTTTGTTTTTTAATTGAAGAAATAATTGTCTCCGTATCAACTGGGAAGGACTGGGTGTGATTTCAAATGGATCAGTGGGTTTTTATAGGCAGTTTCAATCTCATCGTTGTTGTTTCTGCCTTTCTGAGGACATGGAGAAATGTTGGGCTCCCCTTGCTACCTCCCACAGTCAAGAGGTGGAATCAGAGGCTGCCAGTGTAGGATTTCCAGGTCCTGTCTTCAGCTCGTGCTAACTGAACGCAGGATGTTAGCATAAATGCAGGACAGGTGCTTCTGATGAGGCCTCTATGTTAGTCCAGGTAAATTGCAAGTACCTGTGCTTCTTCTGGATTTGAACTCATCTTGAGGTCTTCTCTTGGTGATTTCTGGTTTTCCTCCACTCTGTGGCTGACTTCTCTTTGCAGAGGCACACACATGTAAGTTTTGACTCCTGATCTTTTGCTGGTTCGGCACCAGAAAAAAAAGGAATAGGATGCTTACGATACTAATTTAGTTAGTCTAAGTCTGGCTCATTTTCAGTCTTAGCAAAGTCTTTATCGTTCCCAGTCATGAAAGGAAATATGGAGGGAGCCATCAATCTTGCCTTGGGTCAGTGGGAATCATTTAAGTGAAAAAGAACTTGCCACGGAGTCAGCCTGAACTGTGCCAGCTTCCTGGGATCCAGCTTCCTCTAAACAGGTGAGCAGAATGACATTTCTGGCCACAAAAACCAGTTGGCAGGGAGAAAGTGGCATGTGTAATAGCCAATAAGTAGCCTGTAAGTCAGTGCTTGTGAGTGGTGGGGATGCTGAAATCCATATTAGAAATCAAGGTGCCCCAAAGATCTAGTCTTTTTTTTTCTCCTTTTATTCCTTTCCCTACCTCTATGGAAACAAAGAGTATTCCTATCACTTTTTAGCATCGTATAAATGACAATACTATTCCTAACTTACAAGCAACTCCTTCTGTGTATATGCCAGCTTATAAAGCCAATTCTAATGATTTTCATTTTCTAACCTCTTTGATAAAGAAGACCTACAATTAACTTTCAATTACAAAGCTTCCTCTTCTTAATAGCCCTGGACCTTAAAGCACTTTAAATGATGTGGTCAGTTAGAGAAGTGCATAACCTACCCAAGCTGGGATGGTAGGGGTTGTTGGGCTTGAGTGATATTTTGGGATGTGAGCAAAACCAGCCATGGCCACTCATCCTTCCATTATAACAGGTGGTTGATGCCTTTATTTTATGGCACTTGGTTCTAAAGGGAAGTGTTAGAAGGAAACAGAAAACGTGTAACAGTCCAACCGTAAATTTTCTTTCTTCAGTTTTCATTCGTTTTGAGTGGAATGAAGGTAGGATTTTTGCTGTATGGGTGGTTCTGTGCTTGCTTTTTATAATTGTGTCTTACAGGCAATTTAGGTCCAAATTTCCTGCTTTAACTTCAGAGTATGCCTTTGAGAAATTGTTTGTATTGAATTAAAAAAAATGGATTCCGAGAGATTGGTAGGGACTGGAGCTTGTTGATTCAGTGATGTAAATGACTCGGTGAGGTGTTTGTATCTCTCACTCTTCAAAACCTTTCTACTGGGAGTGGTGCAAAGACTAGAATCCTGTTTAGTTTCTTTGGATATCTTTATTAAATATTTCCTATTTGTATTGTAGCGCCTATTTATGTGTACTTGGACTTAACTCAGTAGGGTTATGTAATTACACAGTGCTCTGATGTATGTTTTTCCAGTCTTCACACAGGAGATCTCCTATTACTGATTTTATAACTCAATACTCTGTTAATATGATGCCTCTTGGCATGCTTAATTGCTTGTGATTCACACATTCTCAACTAAATTTGGGATGCTAGAACCTATGTTGACATTTTTCAACCTTTATTTTGTGCCAAGGACTCTTAGGTATTAAGCATGCTGGTCTCCATCCTGTCTTTTCTCTTGTGAGACAGGGGAAGTCCTGAAACTTGGAAAGACTCCTTGAACCAGGCTGGGACAGAGTCAGAGTTGTTAGAGTCAAAGTGGCCATTCTTAACACATTATAGAGTATTATCTCTCCCATTATGGACATCACAGAAGTTCATGTTTTCTGCTTTGTAATTTATGTGAAATGCTGAGATATATAAAACTAAATTTCATGCAATAAGTTATTTGATGAAGCACCATGATTGAAAAGTACTCTTGGAAAATGGGCTATATTTAGCTACTGCTCATCCCATAAATAGGACTTCCCAGGTGGCGCTAGTGGTAAAGAACCTGCCTACCAATGCAGGAGACAGTTCGATCCCTGGGTCGGGACAGTCCCCTGGAGGCAGGCATGGCAATCCACTCCAGTATTCCCGCCTGGAGAATCCCATGGAGAGAGGAGCCTGGTGGGCTACAGTCCATGGGGTCACAAAGAGTAGGACACAACTGAAGCATGCACACACATCCATGAATACAACTTACTAATGTAGGAATATCAGTGAGGTCACTTTGTATTGAAAACAATTTCAAGTGCAATTTCCAAGGAGCTGGAGCTTTTAAAGAGGAAGTATCTTGTATAGAGACTGAGGGGCGAGCCATAACTTATTAGAGCTTTTGAGATAAATGTGTAGATGTGACTTTGCCAGGAAATGATCAAAATTGACTTTTCCTCTCTGTAAGGCAAAAAGAGAGTTAAGATGAAAGAGACACTAGTCTGGGATTGATGTGAATACCCACTGGGAAGCCTGGGTAATTATGTGATTAAAAAATGAACCCTCATGTCTCCAAGTTTTGGCTCCCGTGACAGAGGAAAGAGTCTAGCAACTCAGATGCTTGCTTTAGGGATGGTTAAGATGAGCAAGGGCTTCTCTAGTGGCTCAGCAATTAAGAATCTGCCTGCCAATGCAGGAGATGAGGGTTCGATCCCTGGGTTGGAAAGATCCCCTGGAGGAGGGCGTGGCATCCCACTCCGGTATTCTTGCCTGGAGAATCCCATAGACAGAGGAGACTGGTGGGCTACAGTCCATAGGGTCGCAAAGAGTCAGACATGACTGAAGCGACTGAGCACGTGCACACAAGATGAGCAAGCCTGCAGAATCACCAAGGGAAGACTTATGGTAGGGTTCATTGTATGGCCTAAACTAAAGGAATATTTCTAGAACAGGTTGTATTTAGAGTGGCTCTAAATACAGGCTCATTTTTAAGTTAATGATATCCAGAGAACTGTTGTATTTCAAAGATTTTTAAAATTCTGCCCATTGCTTCCTTTGCTATGTAAGCCCCATTTTCTTTTTCTATATTTACCAGCTGGGAGGAAAGTCCTTCGAAAACAAAAGGGGTTTTGTGTGCTCATTTCAGAAAGGTTGATAGAGAAGCTGAGAAACTGGGCCCAAGGGTCATGGGAGAGCAGGCAGAGGGAGGGGCCTGAGCACAGAGGCCGCCTAAGTTGGACCGTGGAGGGCGGCTGACCCTACTGGACTTTCACTCCATCTCATCTCTGAAATAAAGGTGGTTGTGGACGATAAGGCCAGTAACATGACATTTGCTTAAAAGGAGGAGGAGAGCATTCATGTGTTTCAGAGGTAGTAAAAATACAGCTGTAATTAAAGTCAATAGGATATTTGATTAAGAAAGAAAGCGATTGTTAGTTTAAGGTGTGTGTGCTGGAGCGGTCAGTACAATGGATGCATTTATAAATATTTGTTCCTGCCGATTGCCTTGCATCTCCGGGTCTTGAACATCCACATCTCTATTGGCAGCACCAGGAACCCTGATTGGTAGTAGGAAGAGATTTCAAGGGAGATCTCGGCTCTGGGAAGGAAGCTGTGGGTTAGGGGGGACGGGTACCCTGGGTTTGGAGCCAGGGCCAAGCAAGCAACATTCTATGTGCTGGGAACACAGTGGGAAACAAAGCAGAAACTCTCCTGTAAGAGCCCACCGCTTGCTGAAGGGGAAGGAAGCATCATGATACCTTAGGTCCTGCTTCTCCCATGTAGGACCACTGGGCCCCTCAGCTAGTCACTGTGCCTGTCAGCTTGTGTGAATGGAGGAGGACATGGAAGGATGGACACTGATGAAAGTAGGTGTCTGTTTCCCTGCTGTGATCGTGGACTGAGCTGTAGATGTGGAGGAGAGAGATCTGGAGAGACCCCATCGCAGGCCACAGGTGCGGACTGGGTTTCCCCAGCAAGGGCTCAGCATGCCTGCTTCCCACCTCCTTGCAGGGAAGAGCCTCTGTTTTACCTCCTCCATCTTTCGTATCTCCTCAGCATCCTAGCAGGAGAGCAGCTGCGCCCATGGGGCTTGTCTCAGGACCCTCTGTGGCACTCGCACACATACACACACACACATATATATACTTTATTGAGATAAAATGTGGGAATTTAAGGTCTGCAATGTGATTATTTAAGCACATATTGTGAAATGATTACCACAATAAGGTTAGTTAACATATTCATCAGCTCACATCGTTTGTGTGTGCGTGGTGAGAACTCTCCTAGCAATTTTCAGATATATAATACATTATTATTAAACAGAGTCACCATTTTGTACATTAGATGACCAGAACTTACTCATCTTCTAACTGGAATTTTGTACCCTTTGACCTCTTTCACCCATCCCCACACCCGGTGGCTGTGGTAACCACCGCCCACCACTTTGTTTTTATGTGTTCAATTGTTTTACATTCCATTTGTAAGTAAGGTCATGCATCTTTTCCTGACTTCTTTCACTTAGCATACTGTCCTCAAGGCTCATTCATACTGTTGTAAATGGCAGGATTTCCTTTTTTTTTTGTAGCTGACTAATTTTTCATTGTGTTTGTATATGTAAATCACTGTGATATTGTGATTTATAATATATTTATACACACACACATAGCTGGCCCTTGAACAACACGAGTTTGAACTGTGAGGCTCCTCTATTTTTTAAATATTTATTTTTGGATGCACTGGGTCTGCGTAGCTGCGCATGGGCTTTCTCTAGTTGCAGCAGTCAGGGGCTCCTCTTCGTTCTGCTCGCAGACTTCTCATTGTGGTGGCCTCTCTAGCGGAGCACAGGCTCAGGGTGTGCTGGCTCAGTAGTTGTGACGGACTTGGTTGCTTCTCAGCGTGTGGGATCTTCCCGGACCAGGGATAGGATCCTTGTTCCCTGCATTGGCAGGCGGACTCTCAACCACTAGACCACCAGGGAAGCTCTATACACAGACTTTTTTCACTTCATGCACACTACAGTAGCATGTGAGGTTGGTTGAATCCACGGACATAACCAAGACTGCAGAAACCGCCTGTAAAGTTATGCTTGGATTTTCTGCTGTACAAGTGGTTGCCATCCCTAACCCCTAAAGTGTTCAAGGGTCAATGGTATTTGGTCTTCATCCCATTCTGGCATCAGAATGCCTAAAACTCTTGAAATTTCCTGACAAAAGCCGTACAGGTGATTTTGTTCTGTTAATGAGGTTAATGAGTGCCTTTTGGAAAGCACTCCAGGGAGGGCTGGGTGCCTGCAAAGCGAGTGTTGGAGCCCCCACTTCCAACTTCTGCAGAGGGGAGAGAGGTTGGAGATTCCGTTCAGTAGCCTAGGGCCAGTGATCATTCAGTAGCCTAGAGCCAGTGATTTAATCGCTCATGCCTGCCTCAGGAAGCTTCCAGAACGCAGAGAGCCTCCTCCTGGAGGTCTCGCAGAGAGCGGAGCACGTTGGAGAGAGCCGGGAAGCTCCTTCCCACACACCTTGTCCTCTGCGTCTCTTCCATCTGGCTGTTCCTGAGTTATCTCCTTATATAATAAACCGGTAATCTGGTGAGTAAGATGTTTCTCTGAGTTCTCAGAGTTGCCCTAGCAAATGAATCCAACCTAAAGAGGGTGTGCTTGGAATGTCCAGTTTGTGCCAGGTCCAACAGAAGCACAGCGACAACCTAGACGGGTGATTGGCGTCTGAAGCTGGTGTAGAGGAGTGAGCCTCGTGGCACTTGGCTGTGAAATTTGATGCTGTCTCTGGGTAGACAGTGTTTGGAGTTGAATTGTAGGACACCTCGCTGATGTCAGAGAGTTGCTCGGTGGTGGTGGGGACTCTCCCATAGGAATTGGGTGCAGAGCCCCGCTAATCACATTTTCTTTATTCTGCTGAAAACTCTGCCTCTGTGCACTGGTGCTGAATCAAATCTGGGGAGACAGAGTTTTGGGTGAAGTGTTGATAGAAAAGAATAGTTGTATGGCTTTGCCAGGCAAAGGGAGAGACAAT